>NC_052152.1:38334867-38709779 GCF_902713615.1 Scyliorhinus canicula | reverse complement strand
CCCCGCTGCTGCTCCTCTCACCCGCTGCTGCTCCTCTCTCCCGCTGTTGCTCCTCTCCCCGCTGCTGCTCCTCTCCACGCTGCTGCTCCCCCCGCTGCTCCTCTCCCCGCTGCTGCTCCTCTCTCCCCGCTGCTGTTCCTCTCTCCCCGCTGCTGCTCCTCTCTCCCCGCTGTTGCTCCTCTCCCCCCGCTGCTGCTCCTCTCTCCCCGCTGTTGCTCCTCTCTCCCCGCTGCTGCTCCTCTCCCCACTGTTGCTCCTCTCTCCCCACTGCTGCTCCACTCCTCTCTCTGCTCCTCTCCCCCCGCTGCTGCTACTCTCCACCCGCTGCTGCTCCTCTCTCCCCGCTGCTGCTCCTCTACCCCCCTGCTGCTCCTCTCTCCCCGCTGCTGCTCCTCTCCCCACGCTGCTGCTCCTCCCCCCGCTGCTGCTCCTCTCCCCTCGCTGCTGCTCCTCTCTCCCCGCTGCTGTTCCTCTCTCCCCGCTGCTGTTCCTCTCTCCCGCTGCTGCTCCTCTCTCCCCGCTGCTGCTCCTCTCCCCCCGCTGCTGCGCCTCTCTCCCCGCTGCTCCTCTCCCCCCGCTGCTGCTCCTCCCCCTCGCTGCTGCTCCTCTCCCCCGCTGCTGCTCCTCTCCCCGCTGCTGCTCCTCTCCCCCCGCTGCTGCGCCTCTCTCCCTCGCTGCTCCCTCCCCTCCTTGCTGCTCCCTCCCCCTCGCTGCTGCTTCTCTCTCCCCGCTGTTGCTCCTCTCTCCCCGCTGCTGCTCCGCTCTCCCCGCTGCTGCTCCTCTCTCACCGCTGCTGTTCCTCTCTCCCCGCTGCTGTTCCTCTCTCCCCGCTGCTGCTCCTCTCCCCCCGCTGCTGCACCTCTCTCCCCGCTGCTGCTCCTCCCCTCCGCTGCTGCTCCTCTCCCCCCGCTGCTGCTCCTCTCCCCCCACTGCTGCTCCTCTCCCCCCGCTGCTGCTCCTCTCTCCACCTCTGTTGCTTCCTCTCTCCCCGCTGTGCTCCTCTCCCCACTGTTGCTCCTCTCTCCCCGGCTGGTCCTTTGCTCCTCTACCCCCCCTGCTAACTCCTTCTCTCCCCGCTGTCTGCTCCTCTTCCCCCGCTGTGCTCCTCTCCCCCCGCTGCTGCTCCTCCCCACCGCTGCTGTCATCTCCCCCTCGCTGCTGGCTCCTCCTTCCCCTCGCTGCTGCTTCCTCTCGACCCGCTGCTGCTGCTCCTCTCCCCCCGCTGCTGTTCCTCTCCCCCCGCTGCTGCTCCTCTCCCCCCGCTGCTGCTCCTCTCCCCTCGCTGCTGCTCCTCTCTCCCCGCTGCTGTTCCTCTCTCCCCGCTGCTGCTCCTCTCTCCCCGCTGCTGCTCCTCTCCCCCCGCTGCTGCGCCTCTCTCCCCGCTGCTCCTCTCCCCCCGCTGCTGCTCCTCCCCTCGCTGCTGCTCCTCTCCCCCCGCTGCTGCTCCTCTCTCCCCGCTGCTGCTCCTCTCCCCCCACTGCTGCTCCTCTCCCCGCTGCTGCTCCTCTCACCCCGCTGCTGCTCCTCTCCGCCCGCTGCTGCCCTTCTCCCCCCGCTGCTGCTCCTCTCTCCCCGCTGCTGCTCCTCTCTCCCCACTGCTGCTCCTCTCTCCCCGCTGCTGCTCCACTCCCCTCTCTGCTGCTCCCCTCTGCTGCTCCTCTCTCCCCACTGCTGCTCCTCTCTCCCCGCTGCTGCTCCACTCCCCTCTCTGCTGCTCCTCTACCCCCCGCAGCTGCTCCTCCCCCCCGCTGCTGCTCCTCCCCCCCGCTGCTGCTCCTCTCCCCGCTGCTGCTCCTCTCCCCCCGCTGCTGCGCCTCTCTCCCCGCTGCTCCTCTCTCCCCACTGCTGCTCCTCTCCCCGCTCCTGCTCCTCTCCCCCGCTGCTGCTCCTCTCCCCCCGCTGCTGCTCCTCTCTCCCCGCTGTTGCTCCTCTCTCCCCGCTGCTGCTCCTCTCTCCCCACTGTTGCTCCTCTCTCCCCGCTGCTGCTCCGCTCTCCCCGCTGCTGCTCCTCTCTCACCGCTGCTGCTCCTCTCTACCCGCTGCTGCTCCTCTCTCCCCGCTGCTGCTCCTCTACCCCCCTGCTGCTCCTCTCCCCGCTGCTGCTCCTCTCTCCCCGCTGCTACTCCTCTCCCCCCGCTGCTGCGCCTCTCTCCCCGCTGCTCCTCTCCCCCCGCTGCTGCTCCTCCCCTCCGCTGCTGCTCCTCTCCCCCCGCTGCTGCTCTCTCCCCCCGCTGCTGCTCCTCTCTCCCCGCTGTTGCTCCTCTCTCCCCGCTGCTGCTCCTCTCCCCACTGTTGCTCCTCTCTCCCCGCTGCTGCTCCACTCCTCTCTCTGCTCCTCCCCTCTGCTGCTCCTCTCCCCCCGCTGCTGCTCCTCTCTCCCGCTGCTGCTCCTCTCTCCCCGCTGCAGCTCCACTGCCCTCTCTGCTGCTCCCCCCCCCCCCCCGCTGCTGCTCCTCTCCCACCGCTGCTGCTCCCCTACCCCCCGCAGCTGCTCCTCCCCCCCGCTGCTGCTCCTCTCCCCCGCTGCTGCTCCTCTCACCCCGCTGCTGCTCCTCTCTCCCCGCTGTTGCTCCTCTCTCCCCGCTGCTGCTCCTCTCTCCCCGCTGCTGCTCCTCTCTCCCTGCTGCTGCTCCTCTCCCCACTGCTGCTCCTCTCTCCCCGCTGCTGCTCCTCTCTCCCCCCCCGCTGCTGCTCCTCTCTCCCCACTGCTGCTCCTCTCCCCGCTGTTGCTCCTCTCTCCCCCCCCGCTGCTGCTCCTCTCTCCCCACTGCTGCTCCTCTCCCCGCTCCTGCTCCTCTGCCCCGCTGCTGCTCTTCTCCCCCCGCTGCTGCTCCTTACTCCCCGCTGCTCCTCCTCTCCCCCCACTGCTGCTAACCTCCCCCCGCTGCTGCTCCTCTCTCCCCGCTGCTGCTCCTCTCCCCCGCTACTGCTCCTCTCCCCCCGCTGCTGCTCCTCCCTCCCGCTGCTGCTCCTCTCTCCCCACTGCTGCTCCTCTCTCCCCACTGCTGCTCCTCTCCCCCCGCTGCTCCTCCTCACCCCCCCGCTGCTGCTCCTCTCTCCCCACTGCTGCTCCTCTCCCCGCTGCTACTCCTCTCCCCCGCTGCTGCTCCTCTCCCCCCGCTGCTGCTCCTTACTCCCCGCTGCTCCTCCTCTCCCCCCACTGCTGCTAACCTCCCCCCACTGCTGCTCCTCTCTCCCCGCTGCTGCTCCTCTCCCCCCGCTGCTGCTCCTCTCCCCCCGCTGCTGCTCCTCTCTCCCCCACTGCTGCTCCTCTCTCCCCACTGCTGCTCCTCTCTCCCCGCTGCTGCTCCTCTCTACCCGCTGCTGCTCCTCCCCCCGCTGCTGCTCCTCTCTCCCCCCCGCTGCTGCTCCTCTCCCCCTGCTGCTGCTCCTCTCTCCCCACTGCTGCTCCTCTCCCTCCGCTGCTGCTCCTCTCTTCCCGCTGCTGCTCCTCTCTCCCGCTGCTGCTCCTCTACCCCCCGCTGCTGCTCCTCTCTCCCCGCTGCTGCTCCTCTCTCCCCGCTGCTGCTCGTCTCTCCCCGCTGCTGCTCGTCTCTTCCCGCTGCTGCTCCTCTCCCCCGACTGCTGCTCCTCTCTCCCCCGCTGCTGCTTCTCTCTTCCCGCTGCTGCTCCTCTCCCCGCTGCTGCTCCTCTCTCCCCGTTGCTGCTCCTCTCCCCCGACTGCTGCTCCTCTCTCCCCCGCTGCTGCTTCTCTCTTCCCGCTGCTGCTCCTCTCTCCCCGCTGCTGCTCCTCCCCTCCGCTGCTGCTCCTCTCCCCCCGCTGCTGCTCCTCTCCCCCCACTGCTGCTCCTCTCCCCCCGCTGCTGCTCCTCTCTCCCCGCTGTTGCTCCTCTCTCCCCGCTGCTGCTCCTCTCTCCCCCGCTGCTGCTCCTCTCCCCCCGCTGTTGCTCCTCTCTCCCCGCTGCTGCTCCTCTCCCCCAGCTGCTGCTCCTCTACCCCCGCTGCTGCTCCTCTCTCCCCGCTGCTGCTCCTCTCCCCCTGCTGCTGCTCCTCTCCCCCAGCTGCTGCTCCTCTCTCCCCGCTGCTGCTCCTCTCCCCCAGCTGCTGCTCCTCTCCCCTCGCTGCTGCTCCTCTCCTCGCTGCTGCTCCTCTCCCCCCGCTGCTGCTCCTCTCCCCCCATTGCTGCTCCTCTCTCCCCGCTGCTGCTCCTCTCCCCCCGCTGCTGCTCCTCTCATAGAATCATAGAACTTGCAGTGCAGAGGGATAATATTCGGCCCATCGAGTCTGCACCGGCTCTTGGAAAGAGCACCGTACCCAAGGTCAACACCTCCACCCTATCCCCATAACCCAGTAATCCCACCCAACACTAAGGGCAATTTTGGACACTAAGGGCAATTTATCGTGGCCAATCCACCTAACCTGCACATCTTTGGATTGTGGGAGGAAACCGGAGCACCCGGAGGAAACCCACGCACACACGGGAAGGATGTGCAGACTCCACACAGACAGTGACCCAAGCCGGAATCGAACCTGGGACCCTGGAGCTGTGAAGCAATTGTGCTATCCACAAGGCTCCCCGCTGCTGCTCCTCTTTGTCCGCTGCTGCTCCTCTTTGTCCGCTGCTGCTCCTCTTTGTCCGCTGCTGCTCCTCTCTCCCCGCTGCTGCTCCTCTCCCCCCGCTGCTGCTCCTCTCCCCCCGCTGCTGCTCCTCCTCTCCCCGACTGCTGCTCCTCTCTCCCCCGCTGCTGCTCCTCTCTCCCCGCTGCTGCTCCTCTCTCCCTGCTGCTGCTCCTCTCCCCCCGCTGCTGCTCCTCTCCCCCCGCTGCTGCTCCTCTCCCCCCCCTGCTGCCCCTCTCGCCCCACTGCTGCCTGCTCCTTTCGCCCCTGCTTGCATTGCTCCCTTCACCCTCCTGATGTTGTCTGGAATGAGAGGTCACAGATATAGGTTGAGAGGTGGTAGTTTTAGAACTGAGATGAGGATTAACTACTTCTCACAGCCCGATAGAACAGTGGAGTCTGAATCATTAAATGGTTTCATGGAGATAGAGATATTTTTGATATTAAAAAATGGATACAGGGATATGGAGAACAGGTAGAGAGGTGGATTTGAGACCAGGAAAAGATCAGCCATGATCTGATTGAATGGCGGAGCAGGTTCAACGGGCTGAATTGCCTACTTCTGCTCCTAATTCCTTTGCTCCTAAGGTCCTCACGCCTCTCCCCCTCCCCCACCTTTCAGAAAAGGCTGCATTTTTAATACCCATTGATATATAAGTTTGACTCCCATCAGCCTTAGGCTATGTTAAAAATAATGTTCACAACATCTTGGGTACATTGTGGTCCGCAAAACTTTTAATGACGATCTATGAGGGCAGCACGGTAGCACAGTGGATAGCACTCCTGCTTTGCAGGCCAGGGTCCCAGGTTCGATTCCCGTCTTGGGTCACTGTCTGTGCGGAGTCTGCACGTTCTCCCTGTGTCTGCGTGGGTTTCCTCCGGGTGTTCCGGTTTCTTCCCAAAAGACGGGCTTGTTGGGTGAATTGGACATTCTGAATTCTCCCTCTGTGTGCCCGAACAGGCGCCGGAATGTGGCAACTCGGGCTTTTTCACAATTACTTCATTGCTGTGTTAATGTAAGCCTCCTTGTGGCAATAATAAAGATGGTCCCTCCAATGGAAAGGTTGGGAAGCCCTGCTTTAGCTATTCTTGTACCACTTGCTCAGTCTGGTGACCATCATTTCCTCACGTCTGAAGCAGGGCCCAGGGGCTGACTGCTGCATCCTGGAATTTTCGACGTTTGGAAAACTCTCAGCCACCCGGAGAGACTGAAGCGCCGCCAGTCACCGCACATTGTGAGGCTGGAGTCCCCCAGGGAACTGGGCGACGGTGCATTGCTCACAGGGGGAAAGCCGGGAACTGGAAGCTGGCGGCTCAGTGGCAACTGGGCGGCGTACAAGCTGGCAGCCACCCCGTTCCCTCTGTGATCTGAGCATTGTAGCTCAAAGGAGCGATTGCTGCTACAACAATGTAACGGGTCAGCCCCCAGAGTTTGCAAATTGACGATGAACAAATCTGCGAAGAACAACCCCTTTCAATGTGTTTAAATGGCTCCATTTCACACGCAGTTACAGGCAGCAACAGTTCAACTTTCTGGTGGCCCAATGAAGGAATCATGCCCCGCTCCACTCCTTCTGACCTTATGACATTACATCGACCACGTTTTCCATTCTTCCCTCTGACTTAACACCAGTTCCCCCTCAGATTTCACTCCCAATTCCGCCGGCTACCTCGAACTAATCAATTCATGCAAAGTATTAAGAGTTTTGTTACATTCACTCGGATGCAAATAATTTGCATCACAATGGTTGCTGCTAAATTGCTGCTACGCCTTCACTCTGCACTGAGATTCATTCAAAAATAGCTGCACACGAACATGGTGTTTATTAGTTTGATCTAACGGTGGAAGGAGTGTCTAACCGCCTACGAGACAATCAGACATCCGACTTGTCAGAAATGTGGGGGGGGGGGGGGGGGGGGGATAAGAGAGAAAAAAAACGTCTCCTTACTTTGAGTGCAGCCATCGCTGAGACGCAGCCTGCATGCCTGCCGAGAGTGGCCCATGTGGGAATGTCACAGGCTGGAGAGGTCCCAGCATTAAGCACACCAGGAGGAGTTTTGCAATGAGAACCCCGCAGTCTCTCAAGTGAAAGAAGGAAATTGCTACATAAACCACGGCTCATTACAAAAACAAAAGTGTTTGACCTATTCATTGTAGAGGAGCAGCGACCCAGCCTAACTACCGTGTACACAGGGTATATCCCAGATCAGATCTGATAGATCAATAAGCACTGTGCGTCATTCTGCTGAAACTGAAGTTCACGACTGGACTTGCAGCACATTGCGCGCTCTCTCTCTCGCTATGAAGGGACCAATAAGTTTATTTGAAAGCTGCATCCACAGTGACACCACCATTTAAACCGTGTGCCGTCCTTGCTTCAGTTAAGTGAAGGGGTTTCATCAAAGTGCAGCCATTGGACCCCCCTTCCCTCCCCAAACCCCCTCAACAGGGCCCCTTCCCTCCCCAAACCCCCCTCATCGGCCCCCTTCCCTCCCCAAACCCCCCTCATCGGCCCCCCTTCCCTCCCCAACCCCCCCTCACCGGCACTCCTTCCCTCCCCAAACCCCCCTCATCGGCGCCCCTTCCCTCCCCAAACCCCCCTCATCGGCGCCCCTTCCCTCCCCAAACCCCCCTCATCGGCGCCCCTTCCCTCCCCAAACCCCTCAACAGCGCCCCTTCCCTCCCCAAACCCCTCAACAGCGCCCCTCCCTCCTCAAACCCCCCTCATCGGCGCCCCTTCCCTCCACAAATCCCCTCAACAGCGCCCCTTCCCTCCCCAAACCCTCTCAACAGCGCCCCTCCCCACCCAAACCCCCTTCATCGGCCCCCCTTCCCTCCCCAAACCCCCTCAACAGGGCCCCTTCCCTCCCCAAACCCCCCTCATCGGCCCCCCTTCCCTCCCCAAACCCTCTCAACAGCCCCCTTCCCTCCCCAAACCCCCTCAACAGCCCCCTTCCCTCCCCAAACCCCCTCAACAGCGCCCCTTCCCTCCCCAAACCCCCCTCACCGGCACTCCTTCCCTCCCCAAACCCTCTCAACAGCGCCCCTTCCCTCCCCAAACCCCCCTCATCAGCCCCCCTTCCCTCCCCAAACCCCCCTCACCGGCACTCCTTCCCTCCCCAAACCCCCTCAACAGCGCCCCTTCCCTCCCCAAACCCCCTCAACAGCGCCGCTTCCCTCCCCAAACCCCCTCAACGGCGCCCCTTCCCTCCCCAAACCCCCCTCATCGGCGCCCCTTCCCTCCCCAAACCCCCTCAACAGCCCCCTTCCCTCCCCAAACCCCCTCAACAGCGCCCCTTCCCTCTCCAAACCCCCTCAGTAGCGCCCCTACCCTCCCCAAACCCCCTCAACAGCGCCGCTTTCCTCCCCAAACCCCCTCAACAGCGCCCCTTCCCTCTCAAACCCCCCCCCTCAACAGCGCCCCTTCCCTCTCCAAACCACCCTCACCGGCACTCCTTCCCTCCCCAAACCCCCTCAACAGCGCCCCTTCCCTCCCCAAACCCCCTCAACAGCGCCCCTTCCCTCCCCAAACCCCCTCAACAGTGCCCCTTCCCTCCCCAAACCCCCTCAACAGCGCCCCTGCCCTCCCCAAACCCCCTCAACAGCGCCCCTTCCCTCCCCAAACCCCCTCAACAGCGCCACTTCCCTCTCCAAACCCCCCATAACAGCGCCCCTCCCCAAACCCCCTTAACAGCGCCCCCTACCCTCCCCAAACACCCCTCAACAGCGCCCCTTCCCTCCACAAACCCCCCATAACAGCGCCCCTCCCCAAACCCCCTTAACAGCGCCCCTACCCTCCCCAAACACCCCTCAACAGCGCCCCTTCCCTACCCAACCCCCCTCAACAGCGCCCCTATACTCCCCAAACCCCCTCAACAGCGCCCCTTCCCTCCACAAACCCCCCTTAACAGCGCCCCTACCCTCCCCAAACACCCCTCAACAGCGCCCCTTCCCTACCCAACTCCCCTCAACAGCGCCCCTATACTCCCCAAACCCCCTCAACAGCGCCCCTTCCCTCCGCAGACTGCTTGGTTTTCCCATCTGGGGAGAGAACGCGATGGGCTCCAGAATCTGGGGTCTGGTGGGGGTGGTATAAAACATGAGGAGCACGGCTTGATCCACTTTTCAACCTGCTGATCTTCCCCCTTCCTCTGTTGTCATCATATCCCTCAATTCCCTCAGTACCCCCAAATTGACCAACATGTCTATTGAATACACTCCATCATTGAGCATCCCACAGCCACTTTGGGGAAGAGAATTCCAAAGATTCACAACCCTTTGGGTAACATTGCTCCCCATGTTGGTTCTCCAGCTCCTTTTTCAGAAACTGTGTTCTAGATTCCCCAGTAAGAAGTCTTACAACACCAGGTTAAAGTCCAACAGGTTTGTTTCAAATCACTAGCTTTCGGAGCACTGCTCCTTCCTCAGGTGAGTTAAGAGGTAGGTTCCCGAAACATATATATAGACAAATTCAAAGATGCAAGACGATACTTTGAATACGAATCTTTGCAGGCAATTAAGTCTACAGACGAAGCAACTGGAGAAAGGGATAATCACAGGTTAAAGAGGTGTGAATTGTCTCAAGCCAGGACAGTTGGTAGGATCTTCCCAGATTTCCCAGCCAGGGGGAACATTTCCTCAGCATATCCCCTCGCATCTACCCTCGCACCCGGGAGGCACCATGGGGAATTACATTTGCGGTTACAAAAATGTCTATGTGCCATTAACAAATCTCCGATGACAATTGCATTTCTACTCATCTTCCCCAGTGTGCAATGACATCTTCCACCGTGCTGGGGCCTTGGATCTCACTGAATTCCTCCAAGGAACAGTAACTCTCCCCAGTATTCAAAACTGCAAACCAGTTAGTGAGTGCTGGTAGTTTAGGCATTGTTGCACTACTTGTGTCTTCCTCCTGCCCAGGAGATTGTCACTTCCTCGCCTGCTGTATCGTCTAAACCAGGGCCTGGTGTGTGACCACCTCTTGGAACCTACTCTCTGGAAAACCCCCAGACACACATACAGTGTCTGAGCCACGGCGCATCTGCTCATCCAAAGAACAAAGAAAAGTACAGCCCAGGAATAGGCCCTTCGGCCCTCCAACCCTGTGCCTACCATGCTGCCCATCTAAACCAAAATCTTCTGCACTTCCTGGGTCCGTATCCCTCTATTCCCATCCTATTCATGTATTTGTCAAGATGCCCCTTAAATGTCACTATTGTCCCTGCTTCCACCACCTCCTCTGGCAGCCAGTTCCAGGCACCCACTGTCCTCTGTGTAAAAAACTTGCCTCATACATCTTTGCGCAAGTCGAGGAGACACAGCCAGAACAGATTCAATGTCCGAACATGTAGCTAAGAAGGCTTTGCAGCGAAGAGACCACTCTTTATGGGGTTAGGGTTAGGGTGAGGTACATCCAGAGTGGGTAGTTGGAACTTGGTAATTTGGTGCAGTGAGGTAATCAAAAAAGGGAGAGAACCAGAGAGCATCTGAGACCCTGGGTGAGTTCTCCCAGTGAGCCAGAGAAGACACAGCCAGAGTGAGGCACAACCAAGGGTGAGTTTGGGAATTTTAAGCTAGGTGGGAATTCGAAGCTGGGTGGGGAGGAGGTGCTTTTTAACCCTGGTAAGTGACTGGTAAGTAGTTTTTCTTTTCATTGTCTAATTTATTTATTTTTTCTTTCGTTTTTTGAAATTGTAGTTCTATAAGTTTACCTAAGGTTTAAGACATGGCAGGAGATCCCAGGCCCATGTCATGCTCCTCGTGTGGGATCTCAGGGACACATCCACTGTCCCTGGCTCCTTCACGTGCAAGAAGTGTGTTCATTTGCAGCTCCTGTTAGGCCGCTTGACGGCTCTGGAGATGTGGATGGACTCACTTTGGAGCACCCACGATGCTGAGGACGTCGTGGATAGCACGTTCAGCGAGTTGGTCACACTGCAGGTGAAAGTTACTGAGGAAGATAGAAAATGGGTGACCAAAACACAGAGCAAGAGTAGGAAGGCAGTGCAAGTGTCCCCTGCGGTCATCTCCCTGCAAAACAGATATACCGCTTTGGATACTGTTGAGGGAGATGGCTCACCAGGGGAAGGCAGTAGCAGCCAGGTTCATGGCACTGTGGCTGGCTCTGCTGCACAGCAGGGCAGGAAGAAAAATGGCAGGGCTATAGTGATAGGGGACTCGATCGTAAGGGGAATAGACAGGCTGTTCTGCGGACGGAATCGAGACTCCAGGATGGAATGTTGCCTCCCTGGTGCAAGGGTCAAGGATGTCTCGGAGCGGCTGCAGGACATTCTGGGGGGGGGGGGGGGAGGGTGAATAGCCAGCTGTCATGGTGCACATAGGCACCAACGATATAGGTACAAAACGGGACAAGGTCCTACAAGCTGAATTCAGGGAGTTAGGAGTGAAACTAAAAAGTAGGACCTCAAAGGTAGTAATCTCAGGATTGCTACCAGTGCCACGAGCTAGTCAGAGTAGGAATGTCAGGATAGATAGGATGAATGCATGGTTTGAGAGATGGTGCAAGAGGGAGGGATTCAAATTCATGGCGCATTGGAACCAGTTCTGCGGGAGGTGGAACCAGTACAAACTGGACGGTCTGTACCTGGGCAGGACTGGAACCGATGTCCTAGGGGGGTGTTTTCTAGAGCTGTTGGGGAGGGTTTAAACTAATGTGGCAGGGGGATGGGAACCGATGCAGGAAGTTGGAAGGTAGTAAAACGGACAGAAGCAAAAGGAAGTAAGGGGAAAGTGTAAGGCAGAGAAGCCATAGTCAAAAACCAAAAAGGGCGACAGTACAAGGTACAGTGACTGAGGGGAGCACAGTGAATAGGTCCAGTAATACTAAAAGGAATAAAACTGGAAGTAAAAACATTAATAGTAAGCGATGCGGCAGGTTGTTACATGAAGCTATGGGTTCAACAACAAGGAAAATTAGGAGAAAAGTTAAGAGGAAATATAACTTAGGTGAGGTTGCTGATCGAGGTGTTAAGATTCAAAACAGAGGTAAAAAAGCCAATATAAGTGTACTTTACCTGAATGCTCGTAGTATTCGGAATACTAATGACGGAGCAGGCTCGAGGGGTCGGATGGCCTACTCCTGCTCCTAGTTCTTACGTTCTTATCCCCTCTAAACCTTGCCGCTTGCACCTTAAACCTATGCCCCCTAGTAATTGACCCCTGTACCCTGGGAAAAAGCCTCTGACTATCCACTCGGTCTATGCACCTCATAATTTTGTAGACCTCTATCAGGTCACCCATCAACCTCCGTCATTCCAGTGAGAACAAACCGAGTTTATTCAACTGCTCCTCATAGCTAATGCCCTCCATACCAGGCAACATCCTGGTAAATCTCTTCTGCACCCTCTCTAAAGCCTCCACATCCTTCTGGTAGTGTGGCGACCAGAATTGAACACTATACTCCAGATGTAGCCTAACAAAGGTTCTTTACAGCTGCAACATGACTTGCCAATTCTTATACTCAAAGCCCCGGCCAATGAAGGCAAGCATGCCTTATGCCTTCTTGACTATCTTCTCTACCTGTGTTGCCCCTTTCAGTGACCTGTGGACCTGTACATCTAGATCTCTCTGACTGTCAATACTCTTGAGAGTTCTTGCATTCACTGTATATTCCCTACCTGAATTAGACCTTCCTAAATGTATTACCTCACATTTGTCAGGATTAAACTCCATCTGCCAAGTCTCCAAACGATCTAAATCCTTCTGTATCCTCTGACAGTCCTCATCGCTATCCACAATTTCACCAACCTTTGTGTCGCAAACTTACTAATCAGACCAGTTACATTTTCCTCCAAATCATTTATGTATACTACGAACAGCAAAGGTCCCAGCACTGATCCCTCCGGAACACCACTAGTCACAGCTCTCCAATTAGAAAAGCACCATTCCATTGCTACTCTCTGCCTTCTATGACCTAGCCAGTTCTGTATCCACCTTGCCAACTCACCCCTGATCCCGTGTG
The DNA here is from genome assembly GCF_902713615.1 of Scyliorhinus canicula. Lineage (NCBI taxonomy): Eukaryota > Metazoa > Chordata > Chondrichthyes > Carcharhiniformes > Scyliorhinidae > Scyliorhinus > Scyliorhinus canicula. The sequence goes on along the minus strand of NC_052152.1, from coordinate 38,697,216 downwards.
ACTTCACCTTTTGTACCAGTCTGCCATGAGGGACCTTGTCAAAGGCCTTACTGAAGTCCATACAGGCAACATCCACTGCCTTACTTGCATCAATCATCCGTGTGACCTCTTTGAAAAACTCTATCAAGTTAGTGAGACACAACCTCCTCTTCACAAAACCGTGCTGCCTCTCGCTAATACGTCCATTTGCTTCCAAATGGGAGTAGATCCTGTCTCGAAGAATTCTCTCCAGTAATTTCCACTGACGTAAGGCTCACGACCTGTAGTTCCCTGGGTTATCCTTGCTACCCTTCTTAAAAAAAGGAAGAACATTGGCTATTCTCCAGTCCTCCGGGACATCACCTGAAGACAGTGAGGATTCAAAGATTTTTGTCAAGGCCTCAGTAATTTCCTCTCTTGCCTCCTTCAGTATTCTGGGCTAGATCCCATCAGGCCCTGGGGACTTATCTACCATAATATTTTTCAAGACGCCCAACACCTCGTCTTTTTGGATCTCAATGTGACCCAGGCTATCTACACACCCTTCTCCAGACTCAACATCCACCAATTCCTTCTCTTTGGTGAAAACTGATGCAAAGTATTCATTTAGTACCTCGCCCATTTCCACTGACTCCACACATAGATTCCCTGTCCTTCAGTGGGCGAACCCTTTCCCTGGTTACCCTCTTGTTTTTTATGTACGTGTAAAAAGCCTTGGGACTTTCCTTGACCCTATTTGCCAATGACTTTTTGTGACCCCTTTTAGCCCTCCTGACTCCTTGCTTAAGTTCCTTCCTACTTTCGTTATATTCCACAAAGGCTTTGTCTATTCCCAGCCTTCTAGCCCTGACCAATGCCTCCGTTTTCTTTTTGACGAGGCCTACAATATCCTTCGTTATCTAAGGTTCCCAAAATTTGCCGTATTTATCCTTCTTCCACACAGGAACATGCTGATCCTGAATTCCTTTCAACTGACATTTGAAAGCCTCCCACATGTCAGATGTTGATTCACCCTCAAACATCCGCCCCCAATCTAGATTCTTCAGTCCCCGCCCAATATTGTTATAATTAGCCTTCCCTCAATTTAGCACATTCACCCTAGGACCACTCCTACCCTTGTCCACCACTTTAAAACTTACTGAATTGTGATCACTGTTCCCGAAATGCTCCCCTACTGAAACTTCTACCACCTGGCCGGGCTCATTCCCCAATACCAGGTCCAGTACAGCCCCTTCCCTAGTAGGATTATCTACATATTGTTTTAAGAAGCCCTCCTGGATGCTCCTTACAAACTCTGCCCCGTCCAAGCCCCTAGCACTAAGTGAGTCCCAATCAATATTGGGGAAGTTGAGTTCTCCCATCACAACAACCCTGTTGCTTTTACTCCTTTCCAAAATCTGATAAACCTATCTGCTCCTCCATCTCCCACATTCCAGTATGCATCCAGGATGTGTGAAGTAGATTGGAATTCCCATAAACCAGCAGAAGGTTCACACTGACCTCCAAGTTGCTTTGCTGGCAGGGGACAACACCCAGCTGCTGGCACCACATTTCTCTTTCCTCTGAGCACAATGACTCAGAGGAACAATGACTGTTGATATATATGTGACAGAGACACCCTCGTGATGAGGATGTTACTTGGCTAATTGTTTGATCCAATGGGCCAGGCTAGATTTTTGAAATTGTCAATGAATAAAACTGTGAAGCGAATCTTTCAACAACCTTAAATCCTTCATTTAAATGCCTCTGATTCATGGCAAACCCAAATTTACCAACAGTTTAACCTTTCTGATTAACGCGAAATGCGATTGGGCGGAGAATAGGATCAGATGCTGAATTGACGCCAAATCGCAATTCTTCGTCACCTCGACAGCGGAGTCAATGCGTACCAGAATGCGGGTACAATAAACACCATTTGCATTTCATTAGCAGGCCTGACCCAGTGTTCTCCGGGGCCTCCATGATTCTCCGCCTCCGATGGGCCCAGTTCCTGATGGCACGGTTCACTTGTGCTTTTAAAAATCATGAAACCGGCATGGTGGCTGATGAGGAAGAGAGAGGAGGTAGGATACAGAGAGGAGAAGCTGTGGGCTGCCGGGCCGGACACTGGGCGGGCTAGCTAGGGTGGGGCCCTGCCGGGCCGGGGGAGGGGTGGTGACAGGGGGAACAGGCCGAATGACAGGACAGTGCCCAGGCACGGACCGCCATTACTGCAGCCATCTTGCGCACCCACTGACCACGCACCTCGGCCCCTGGTTCTGCAGAGTGACGGAGGCCGTATGGGTGCCCTCGCCCTCTGCCACCCACCCCCTCTCCCCCCCACCCAGCTGGCAAATACTGGTGGCCCACCCAGAACAACACCCACAGTAGCCTTACGGGGGCCGCGGTGCATATCCCTGGTTGGGACAGTGCCAGCCGATGGGACCCCTGGCATCAGGGATCATCAAGGATCTGGGACCAGAGGTCCCCATGGTGCTGGCCAATTTCAGAGCCGGAGGTGTGGGGATGAAGGGGGGAGGGACATGCGGGGGCAGAGCCCACGGTGCCAAAACCGGGGCCACTATGTAGTCATTGGACCTTGTTGGAATTGGGGTACGCACCATGCTCACATGACGGCCGTTCACTCCCTGCAGACAATGGTTAATGAAATCCAACCAGCAATGGTGGCCTTCCTGCTAGTTATCGCAGTCCTGGGGGATGCACTGCGGCTATACGTGCGGGCGCTCATCGAGGAGGAGGAAGCTGCAGCAGCAAGTGTGCAGCAGCGGAGCATGCAGCGGCAGTGTAGGCAGCAGAGGGGCAGGTGGCAGCCACCCAGGGTAGAGAGAGAGCCTCCCAACAGGCCCAGGCCGAAATGTCAAGGGAGCGCCGCATGTGACCTCGTGTGTACCAGCACACCCTGTCATTGGAGGACCTGCTGGACTGGGCATGCTGTTGAAGACTCCGGCTGAGCAGGGAGACAGTGAGACATGTCTGCCAGGTCATGTCACACCTGGTTCTGTGGGGATATATCTTGGATTACTCCAAGGGGTATTTGTGATTCGGACACAGTGTAATGAGAACAATGACAGAAGTTCATCTACTCTACTTTATTGATAAGAATGATATGATGTAAGAATGCAATATAAGATAAGAATACAACGCATGAATCTCTCGTCCATCAGCTCGTCAGGGAACCCAGTGTCGATGGCGGCTTTGAAATTCGGTTCCTGGCAACTGTCACGACTCAGGACCGAGGTGAAGCCCAATCAACGAGCCAAGAGGCCTAATATTTCTGCAGTGAAGTAAATAAGTCTAGGAGAGATTTGCGGCTGGCAAAGTCAGCAAGATGTTGCAAATAGTTGGATAAATAAAGTATTAAACAAGCATAGTGTGGCATGAGAACACCTGAAATTGAACACCTGGTGCTTTATGCACCAGTCAACATAATGGTTGACACCTGGATGTCTGCTAAGTATCTGTTATATTACAATTTTGTAATATATATATTACTCTTTTTGTGTAGCCGAGTTGTTGAAATATAGATGTAATCTTCCAGGTGATGACAAAATAATTTAATGAGTAATATGAAATAAACTAGTGAGTTCTTTTTACTTTAATACTGAACTAGTAAAAAAACAAATAACTACAGATTAAACTATTAAATAAGGTAATGCTAGATACTAAAATCTGTTAACTTCTCTCTAGCTGTTTCCCTTCTGTACTCACCACATGCCGAACACACTCTCCTTAGGAAAGTGCGAGGACTGGACAGCACGGTGGCACAGTGGTTAGCATTGCTGCCTACGACGCTGAGGATCCGGGTTCGAATCCCGGCTCTAGGTCACTGTCCGTGTGGAGTTTGCACATTCTCCCCGTGTCTGCGTGGGTTTCACCCCCACAACCCAAAGATGTGCAGGATAGGTAGATCGGCCACGCTAAATTGCCCCTTAATTGGAAATGAAAAATAATTGGCTACTCTAAATTTATTTTAAAAAAGGAAAGTGCGGGGACTGGGCAGCATGGTGGCACAGTGGTTAGCATTGCAGTCTCACAGTACCGAGGTCCCAGGTTCGATCCCGGCCCTGGGTCACTGTCCGTGTGGAGTTTGCATATTATCTCTGTGTTTGCGTGGGTTTCGCCTCCACAACACAAAGATGTGCAAGGTAGGTGGATTGAACATGCTAAATTGCCCCTTAAATTGGGAAAAATGAATTGGGTACTCTAAATTTATTTTAAAAAAGGAAAAGGCGGGGAAATCTTTTTATAGGTATTGGTAGTATGGCCATCTAGTGATCATTTGCCTGTACTTGCTTAACATTACTTGATCATGTATTACAGTAGTCCCCCTTTATAACGCGGGTGTTGGGGTCCAAGACAGCCACCCGCGTTGCAACCGAGCCGCGGATATCCACGATGGGGGTTTTAAATTTATTTAAAAATCTATGCTAGCGCTTCCCATTGAGAGTCTACGGGGGGCGGGGGGAGAGGTCAGACCCCCGTAGACTCACAATGGGAAGCGCTAGCATAGATTTTTAAATAAATTTAAAACCCCCATCGTGGATCTAATTAAAACAGTGTCAATTTCAGCGGCCGGCTCACTTTGATCCGGAGAGGGAAGCTGCTCTCTCACTGAAACAATCAGCCGGCCGCTGAAATTGACACTGCCTGCTGCTCTCTCCCTCCAATCCAACTTTTAAGTTTTAATGTTTCTGATTGGAGGGAGAGAGCAGCCGGCAGTGTCAATTTCAGCGGCCGGCTGATTGTTTCAGTGAGAGAGCAGCTTCCCTCTCCGGATCAAAGTGAGCCGGCCGCTGAAATTGACACTGCCGGCTGATTGGAGGGAGAGAGCAGAGAACACAGGAGGAGGTCATACGGGCCTCTGCAAGACCAGCATGGTCTCACATCGCCCCTCCCCTCTGTAGCTGGGGTTCAGGCTGTGGCTGCTGGGGTACAGGCCGTGGCTGCTGGGCTTCAGGCTGTGGCTGCTGGGCTTCAGGCTGTGGCTGCTGGGGTACTGTGGCTGCTGGGGTACTGTGGCTGCTGGGGTACAGGCTGTGGCTGCTGGGGTTCAGGCTGTGGCTGCTGGGGTACTGATTGGAGGGAGAGAGCAGCGGGCAGTGTCAATTTCAGCGGCCGGCTGATTGCTTCAGTGAGAGAGCAGCTTCCCTCTCCGGATCAAAGTGAGCTGGCCGCTGAAATTGACACTGCCGGCTGCTCTCTCCCTCCAATCAGAAACATTAAAACTTAAAAGTTGGATTGGAGGGAGAGAGCAGCGGGCAGCGTCAATTTCAGCGGCCAGCTCACTTTGATCCGGAGAGGGAAGCTGCTCTCTCACTGAAACAATCAGCCGGCCGCTGAAATTGACACTGCCCGCTGCTCTCTCCCTCCAATCCAACTTTTAAGTTTTAATGTTTCTGATTGGAGGGAGAGAGCAGCGGGCAGGACAAGGATGGACACGACATGGACAACATGCATGGAATGCTCTGATTGCCTCCAGGTTGACCGACTTGGGGGGTAATAGTGGGGCGGTAGTGGACTGGCTAGGAGCATGGACACTGCATCCCACTCCTACACACCCTCAATACCCCCCTCCCTTCCCCGGCCACCCCCCACCTGCAACTCCCTCCGTGATACATACCTGTCGCACTACAGGGTGGGGCCCTGGGTTGGCAGCAACAGCGGTCCATGGGATGGAGGGTGATGACAGCCTTCTCTGCGATGAGCTCTGGTGCTTCACATCATTTGGCAATGTCTGACTCCTGCCCACGGTAGCACTTTCCACCGTCCACCTGGGTGATCTCTGTATGCGAGCTGGCCATTCCATCACATGGTCCCATTGAATCCCTGGGGTGGCGGTGGTGGGGATGGTCGGAGGGTGGCTGTGGAACCCAGGCCACCCACCGGGTCCGCCTAATCCCCTCCCACCATCCGCCCATTCCTCCCCTCGCCCCCGGCCAGCCCAGACCAGCCCACCCCTCACACCAATGGGACAGAGCACCAAGGCAGGTGTTACGGTGTGTACAGGTGTTTCATGTGAATGAATATATACAGATTTGTGCCCTAGCCCTGAGAACTAAACTGTGCCCTGCGCAAGGGCCAACTGGTGTCTAACTTTATGACCTTACGGGCTCTAACGCTACGTGGTGGTGGTTCCCCAGTACAGCAGGAGCGGAGGTAACCTGCTGTGATTCCTGCCCTGTGACCTGGGTACGCGTTGGCGGGTGTCTTCTGGGATAACTGGGCCTGGATGGGCCCAACTGCTGCTCGGATGTCCTGGGTGGCATGGTGCCATCCCGTTCTTCCCGCTTCCCATCAGACGCACCAGGGATAGAGGGGGGGGGGGGGGGGGGGGGGGGAGTCCGAGGTACTGCGGTATTCTGGCACCTCACCGAGGGAGTCACCGGCATTGACCTCATACCTCAGTGTACCCGATGGCCCCCAAGCTACTCCATGGGATGGAGGCTCGAGCAGAACTATCGCCTGAGGCTCCCCCATCACCCGTCACTGGCAGTCCTGGAGACCCGCTCTGATGTCGACCAGGGACTGCACACTCGCAGCCATGGAGCACATGGAGTGGACCATCGCCGTCTTGGACTGTACCATATCATGCTGCGGCTGTGCTGCCATCTTCTGGATTTGTGTCACTTCAGCCAGTGACTACGCCATCTCCCTCTGGGACTGGGCCACCTCCCTCTGAGTCTGCGCCATGCCGGCCAGCGCCTGGGCAATGCCGCCAACATTTCTCGCCCTGGCCTGTTGTGACTGGGCCACGCTCAGGTGCGCAGCTGGATTGTCGAGGTGGCTCTGGCACATGGTTGTCTGTGATACGGCAGTTCTGTCCTGGACTGCGGCCACCCCACCGCCTGCACAGAATGCCCCAGGCCTTGAACATGCTGCTCCATAGCCAAAGGGTTAAGGATGTGTGGGGGGTCAGGGTTAGTGCCAGGGGCACAGTGCTGCCAACTCACCCTGGCCGCCCCGGCGTTTTTTGCAGCACTTCATGCCGGTGCGGACAACTTTGCCCACGGCGCTGACTGCCTCTGCCATAGCCAGAAGGGTCACCCCTCCAATGCCTCCACCGTGAATGCCACCCGTGCATTGTAGGCCAGGGTGGCACGCATTGTCGGCACCACCACCTGCTCCTGCATGCGATTGGACTCCTCCAACTGCACCTGCAGCTGTTGGATGCTCACCCACTACCCCTCATGTCCCTGGCTCTGCCAGTGAATCTCCACTACACATGGAACTGACTGTTCCAGAAGCCTGACACCCGTCTGGATGGCAGCGAGTTCCTCGGGTCGGCCTGCCCTCCAAACTCCCGCCCTATCGGGTGTTCCTTCCTCCACATGAGGTATCGGAGCAGCTGTGTGGTGCGCAGCAGATAGTGTCCCAGGAGCCTCTTCACTAACATGCCCAACCGAGGTGAGTGTCTCTGGGATGGTGGAGGGTGTTGGAGACAGCTGTGAGGGGAAATCACTATCACCCTCCGACCCGAGCTCTGGCGTGTCCTGAACCTTGGGTGGAGGGCTGGCGTCCGAGCTGCTCGCCCCGTCATTGCTCAGCTCACGGGGGGGGGGGCCTCCAGCTGTGCCACCAGCTGGGCCCGGGTGATGGCAGATCAATCCGCTCCATCCCCAGCAGGCCCTGAAAGGCACAAGACAAGACGCAGGATTAGACCTCAGGCCAGTGGGGGTGTGGATGGGGACGAGAGGTGGTGATGTAGGGGGGGTGCAGGGTGAAGGTGGCGTGGGGGTGAGGGTGGCGTGTGGCTGAGGGTGATGTGGAGGTAAGAGTGATGTGGGGTGAGTGTGGTTTTGGGGTGAGGTGGTGTTGGTGGTTCAGGATGAGGGTGGTGTGCGGATGGTGTTGGGGGGGTTGACATACGTGTCATGGGGAACCGCAACTAAGGCACTGGTTTAGCACTGTGTGCTATACAGCTGGCTTGTGATGCAGAACAATGCCAGCAGCGAGGGTTCAATTCTTGTTCTGGCCTCCGCGAACAGGCGCCGGAATGTGGTGACTAGGGGCTTTTGACAGTAAGTTCATTGAAGCCTACTTGTGACAATAAGCGATTATTATTATTATAAATAAGTGGCGTCTCACTACCTCACCTGCAGCTGAACTCCACCTCGGTCACCTCCCTTTCCTCCAGGCCGCCGACCATGTCCAGGGCCCTCTGCCTGACCATGGTGAGGCGCCGCTAGTCTGCCAGTCGCCCTCCTATCTTCACCCACTCCTGGTGGTTGTGTGTGGCCTCCTCGGGCGCAGGGAAACACACACAGCACAACCATTAGACAGTCCAATCCATGCAGCCCAGGGTGTGGGAAGCTGGTGGCCTCAGTGGCCAGGGCAACTGGCCATGGCGCAGGTACGGGTACCGACATGTGAGGCAGGGTCGGGGTTCACTCGCCCTCTGGGTTGGGGCTGTAAGGTTATGGGTGTGTGGAATGCGTGTTAGTTCCAGGGGCGCAGTGCTGCCTACTCACACTGGCCGCCCTTTGTAGGTCATGCAGTTTTTTCTGCACTGCTGGCTGGTATGGACTACGTTGCCCACAGCGCTGACTGCCTCTGCCATCTGTGTCCAGACATGACGAACAGCGGCGGCTGGCAGCCTCCTTCCCGGGCCGGGATAGAGGGTGATCTTCTTCTCCTCCACGGCATCCAGGAGGGTCTCCAGCTCGGCATCTGTGAAACGTGGGGCTGCGCGTCTTGCTGCCATCTTGTTGGCTGGGATGGTGTGTGTGGGGAGTGAAGTGTGTATATGTGGCTGCAGCTTGTCAGCCTCCTGAGTGTTAATCATGGAAATGGCGAATCCAGCACCATTTCTCATTGGAATCGATTGTGTTCCATGTGGCTCCGGTGCTAGCCCCTCAACAGTAACGGAATCGGTCCAGTTTTGCTGTCGTGAAAGTCCATGGATTCAGCATTGGCGTCAACATTTAGTCTCAGAAACGGAGAATCCTGCCGAATGTTTTCTATCCTTTCAAGGGTATGGCTGGTTAGGCGTTCCCCATAGGGTATCTCCCAGGTACACTCCTCTGGGATAGAATTTGTTTTTTAAATTCAAGGAATATGGGATTTCTGGCTGGGCCAGTATTCATTACCCATCCCTAATTGCCCTGAAGGTGGTGATGGGCTTCCTCCTGAACTGCTGCAGTCCATGTGGTGTAGGTACACTCACAGTGCTGTTAGGGAGGGGTTTCCAGGAATTTGACCCAGCGACAGTGAAGGAACAGTGCTATATTTCCAAGTCAGGATGGTGAGTGACTTGGAGTGCAGCTTTCAGGTGATACTGTTCCCAGGTATCTGCCGCTCTTGTCCTTCTATTTTTTAAAATAAATTTAGAGTACCCAATTATTATTTCCCTATTAAGGGACAATTTAGCGTGGCCAAACCACCTAACCTGCACATCTTTAGGTTATGGGGGTGAGGCCCACTCAGAAACGGGGAGAATGTGCAAACTCCACACTGACAGTGACCCGGGGCCAGGATCAAACCCACGCCCTCGGCGCCGTGAGGCAACAATGCTAACCACTGCTGACCATAAACTCAGAAGAGGGGATGTTCGCTGATGATTGCACAGTGTTCAGCACAATGTGTGACTCTTCAGACACTGAAGCAGCCCACCTGCAAATGTAGAAAGACCTGGACAATATCCAGGCTTGGGCTGACAAGTGGCAAGCACAATTCATGCCACACAAGTGCCAGAAAGTCACCACCTCCAATAAGGGAGACTCAAATCATCACCTTTTGACTTTCAACGGAGTTACCATAATTGAACCCCCCACTATCAACATTCTGGCTGTTACCATTGATCAGAAACTGAACTGGACCAGCCACATAAATACAGTGGCTACAAAAGCAGGTCAGAGGCTAGGAGTTCTGAGGCAAGTAACTCACCTCCTGACTCCCCAAAGCCTCCCCATCATCTACAAAGAACAAGTCAGGAGTGTAATGGGATACTCGACACATACCTGGATGAGTGCAGCTCCAACAACACTGAAGAAGCTCGACACCATCCAGGACAAAGCAGCCCACTTGGTTGGCACCGCTTCCTCAAGCATTCACTCCTTCCACCACTGTTGCAGTAGCAGCAGTGTGTACCATTTACAAGAGGCACTGCAAGAACTTCCTCAGACAGCAACTTCAAAACCCACGACCAATACCACTTAGAAAGTCAAGGGCAGAAGATACTTGGGAACACCATCACCTGGATGTTCCCCTCCAAGTCACCATCCCAACATGGAATTATATTGCCGTTTCTTCACTGTCGCTGGGTTAAAACCCTGGAACACCCCTCCTCCCCCACCGCCAATAGCACAGTAGGCGTACCTACACCACATGGACTGCAGTAGTTCAAGAAGGCAGCTCACCACCACCTTCCCAAGGGCAATTGCCGGGGGGGGGGGGGGGGGGGGGACACATTCTGGCCAAGGCAGCAAAGGCCACATCCTGAAAAAATAAATGTTTAAAAACACGGGAAAATTACAATCAGGAAGGAATTGGTGTTGAGCAAATTGATGTATCTACGGCTGGCAAATCCCCTGGTCTGGGTGGACATCACCCGAAGGTCTTCAAAGAAGTGGCTAATGAGATTGGGATGATGCACTGGTTTTAATTTTCCAAAATTCCCGAGATTAGGTGAAGGTTCCATTAGACTGGAAGACAGGTAATAGACCGGCTTTATTCAGAAGGGAGGGAGATAGAAAGCAGGAAATTAGGCCAGTTAGCTGAACATCTGTCATAGGAAAAATATTAGAAGCCATTATTAAAGATGTTATAGCAGGGCACTTCGACAAATTCAAGGCAATCGGGCAGAGTCAACACGGTTTTCTGAAAGAGACATCATGTTTAATCAATTTAGTGGAGTTCTTTGAAGAGTCACATGTGCTGTGGATAAGAGTGAACCAGTGACTACTGTACTGAGATTTTCAGAAGGCGTTTGGTAAGTTGTCACATCAAAGGTTATTAGAGAAAATAAAAGCTCATGGTATTAGAGTAGCATATTGACATGGACTGAAGATTGGCTAGCTGACAAGAAACAGAGAGTTGGCATAAATGGAACTTTTTCTAGTTGTCAGGATGTGATGAGTAGTGTACCACAGGGATCAGTGCTTGGCCCTCAACCTCTTACAATTTATATAAATGACTTGGATGTAGGAACTGAAAGTAAGCTATCTAAATGTGCTGATGACACAAAGGTAGTCAAAGGAAATTAAATTGTGAAGGGGACGTAAGGAATCTACAAAGGGACATATATGGGCAAATGTAAAATTTGGTCTTTTGCTAAAATCAAGCGCAACATCAGATGCAATGCATGTTCTTGTAAACTTGGAATCTTGTATGAGTCTATTGTGGGGACCATGAATTGGATTCAATTTGAATTTGAATTGTTTTTTGGAGCAAGCAACAAATCAGATTAGGGGCTTTCCCCAACCATTCTGCACATTGGCTTTGTGACTCTGAAAGAGGAATTTCGTTTTGAAGTGAAATTGTTCGTTTTGGCAAGAAGAATGAAAAAGATTATTATCTAAATGGTGAGAAATTGCAGAGCCCTGAAGTGCAGAGGGATTTGGGAGTTTTCATGCATGAATCACAAAAGGCGGGAACAACAAGTAATTAGGAAAGCTAAGAGAATGTGATTATAAAAGTGGGAAGGTCATGCTTAATTTGTACAGTGCATTGGTGAGACCACATCTGGAGTATTGTGTACAATATTGTTCTCCTTATTTAAAGAAAGATGTAAATGTGTGGAAGCAGTTCAGAGGAGGTTTGCTGGACTAAAACCAGGAATAGAAAGGTTGTCTTCTGAGGAAAGGTTGGATAAGTTAGGTTTGTATCCACGTGAGTTTCGAAGCCTAAAAGGTGACTTGATGAAACATTTAAGATCCTGAGGGGTATTGACAGGGGTGGATGTTGTTTCTCTCTTTATTTGGTTCTAAATATGGCGGTCAATATGGTCGCCTTCCTTAATTCTAATTATGTTTGCTTCAGAGTCGACTCGCCAGGTATCTCTCGATACCGCCACAAGGTTCAAACCCAAAAACTGACCAAAGAGCCAATACACCAGTTAGTAGTTCAAAGTCAGTACTATTTATTTGCACACACAGCAATATCTACTCATGCATGAAATACTACAGACTAAACTATCTCTAATGCTAAAGCCTATACTTAATTTCAAGCGCCCACTCAGTCAGAGGAACAATGGCCGTTGTTCAGATCTGAGGCTGCTGGGGTCGAAGTGGTGAAGGGGAACAGCTAAGGTCGACCATATGGTAGCGAGCATTGACCTTGGACTTACTTGCTTCTGATGTAGCTGGTGGATGGGTCTCTCCACTTTGAGAGCCAATTCCAAGAGAGAGATTCTCTCTTGGGGCCTTCTTCTTATACCCGAAGGGACTTCGCGCGCTTTTGGGCAGGCCTTGAACTTGTCCCCAATCAATTGGGCCGTATCTTGTTCACTCGTATTGATCTTGACCAATAAAGGGGTGGGTGCCCTAATGGCTGGGCGTGACCTAGGTGGCCGTTGGTCTTGCTTTGTTTCTGCTTTCAGTTAGGGGAACTGGCACCGCGATGTCTGGAGCCAGATCGGTTACTTGAATATCTCCCTTTGTTCCCGGAGATAGGCCATCAATATGCTAATGGATCTACAGTTTCAGTCTCGTCTGGGAGCTGCGGTTCCAATACGCATACAGGCTCTGTGCCTGCCTGCCTTCTTAGCATTGTCCATAGTTCCCTGCAGTCTTTGCAAACATCCATTTTGTGTCCTGGAAGTGGCCATCCCAGATGGCTACAATGTGGAGAGGATGTTTCCTCTTGGTCGGAGAATCTAGAATCATAGAATTTACAGTGCAGAAGGAGGCCATTCGGCCCATAGAGTCTGCACCGGCCCTTGGAAAGACTTAAGCCCACACCTCCACCCTATCCCAGTAACCCCACCTCACCATTTTGAACACGAAGGGCAATTTAGAATAACCTGCACATCTTTGGACTGTGGGAGGAAACCGGAGTAACCGGAGGAAACCCACGCAGACACGGGGAGAACATGCAGACTCCACACAGGCAGTGACCCAAGCCGGGAATCGAACCTGGGACCCTGGAGCTGTGAAGCAACAGTGCTAACCACTCTGCTGCCATGCTGCACTGAACTAGGGAGTACTTTTTTCAAGTAAAGGGTTACCTATTTAAGACGGGTGAGGAGAATTTATTTTTTTCAGAGGCTTGAGAGTCTTTGGAACTCTCTTCCACGAAAGGCGGTGGAAGCAGAGTCTGTGAATAGGTTCAAGGCAGAGCGAGATAGATTCTTGGTTAACAAGGGGGTGAAAGATTATCGGGGATCAGTAGGAATGTGGGGTTGAGGTTACAATCAGATCAGCCATGATATTATTGAATGCCAGAGCAGGCTCGAGGGGCCAGTTGTCTATTCCTGCTCCGAATTTGTATGTTCTTTTGTTTTATTTTAAATTTAGAATACCCAATTATTTTTTTCCAATTAAGGGCAATTTAGCGTGGCCAATCCACCTAACCTGGGTTGTGGGGAGTGAAACACACGCAAACACGGGGAGAATGTGTAAACTCCACATGGATAGTGACCCAGGGCCGGGATCGAACCCGGGTCCTCAGAGCCATAGGCAGCAGTGCTAATTACTGCGCCACCATGCCGCCTTTGTATGTTCGTTTGTATGTTTTTATCTCATAAGAGCAGCATTAGGCCACTCGGCCCAGGATTCACTGGCCGCACCAGCATGGTCTCAACTGTGCACCGATTAATACCGGCCTCCACAAGTGGACGCCAGGTGTGATGGCCACTCCACGGGTCTCAGAGGCTAATGGAGCCCCAGGTGGTTGGGGATAGGGAAGGACAGTATCCTGGCACTCCCACTGGCGCTTCGGCACTGCAATCCAGGCTCCCTGGCAGTGCCAACCTGGGGGAGAAAGGAGGGGAGTAATGCCCAGGTCTGTGGGGAACGCCATTGTCTGTGGGTGCAGGGAACCCTGAAACTCACTTACAGATTGGGGCATCCTTTCAAATTGTATCCCCGATCTCTGAGGAGCCAGTCTCAGCAGTTCCCCAGTGCTGAAAACATTTTGAAGTGTGGGCTAGACCAGGGAGAAACTCCCCAAGCCCCATATGTGGGTGAATCCAGGTCTGGGTTTCAACCATAAAGTCCATAGGAAACACCTGCCAAGCTCACCCAAAATGACACTGAGACATTTTTTGGGAGATTTGCACCCTATGTCTCGAAAAGTCACCTCTCATTCTTCTAAACTCCAATGAGTACAGGCCCAACTTAGTCAATCTCTCCTCATAAAAATATGCTCCATACACAGGGTCGACTCAGTGAATCTTCTCTGAACTGCCTCCAATGCAAGTAATATCCTGCCTCAGATAAGTGTCAGTGTGTGAACATTTAGGAAACAGTGATCATTGTATGGCAAGGATTAGGGTGTTGATAGACTATGACAATTCAAAATCCAGAGTAAGAATAATTAACTGGGGGAGAACCAACTTCCATGGGGCAAGTGGGAGCTGGGCTGGATGGACTGGAATGAGAGATTGGTGGAGAAAACTATATGAGAGGCAGCTGGGGAAAAACTGGAGTTGAACAATGGGCTACCTTCCAAACAGAAGCCATTGTCAAGGTAAATTTCCCTCAAAGGATAAAGGCAGGGTAAACAAATCCAGAGCTTCGTGAAAGAAAACAAAACAGAAAGTAAGATAAAGATGAAAAAATGTGCTTATGACAGGCATTATGTAGAAAATACAATTGAGAACCAAAAGGAGTACAGAAGGTTCATAGGGTAGATGAAAAATCAGATTAGAGAAGACGAAAAGGATTACGAGAAAAGACTGGCAGCCAACACAAAGGGGAATCCCAAAGTCTTCTCTCGGCTTATAAATAGTAAAAGGGTGGTAAAAGGAGAAGTAGGCCCAATTGGGACCTAAAAGGGAATTTATATGTGGAGGCAGGGAGCATGGCTGAGGCATTAAATGAATACTTTGCATCGGTCTTTACCATGGTGCTATCCAGGCCAAGGTGACAGAGGAGGAAACACTGCCAGAAGGGTTCAAAATTGATAAGGAGGAAGTGTTTGATAAACTGTGGGGCACTTAAGGTTGACAAGGCACCTGGACCAGATGAGATACATCCATGGTTATTGAAGTAATTGGGAGTGGAAAATACAGAGGCACTGGCCATAATCTTCCCCTCTTCCCGAGATGGAAAGGTGCCGGGGAATGGAGAACTTCAGACATTACGCCCTTATTCAAAAAACGTTGTGATGATAAATGCAGTTTTAACTTCAGTGGTGGGGAAGCTTCTAGAAACAATTATATGGGACAGAATTAGTCGTCACATGGAAAATATGAGTTGATTAGGATGAGCAAGGATGGATTTCTTTTTTAAAAATAAATTTGGAGCACCCAATTATTTTTTTCCAATTAAGGAGCAATTTAGCACGGCCAATCCACCTAACCTGCACATCTTTGGGTTGTGAGGGCAAAACCAACTCAAACACGGGGAGAATGTGCAAACTCCACACGGACAGTGACCCCGAGCCAGGATCGAACCTGGGACCTCGGCGCCGTGAGGCAGCAGGGCTAACCCACCACGCCACCGTGCTGCCCTTAAACTAGGGTATTATGTACAGTTCTGGGCGGTTGGGATTGTTTTCCTTGGAGAGATGAAGGCCAAGAGGAGGTTTGACAGAGATGTTCAAAATCATGAGGGGGCTGGACAGAATAGTAAAGTAGAAACTGGTTCTGTTCGTAAAAGAGTTGAGAACGAGAGAGCACAGATTTTATGAGATTTATAAAAGAAGAAAATGTGATGTGAGAAAAAACAGCCATTTTTACAGGAGTGGTTCGGGTCTGACATGCACTGACTGGAAGTGTGGTGGAGGTATGTTCAATTGAGGCATTAAAGAGGGCAGTAGATGATTACTTGAACAGAGGTGATGTGCTAAGGTACAGGGAAAAGGCAGGAGAATTGAACTCCGTCATAATGCTCATTTGGAGACCCAGTGCAGACACGATGGGCCGAATGGCCTCCTTCTGCACCATAACACTTTTGTGATTTTGTGACATTGACAAAAGTTGAATCTCTTTCCCCTCCTGACTATCTATCCTATAATATAACACTTTGCCAATGAACGTGCCAATAAACATCATGTTAGTCACTAAGTTAACACCAAATCAATGCATCCTTTCTTACAAGTCTCTGAACCTCATGATTAATACAATGCAATGTTGGGATAGATTCTATTTTTGTGCAGTAAAGTCCAAGGTGAACAAAAATGAAAATCGCTTATTGTCACGAGTAGGCTTCAATGAAGTTACTGTGAAAAGCCCCTAGTCGCCACATTCCGGCGCCTGTCCGGGGAGGCTGGTACGGGAATCGAACCGTGCTGCTGGCCTGCTTGGTCTGCTTTAAAAGCCAGCGATTTAGCTGAGTGAGCTAAACCAGCCCCTTATAACCTTATACAATACATTACAAAATACTCTTTACCAATACCATCTTTCTTTGTCTTTTCACTTATTCAGGTGAAACAAATAATAAAAGGGAGACTCTCCTTTTTAAAGTTCCTTTCTTGACCATCATAGGTCCTAAACGTTGCAGCTATTGAAGTATTATTGAAGAGCAGTCAGTGTTGTAATGCAGGAAATGAATGTAACCAATTTGCCCACAGCAAGCTTCCAACAACAGCAATATGACAATGACCAGATCAACTGTTTGTGTGATGTTGATTGGAAGATAAATATTGGCTGCCAAGTTACACACAAGTTACAAAAGGTCTTTCAGGTGGAACTTCAAAGCCAGCGATATAGAAGGTGGTTAGCTGCCCAGGGTCTGCAACTGGACCATGGCACCCAGGGGGCTCTTGTTTTCTGACTGCATTTCTAAAGGTTGTTCATGGGCAGACTTGCAAAGCCTGCTTATGTTGTACTGGGCTCTGAGTGGGCGGCAGGCATTCCTGGTATGTGCTGCTTTCCAAAGAGGCAGCAGTACTAGGCAGATTTACTCCAGCCATCACTATTCCACAGGACCCTGGATATAATCTTTATTATTGTCACAAGTAGGATTATATTAACACAGCAATGACGTTACTGTGAAAATCCTCATGTCACCACATTCCAGCGCCTGATCGGGTATACTGAGGGCGAATTCAGAATGTCCAATTCACCTCACCAGCACGGCTTTCGAGACTTGTGGGAGGAAACCGGAGCACCCGGAGGAAACCCACGCAGACACAGGGAGAAGTGTGCAGACTCTGAACAGACAGTGGCCCAAGTCGGGATCAAACCTGGGACCCTGGAGCTGTGAAGCAATAGTGCTAACCACTGTGCTAACCAATGTCTTTTCCATTCTCCCCCTCAAAAAAAATTGGCACTAGAATTGGAGGCTCTGCTTTTGTGGTAGGGGAGCCCCTAAAAGTGCATTGAATTGGTCCCTGGTTGCTTCTTAGTTGGGGGTCTGCTGATCCATTGGCTAAACTGTTGTCAGAATTGTGTGCTGACTTCTCCAGAAGCAAGATTGAGCGAAGAAGGAGTGTGTACCAAGAGCTGGAACAAGAGTCTGTCTGTCAGTTAAAGTGGAGAAAGTGACTTTAGGATTCTTTTAATGTAAATAATGGCAGTTAGAGGAGCTGGGTGCACAATGCATTATCCCATGTTAGAGTTTCCCCTAATCAGAGGGCATTGCAAAGTGTTAGTGATTGTAACATTCCTTTCAGAGGATGAAGAGGTTCTCAGGGTTGCCATTGGACCTCTTGCAGTGCTAAACTTTAATCCTGGGAGTAGAAAGTTGGCTACTCATTTAGAACGTTGTGACCAGCAGTCTGTGGCTTGAACATACAAATGAGGAACAGGGGTAGGCCATTCAGCCCCTCTAGCCTGCTCTACCATTCAAAAAGATCACGGCTGATCTGATTGTAACCTCAACTCCGCATTCCCCTATCCCCCAATATCAATTTAAAACACATCTAATAGGTCTGAACCTGTGGCATCTTCTTCTTTGGGTCATGCCCTGCATGGCTGGCTGTCTGTGACAGCTGCTGCCTCAATAGATGTTCTTGAAAAGCGGCAGAGAAAGATTGGTGAGACACGGGGTTGAATTTCCACCATGAAATCTATTCGTGGTCGAGAACTTTGAGAGAAAATACTGAAGAAATTTCAGGGAATTGGTATAAACAAAATTATGAATGATAGTGAGGAGAACTTGTGTGGTGTGTAAACACTTTAGCTGACAGTCAGTCAGCGAGACTGGTGGTGTCCCTTTTAATTTACTAGTTCCCCATTATGCTGCAGTATCCTTTTGAAGTCTGCGCTGTAGTTAACATGGAGCCCAGCAAATTGCACAGGATTTATAACAATCGTTATTCCAATGGACAGAAAGCTAAGCCGATCCAGTAAACTCTTGTGTAAATATTCTTACAGACTACTGAATTACATAAAAACGTTTTTTCCGTATCTGTTAAAAGTCATACAACTCACTGCACAGAAATCCGAAGTTCGCTTGTATTAGCCTTAGTTCCAGAGCAGGCGCCTTGTGAGTGTTTACTTCTTTCCTATTTCCTTCCTGGAGGGAGTATGTGTGATAGCTCCCTATAAGCTTCCTGGCAATGCCGCCTGATTCTAATCTGTACCTTGTGATGTCCGTGTAGCAGCAGGAATGAATGTGGTTGGATCGCAGGCCAACTGCTGCTGGACATTTTCCAGATTATCTACAACTAACTGCACAGGATGGATTGGTCAGATCCATTGTTGGGAGGTCCCACTATTGCAGTCAGCTTCACTTCATGTTGCTGCTGAACGCCAGCGCTGGATGTGGACTCCTGAGGACAGAGACTAAGGCATAGGTTGTCTGTAAATATGACCGAGTTTAATCTTTTGCTACCACCTATGCCATAGACAATTGTCCTGGTTGGATGCCCTTAAAGCATTAGTGCTGGACACTCCATTGGGTGCACTTATCGCCACTGATTTATACCTGGATAGCAACAAGCTCTGATTTTCTGCCTGAACGGTTTCTCAATCTGAATCACCAACATGTTGAATTTGGACTAGAAAGCCTATTTTAGACTCAATCCCAAGGTTCTACAGCTATAATCTGACAATCGATGAGTGATGTTTCTACCGTGCCACTGAAAAGACTACTGCAGAGGGAAGTGATGAGACTGTTCCTGTTCTTTTTTGAATTGCGCCATTAGGATCTTTTTAAACATATGTGGGGATTTAACATCTGACAGTACTTCAACGATAGGCTACCAAACCCATGTCAGAAGTGGAGGTGCATTTGATTCTTATTGGCAATCTTGTTCAGAAAGACATTAAATTTTATAGACAAGTCCTATGAGATCAGAATCAGTAGACCTTGCATTGGAAACCTAAGCAGCAGGTGTTTCCTTTTCGACCACCCCCACCATCTGTTTCTTTTCATTTGTGTCTCATGATTTCCTATGGTTACCTCCTTAAATTGACCATCTAAAAATTCTGTGTTATGTATAGCTGTGGTGGTTCTTGGTAAAGATAGTAACAATGATCTGCCTTCATGCTGGCTTACTTGGGGTCATTGTGGTAGCGCACTGTTTTTCCTGATTTACAGAGAAACATATCAAAATGCTTCCTCAAGATAAGCACCCTTCCCTTCTTCTGGTTCATTTAGGTGCCTTCCTGAAGGAGGTATATTTCTGTGAGTAATTTATTTCTGTGAGTAACTTCAATCATTGTGGTACAAGGATATTAACAAGTCTTTATTTAAACAGTGGCCCATAACTTCCATCCCACAGAGCATGTACCCACGAGGGACCCCAAAGATATGCCACGGAATCTCACTGGAAGTCCCCACGTTAAGGATATCACGGCAATTGCTCAGTAGTTCAATCTTCCAATGGACAATTAGCCTGCACCAGGAACCATCCAATATACCAGTTTTAATCTCATTCTCTTAGTTAATTATAGTACTGAATTCACCCCTGTCCCCTCATCACCCGACGCCCCACTGGACCTCCTGACCACTGCTCCCCACTCTCCCTGATTGCCCCCTAAGTGTTTCCCACCCCTGAGACCATCCCCCAGCCGCAACTGCCTTCCCAAAAGCTGACTAACCCCCTCCTCAAATAACCTCACCTATCACATCATCCCCTCACTCCCACCCCTGAATGACCACATAACCTCCCACTGACCACATGATCTGCCCAGACAACCTGACCCAACACCCTCTCTTCCCCCTTCCCCCCCACCGACCACATGACCCCTCAATTCCAACCCATCCTACCCACTTATACACTTCTCTTGTGTCTGACTAATCAACATGGCTGGATCTTCAAAACCTAACCTGCTCTACCGTAGTTAGTTCCATGAATAAATAGGCAACCTGTCTTCCTTTCCTTTGACTCTCCTGTAAGTGACTGAGGGTCTCAGGAACCCACTTACACTTCACTGTTCCCCCAGTTCGAGTCAAAAGAACAAAGAACAAAGACAAGTACAGCACAGGAACAGGCCCTTCAGCCCTCCAAGCCTGTGCTGACCATGCTGCCCATCTAAATTAAAATTTTCTACATTTCCTGGGTCCGTATGCCTCTATTCCCATCCTATTCATGTATTTGTCAAGATGCCCCTTAAATGTCACTATCATCGCTGCTTCCACCACCTCCTCCGGCAGCGGGTTCCAGGCACCCACTACCCTCTGTGTAAAAAACTTACCTCGTACATCTCCTCTAAACCTGAAAGGTCAGATGAGAAATGTGCAGCTGCATTTTAGTGGCAGTAAATAGGAGCACAACGGCAATCTGACTCTGATTGTCACTCCACAGAAGTTACGGCTCATTATACGAAATATTGAGGTATACAAAGATACAATCGGAACAAAGTATTGCTCCACGACTGTCAGGTGATCAGTCTCTTCACACACATAGAAGAGAAAATACCCTCTGCCAGTCCTGCGCTTTCTACACTTGCGAGTGACAACCTGTGGAGAAGATCTTCCCTGATAAAAGCAAAATACTAAGGATGCTGGGGATCTGAAATAAAAATTGGAAATCTCAGGTCTGGCAGCCTGTCTGAAGAGAGAAACAGAGTTCATGATTTGAATTCAATTTGACTTTTTCAAAGTTTCAGATCTTTCTTTGACCCATGTCACTTATTATTGGTTAATCTAATGTTGCAGTAACCTGTTTGTAAACCCTGTTGTAATATTCACCTCTGTTTGGTATCACTGCATTTTCAGTTAGAAAACTTAGGGCTGAATTAAGAGAAATTTATAATAATAATCTTTGTTGTCACAAGTAGGCTTACATTAACACTGCAAGGAAGTTACTGTGAAAAGTCTCTAGTCGCCACATTCCATCGCCTGTTCTGGTACACAGAGGGAGAATTCAGAATGTCCAAATGACCTAACAGTACGTATTTCGGGACTTGTGGGAGGAAACCGGAGCACCCGGAGGAAATCCATGCAGACACGGGGAGAACGTGCAGACTCCGCACAGACAGTGGCCCAAGTTGGGAATCGAACCTGGGACGCTGGTGTTATGAAGCAACAGTGCTAACTCCTATGCGACCATGCCACCCATAAACTGCGAGCAAACTAATGATGTGCTTGGGGACAATGGTTTTCAGTGCTTTTTCCCCCACAATAACCAAAATATCAACAGTTTTGGGTCTTTTCAGCAGCATTTCTTTATTTACGAGGGATCCTGCCTATTGCCAAATTAGGTGTACATATAGATGAAAATCGCTTCTTGTCACAAGTAGGCTTCAATGAAGTTACTGTGAAAAGCCCCATGTCACCATATTCCAACACCTGTTCAGGGAGGCTGGTACGGGAATTGAACCGTGCTGCTGGCCTGCCTTGGTCTGCTTTCAAAGCCAGCGATTTAGACCTGTGCTAAGATACAATAGACAATCACTTCAAAGTTCCAATTGTCAGGGGCAGCACGGTGGCGCAGCGGTTAGCATTGCTGTCTCACGGTGCCGAGGTTCTAGGTTCGATCCCGGCTCTGGGTCACTGTCCATGTGGAGTTTGCACATTCACCCCGTGTTTGCGTGCGTTTAGCCCCCACAACATAAAGATGTGCAGAATAGGTGGATTGGCCACACTAAATTGCCCCTTAATTGAAAAAACTGAATTGGGTACTCTAAATTTTTTTTATTAAAGTTCCAATTAGATTAATATTGCTCACCATTTCACCAGACAGTAACTTCATTGAAGCCTACTTGTGACAATAAGCAATTTTCATTTCATTTCAGATCACAAATTTTTTATTTTATTTGTTCACGGCATGTGGGCATCGCTGGCCGGGGCAGCATTTATTGCCCGTCCCTGAGGGTATTTAAGAGTCAATCACATTGCCGCGAGTCTGGAGTCACATGTAGGCCAGATCAGGTAAGGATGGCAGATTTCCTTCCCTAAAGAACATTAGTGAACCAGATGGATTTTTACAACAATCGACAATGGTCATCATAACACTTTTCATTCCAGACTTCTTTTGTTGAATTCAAGATCCACCATCTGCCGTGGTGGGATTCAAACCCACTCCACCAGATCATTACCCTGCGATACTAGTCCAGTGACAATACCACTATGCCACTGCCTCCTCGTAATATTTATAGATCAACATGTCTTAGTTCATCCATCCACAATCCTACTTACTTTATTGCTGCACTTAGTTGCTTTTTAAATAATTCCAGAGTTTTCACCTCTATTGCTGTCCAAAAGTCAATTCTGTGGACACACTGAAAAGAGAGTAACCTTCTAATATCAAATTTAAAGTCACCATTTACTAATTTAAAGTAGGGCACCAAAATGGCTTTCTTGATATAATTTATTATCTCCTGGAGAAAAGGTGGAATAACTTACATTGACATAAGACTTTACATAACCTCGGAACACACTAAATTTCTTTACAGGCAATGCAATATCTGAACTGCATCACTGTTTCAATGGCAGAAATGCAGAACCACTTTAGATACAATCAGGTCTATAAGTTTTAATGAAATAAAAGGCCAGACCATTTGTTTTCGATGCTGGTGGAGATATATGTCAGCCAGGACACTGGAGAACTCCCTGCTCTTCTTTCATAGACCAATGGGCCTTGGTTGAACATCGCATTAAAAAAAAAGAAAGAACCCAGACCTCCATAATTGCAGTAAGCACTGAAGTGCCAGCATAGATTACACATGTCAAATATTGTGGCTGGTTTTGAGTCTACAAGCTTCTGACTCAACAGGCAAGAGCCACGCCACTGGAGCTAAAGCTGACACCAAATAAAATCACCTCTCAGGCTGAAACGTCCCCAGGTAAGAAATCCCTATGAGCTTTGCCTGCTCCAATGCCCCTACTTTAGCAAAATGTCACAGATTTGTGAATGAAAGTCAAGCGTCCACCTCACTTCTAAGCATGCAACGACAGCAAAGTGGGAACAGTTTTTGAAGAATTTCCAGCTCAATTCTCTCTAATTTTTCCTCTTAGCTGACAGTGTCAGCTTTGCAGCTGCCCTCTCCACTGTCTCCAGCACTTCAATGTCTCCCTTATTTTTCAGCAGCTAATGTAGTGCTCAGGATGGGCTCTGATCAAAAAAAACTGTATAGTTATGACTTTTTCAGAAGTGAAATCTACTGTTTTGACTATGCAGCTCAACATTCTATTGGCTTTGTTGATTGCTGAGCTACACTGGCTGAACTAGAGCTTTGAGTCTACGAGGATCCCGCGATTGCTTTCACTCTCATCCTGAACTAAGTTTACAATTGATCCATGTCCCCAAATGTTTCATTCCTCCCCAATACGTGTCAACATTAAATTTCATCTGCATTATTCTGCCCACACTTGAAATTCATTTAGTTCATGATATAATTCTCGGCAGCTTCCTTTTCCTCGAAGTTTGGTATTATCTGTAAATCTAACTCATTTGCACAGAGTTTCAGAATCCACTTCATTGATGTAAATCAGAAGCTGATGGGGTTGACATACCAGAACGGGGCACTAACTCTATATTTTCCTTCACCTCAACATGCTTCAGTACTCAATACCCTTCAGTCAACTTCTTATCCATGCTGAAGTTTGAATTCCACCAACTTCTCGTTCCATCAGTAATTTTTCATGTGGAATTTTATCAGGTGTCTTTTGGAAGTTTAAGCACACAACATTGTGGAGTTTATCACATTTAATAAAGGTTGTCACATCCTCAAAGTAAATTACAGATCCATCCAACAATATCTTCGCTACCTGAAGCAATGTTGACTGTTAATTATATTTTGTTAATCGGTTTAGTTCTGATAAATTAATTCCCATTATTTTTACACAAGACTAAGGCTCTATAACTACAGGCAACTGTCTTCCAATTGATTTTGAATATGGACAATGTACCACCTCACTTCCAATCTCCCATTAAGTCTCTCATGCCCATTGTCTCCCTAACAAAGATTGTTGGTGGCTTGCAAATCTCTTCACTGGATTTTCTGAGTGTTTGGGAGAATTATTAGCCTTACCTTGACTGGAACATTATCTCAAATATGTCAAAATTCAATTTAATCTTCATTTTTTTTGTTTGTTTCTGGAGAGGATTTATTGTTCATACCTTCCTTGTGGATATTTGAAGGATGTAATAGTGAGAAAGAATTTTATATTCCAGTAACACTGGTCAAAGTCCCATGGCTGGAGCAGAAACAGGGAGCATTTCCTGCCATGGAGGTAGATAGGAACTGACGCTGTATCGAGTGATGCCACCCTAATTAATTACACAGTCAGAGGTTTCCCAACGTTTTTCGTACTGGGTGGGTTGGATGCTGTGGGCCTTGTTATCATATCTGCGGGTTATTTTATAAGGAGCCCAGACATCAACATTTACTCATTGAAGTAGGAGATGGTCCGCTGATCACAGGGATTTCTGGCCTCAGATTCAGTGATAATCTCCCTGGAAGCTCTTCTCAATTCTCAATGCATCGGAGGCCAGGAGGGACATTCTCTGCCAAGAGGATAGAAGGAAGCACCTAAGCCATCATATCAACACTGCATGGGAGGAAGACTCCAGGGCCCCCAGCAAAGGACTGCCCTACAGTTCAATGAAGAGATGAATGACCTTATCTGCTCTGCTAGGGTAAGTAAACCCTCAAATGCTCACATTCACCTCGCTGAATGGCACAGGGGATATGAGTCTCAGTGGCAAGAGCACCATCCATTCCACCCATCAATGTTACAAGTTGATGCCTCGTAGCTCCACTGCAGTCCTTCTAGTCTGTGGTGGAAAGGCCACCCTGTCCCTGACCCTTCCTCAGAGCTCAGATGTTGTCGGGGGTGGAGGAAGGGGGTTAGCTATTGAGGGAACCCGCAAGCACCATTAATGACATGTCTCTCGGCAGCTTTATCTTTCTATCTGAATGGGCTCAACTGTTCTGGAGGGTCCTCAGCACCATCTTTTCCCTTTGTACAGGGAAAGTTAAGGCGCAATAGAGGAGAGAGAATATGGGCTGGGCTGACATCAAGAACCTCACCAACGTTCAGGAGAAGGCACCAAAGCTGGCTAGGGAAGAACCAAGCAGAGCCTCTGGTGGAGAGGTTGGCAGACTGCTCCATTCAGTAAGGGTCCATGCATGTTTAGGATTGAAAGGGTACTTGCAAGTTCACATGACCCCGCCCCCCAGAGCTAGAGAAATTTCAGTAAAGGCTGACACCAGTGTAAGACAATGCTATTTGGTAACAATCTTACAAAAACTGATGTTTCAGGTGGTGGCTGGATTAAACATCCAGTTTACCTGGATAACCTGTTGGTTTACAGTGATACCTCGGACTACCACTTAGACCATCTACAGGCAGTATTTAAGGGCCTACAGAGAGCTAACCTAGTGGTAAACCTAATCAGGAGTGAGGTTACTAAAGCAGAACTTATCCATTAAGGGCATGTGGTAGGACAGGGTGAAGTGTTGCCACAGGAAGTGCCCTGGTCAATCTCCCATCCGTAAACCAAAGAGAGCGATCCTGCAATTTCCAGTAAAATTGTTGCTGCGCAGGAGGCCATTCGGCCCATCATGTCTGCACTGCCCTCCAAATGACCATTGTGACTCAGTGCCATACCCATGCCTTATCCCCGCACTTCTGCTCATTGATTATAGGAATAGAAGCAAATAATCATCTAATGCCCTCTTGACTGCCTCGATTGAACCTGCCTCCACCAGGCAGGGCATTCACATAACCGAACCACTCGCTGTGTGAAAACATTTTTTCTCACAACACACTTGCTTCTTTTGCAAATAGTTTGGGCCTTCTCGTGCTTGATCCTTTTACGAGCAGGAACAGCTTCTCCCGATCTACTCAGTCCAGCCCCCTCAGGATTTTGAGCACCTTCATCAAATTTTCTCTCAGCCTTCATCTCTCCAAGGAGAATAGTCCTAATATCTTCAATCTATCCTCATGCCTGAAGTTTCTCATTCTTGTAAACCTCTTCTGCACTCTTTCCAAAGAGTTCACATCCTTCCTATAGTGTGGTGCCCAGAACTGTATACATTATTCCAGCTGAGGTCTAACTAGTATATTCTATAAGTTCAGCTTAACCTCCTTGCTCTTGCACTCTATGCCCCTGTTAATAAATGCTGTATGCTTTATCAACTGCTCTCTCCATCTGTCCTGCCACCTTCAATGATTTATACACATATACACCCAGGTCCCTCTGCTCCTGCCCCCTGTTAAGAATTTTACACCTAATTTTATATTGTCACTCCATGTTCTTCTTCTCCAAACAATATCCTTTGACCATCGCTGCTTCCTATTATTCAGCCATTGTTTTATCCACCTTGTTCCGTCCCTTTATTCCATTAGCTCTAATATCTCATTAGTCTGTTGTGTGGCACTGGATTGTGCAAGTCCATGTACACCTGATTAACACTCTGTTACCTCTTCCAAAAGCGCAAGCAAGTTAGTTAAACATGATTTCCACTAATCAACCCACTTTTTTTCCATGTGACTACTAATTCAAGCCCAAATAATTGCTGCAAAGCTATCTCACAACTGTTAAACTGGCTGGTTTGTAATTTCTGGGGGGGACTTATCCTGACGCACTTTTTTCAAAAAGTAAAGTTGCAATATTTGCCTTTCTGTACCTCTGGCACCTCTGGAGTGTGGAGAAGGCAAGGCCAATTTCCATTCTCACTTCCTTCAGTTTTCTTGAATGCATCTCATCCGGTCCTGGTGCCTCGTCAACTTTTCAGCACCAACAGTCTATTCAACACTTCCCCCTCCTCAATTTTGAACCCTTCTAGTGACAGTTTCCTCGTCTGTCACCGTGGTCTGAGTACCTCTTTTGTAAAGACCCATGGCCTGATGTACCACCTTTCCCCACAACCAACTATCACTTGTTCTTTAGTTTCGTTTTCACAGTCCTTTGCTTGCCTATGAACACATTCTGCTATCTTACCTTTATGCCACTATCAGCTCTTCTTTAGTCCTTAATGCCACCATATGGGTTCCTTTGGCACCCATGACACCTTTGTCCATCTCTCCTGAATTCCCACCTATCCCTGACATTTTATTCTGCCCACCTCCTCTATCTACTTTCCAATGATATCATCTGTTACATTTCTACCCCTTTTCAGTTCTGAAGAGACATTGGATTCAAAATGTTAACTTTGTTTCTCTCTACAGATGCTGTCAGACCTACTGATTGTTATTACCCCAGACTATTGAATCCCCTTTCACGATAACTCCTCTTCCTCCCTTCCTATGCAGTTGAGCCACCTATGGTGCCACGCATTTAGAACTATTACCCTCACCAGTATCGAACATGGCAAGCAATATTGGCACAGGGACAACTGCCTGCTTGGTGCTCTTAGACTCCCCAGAGGTTACCCATTCCCGCTCTGCCTGTAAACTCCTAACCTGTGGTGGGAACACCTCTCTACACATGTCATCCACATGGTTCTCTGCTTCGTAGATACACAATCATGTCCTTGGCCCAACCATCTGCTGCTTCATCAATGATCTTCCTGCCATCGTAAGGTCAGAAATGGGGATGTTCGCTGATGATTGCACAATATTCAGTACCATTCACAACCCCTCAGATACTAAAGCAGCCCATGTCCAAATGCAGCAAGACCTGGACAATATAGAGGGTTGGGTTCACAATTGAAAAGTAATACTCATGCCACACAAGTACTGGGAAATGACCATCACCCCTCGACGTTCAATGGAATTACCATCACTGAAACCCCCACTATCAACATCCTGGGGGGTTACCATTGATCAGAAACTGAACTAGACTAGCCTTATGGGTGGCACAGTAGCACAGTGGTTAGCACTGTTGCTTCACAGAACCAGCGTCCCAGGTTCAATTCCCGTTTGGGTCACTGTCTGTGCAGAGTCTGCACGTTCTCCCCATGTCTGAGTGTGTTTCCTCCGGGTGCTCTTGTTTCCTACCACAAGTTCCGAAAGACATGCTTCTGAGATGAATTGAACATTCTCAATTCTCCCTCTGTGTACACTTGTACCAGAGTGTGGTGACTAGGGGATTTTCACAGTAACTTCATTGCAGTGTTAATGTATGCCTACTTGTGACAATAATAAGGACTATTATTATATAAATACTGTGGCTACAAGAGCAGGTCAAGGGCTGGGAATCCTGTGGTGAGTAACTCACATCCTGATTCCGCAATGTCTGTCCATCACTGTAAGCAACATCCCCCTCATCCAACTTGTGAACTGCATGTAACTTGGTGACGAGGAAACAGTATACATAAATAACAATGTGGTGAGCAAGTGTCTAGCAGTTGGAAGAAATGTATGTGCCAAGTCTGGAATGTGGTGTAATTGTGCTTTAGCAAAAGGGCAGTGAATGTATGGGATGTACAAGGTCAAAATATTGCTGAAATCATCATTGAATTTGGAACTGGCACACCATACAAGTTGGCTGCTTGGAGAGTGAGAAGATGCGGTCAAAACTTGAAAAAGGTGCCAATAATCAAATGTGGGGGGGTGGGGGGGGGGGGGGGGGGGGGGTGCTGATGGTGAGACCAGTGAGAGGGCTGACGAACTTTGATGTTGCACAGGCAACAGACAACTGGTCAAAATCACTGAGCCCCAGTCTAGACTATCCAGCACTGATCACATAGGGAACAATGTCAGAGAAGGGTATAGGAAATTGTGTTCCAAGATAATAGTTAGCAAGCTCAGGACAAAGTTGTCTGATCAACTACTTGGAAACTGGAAGGAGATAGCTGATCATTCACTTTGTTCTGACTCTTGGGCAGACACACGCAGCCTTGCCCACATAGACACACAGATTGAGTGGAAGGTTTTGGAAAGCTGAATGAACAGGCTGTGTGCACACAATATTTTGGTTATCTTGCGTTGATACTCAGAGTAAACCTCCAAACCAGAAGTAGGGAGTTAGCCCACACAATCTAAAGGCATAAGTCAGGAGTGTGACAGAATACTGTCCACTTGCCTGGATTATTGCAGCTCCAATGACACTCAAGAAGGACAAAGCATCCCACTTGATTGTGGAAGCAGTGCCAATCACTTCCTCAACCACAGACAAACAGCAGCAGTAGTGTGCACCATCTACAAGATGCAATGCAAAAACTCACCAGGGTGAGTTTAGACAGGCTCCTTAGACAGAACCTTACAAACCCATCTAGAAGGACAAGGGCAGCAAACACATGGAATGCAACCACCTGGAAGTCCCACCTTAAGTCACACACCACCCTGATTCCTAACAATATCATTGTTCCTTCACTGTTGCTGGGTCAATATCCCAGAACTCTCTAACAGCAGCGTGGGCATACCTACACCACATGGACTGCAGCAGTTCAAGAAGGCAGCTCACCATCATTTTCTGAAGGGTTGTCCTAGGCAGCAAAGTCCACATCTCAAACGTATAAAAAAGACTCCAAACACCACTCAAATTCAAAAAGGCAATGCTCAACCTTTGAGAGCCAGCGGCACATCCAACAAAAACCGGAGCACCCGACCAAGGAAGGCCTGTTTTATGCTCCCCACAAAAAAATGAATCAATCTTCTGAAAAACAGTTTAATCCACCACCAAATTAACTAGTAGCTGCTCTGAAAAAAAGCTTGTACACCCCTGTTTAAAGGATGGAATAAAATTTCAGTCTTCTTAAAATAAGAATTGATTATTAGTTAATTGCTAAATAAAAGGAGGGGGGGAACAACTAGCCTTTAGATCAAAATTAACTCTTAAAACTGAATCACTCACCCATTCTCAATGTAAACCAAAACACTCTGTGAGAGCAGTTTAACTCAAGGAGGGCAACTCAGCAACTGAACATCCAATTGCTTACGTGCCAGAAAAATTCAACAGACAGAAGATAAAAAAATCCACAGTGGAGAGGGAAACACCCTCCTAGACTTTGAGGTTTGTCTCATCAAGAGATACGGTCATTTGTGGAAGTCTTTGCCGCAGATGGCTGCGGAGGCCAAATTACTGAGTGTCTTAAAGACAGAGATAGATAGGCTCTTGATTAATAAGGGGATCAGGGGTTATGGGGAAAATGCTGGAGAATAGGGATGAGAAAAATATCAGCCATGCGGGCCGAGTGGCCTAATTCTGCTCCTATGTCTTGTGGTCTTATGGCTTTACACTTAAGCTTTAAAGACTAAAGTGAACAATTCTTGGCTGTTTCAATGGTGTTTCCATTTAACTGAGAGACCACCCACATTACTGGAAGAAATGTTGATGTCATCACAGACGCTTGGGGAGGGATTTATCGCTCTGAAGACCATCTAGAGTGGCGGGAGACAAAAGCAGGGTGTTTCCCGGCACAAAGTAATAATAATAATAACCGCTTATTGTTACAAGTAGGCTTCAATGAAGTTACTGTGAAAAGCCACTAGTCGCCACATTCCGGCACCTGTTCGGGGAGGCCGGTACGGGAATTGAACCCGCGCTGCTGGCCTTGTTCTGCATTACGTGAACAGGAACCAGGTCGGATCCCCTGGCAGGGCAAGCTGCGATTCGTCCACCACGTCCTGACCTTGTCCAGACCTCTTGCAGGCACCATATTTAATTATAGAATCATAGAATTTACAGTGCAGAAGGAGGCCATTTGGCCCTTCGAGTCTCCATCAGCCCTTCGAAAGAGCACCCTACCTAAGCTCACAACTCCACCCTACCCCCGTAACCCAGTAACTGCACATAACCTTTTTTTGGACACTAAGGGCAATTTAGCATGGCTAATCCACCTAACCTGCACATCTTTGGATTGTGGGAGGAAACCAGAGCACCCAACCAAGGAAGGCCTTGCTCCCCACTAAATACTAATCAATCTTCTGAAAAACAGTTTAATCCACCACCAAATTAACTCGCTGTAGCTGCTCTAAAAAAAAGCTTGTACACCCCTGTTTAAAGGCTAGAATAAAATTTTAGTCTTCTTTAATTAAGAAGTGATTATTAATTAATTGCTAAATAAAAGAAACCCAGGCAGACACGGGGAGAGCATGCAGACTCCACACAGACAGTGACCCAAGTCGAGAATCGAACCTGGGACCCTGGAGCTGTGAAGCAACTGTGCTAATCACTGTGCTACCTACTTGCTGCACAGCAATTGCACACACCGCTCGCTGTCTGTAGCCCAGGACTGGCCCAATAGAGCGATGCTTGCAAAAGACAACTGTCCCCAGCTTCAGTGGTAAAACGCTGGGGGTATTTCTGGACACGGTGAATGGCATGGGGAAAACCCTCTACCCCCATGATGGCAGAATGAGGTCCACAAACCTAACCAATCCGACTTGGAAAAAGATCACAGGGGAGGGTACTGCCAACTCAACACACAGGGGAGCTGCCATACAGTGCAGGAAAGACAATGAATGATTTCATTCCCACAGCCAGGGTAAATCAACATCCTCCTCAATCTCAACTCTCACTCTCACAAGCCCAACAGGCATTCGCAGGGTCACAGTTCAAAGGGTTCTCACACACTGCCAGCACACAGGAAATTAACACTGACTCACTCACACACACTTTCACATCTCGATATCGTCTTGCATCCTTTGCGGCTCATGTCCTCAGCCCAGGCGGAGGTGCACTCAGCTTTCTTATCATCAGCCTTGGAATCCGTCCCACTCACAGTATGTCCATCTATCCTCATGTAGGATGGGCTGGCCCACAGTAAAAGGGAGAGATCCCAAACCAAACCTGAGCTCCAGCCCCACACAGAGCTTGACGAGCGTACCGGTTGCATAGAGGGTGCCTATGCCGAGGGTGAGATCAATTTCCCCCAATCAGATGAGGACCCATCACCAACTCATAGTTCACCCAATGTAACTGTAATGGCTTTGCAAAGTCCTTGGGCTGGATTCTCCGATTCTGCGGCTATATCCAGAGGATGCGTCTGCTCTTATGACCAAAAGTCGGCAACGGCCCCGCACCGATGCTCTGCCTGCTGGGGGGGGGGGGGGGGGGGGGGGGGCTAGCAGCCGCGCCACGTAAAGCCGCCAGCTTTGCCTGTAGATAAGGACGCAGAATGGTCATGTCCGTGGCCGCGCGCAGACTCAGCCTGCCAAAGACTGCCCCCCTGGGGAACCCCCTTGCCACCCCCGGACTACCCCCCAGCCCGGCAGACACAGCCTGGCAGATACAGCCCGGCAGATACAGCCTGGCAGATACAGCCTGGCAGATACAGCCCGTCAGATACAGCCTGACAGATACAGCCTGGCAGATACAGCCCGGCAGATACAGCCTGGCAGATACAGCCCGGCAGATACAGGCCGACAGATACAGCCTGGCAGATACAGCCCGGCAGATTCAGCCCAGCAGATACAGCCTGACAGATACAGCCTGACAGATACAGCCCGGCAGATTCAGCCCAGCAGATACAGCCTGACAGATACAGCCCGGCAGATACAGCCTGACAGATACAGCCCGGCAGATTCAGCCCGGCAGATACAGCCTGGCAGATACAGCCCGGCAGATACAGCCCGGCAGATACAGCCTGGCAGATACAGCCCGGCAGATACAGCCCGGCAGATACAGCCCGGCAGATACAGCCCGGCAGATACAGCCTGACAGATACAGCCCGGCAGATTCAGCCCGGCAGATACAGCCTGGCAAATACAGCCTGGCAGATACAACCCAGCAGATACAGCCCGGCAGATACAACCCAGCAGATACAGCCCGGGAGATACAGCCTGGCAGATACAGCCCGGCAGATTCAGCCCGGCAGATACAGCCTGGCAAATACAGCCTGGCAGATACAACCCAGCAGATACAGCCCGGGAGATACAGCCTGGCAGATACAGCCCGGCAGATACAGCCCGACAGATACAGCCCGGCAGATACAGCCTGACAGATACAGCCCGGCAGATTCAGCCCGGCAGATACAGCCTGACAGATACAGCCCGGCAGATACAGCCTGACAGATTCAGCCCGGCAGATACAGCCCGGCAGTTACAGCCCGACAGATACAGCCTGACAGATACAGCCTGTGAGATACAGCCCGACAGATACAGCCTGACAATACAGCCCGGCAGATACAGCCTGGCAGAAACAGCCCGGCAGATGCAGCCCGGCAGATACAGCCTGACAGATACAGCCCGGCAGATACAGCCCGGCAGATGCAGCCCGGCAGTTACAGCCCGGCAGATACAGCCCGGCAGTTACAGCCCGACAGATACAGCCCGGCAGATTCAGCCCGGCAGTTACAGCCCGGCAGTTACAGCCCGGCAGATTCAGCCCGGCAGATACAGCCCGGCAGTTACAGCGAGCCAGCCAAATGTCCATTGACTCCGGCTGGACAGGAGGATCTTGCTGGTGGGCGAGGCTGGGAAATTCTGGCTTTTGTCTCGAAAGGTAACAAATAGCCTGAATGGTTAAAGTCAAGCCTCTGAAAGGCAAAAAACCTTTACTCCAAATTTGTTACCTCACCTCATTTAAATCTCCAAACTGTTGTATTGACGTGGAGCCGGAAACCAGCGTCACCTGTTTTAAAGAAACACAAATAATCAATTGTGGCTCAGACCAAAGGGTTAATATGTCTGATCCGAATTGTAAATTTAGAAACTTAAAGTCTAATTATGACCAAAATATCAACACTTAGTAATATGAAAGTTGTGTGGTGAATTAAAAAAAGAAGCAGCTGTTGGTAACAAAGGTTAAAGTCCACTGCTGTGAGGGCCGAGGCCATTCGGCGCTGAAATGGCATGACTTGACGTAATTTTTTAAAACCTTCTCAAAGCTAATCAAAGGAAATCAAATGCCTTTTTAAACTCCTTTATTTGATTATTTTTCTTTCCGGAGTCTACGTGCGGTGGGGGCCATAGAAACACCTAACAGAGCACTGAGGCAGGTTGAAACATTGTGAAAATGTGTTTATTGTGCAAGTATGAACGTATTATTACAGATTTGTGCCCCAGCCCATATCGCTATCCTATGTGCTGCACCCGTGCCAACTTAACAGGGTGACTCCTGGTGCTGCCAGTCCTGGAGGACCGCTACCATCTCAACCAGGTCGCAGCATGGAGAACAGGGAGTAGAACACCTCCCTCTGGGAGTGCACCACATCACGCTGCGACTGTGCACCACTTTCTGCGTCTGTGCCACATCAGCCAGTGACTGCACCAACTCCTTCTGGGTCTGTGCCACATTAGGCAGTGCCCAAGAAATGACGGTGGCGCCCTCAGCCATGGCCCGCTGTGACTTGGCCACGCGGAAGAGCGCCGCTGCAATGTCCAGGTGACCCTGCTACATGGCTGCTGTGACAGAGCAGCCCTGTCCTGGGCCTCAGCCACTACCCACACAGGCCTTCGGCATCTTGACCCATAGTTGATAACCTTCACCCCCAAGGCCCCCACCGCAGACGCCCCCCCGGGCGGTGTTGGTCTGGGTGGCACGCATGGTTGGCATCACCTCCTGCTCCTGCAGCAGTTTGGACTCCTCCAATTGCACTTGCAGGTGCTGGATGGTTGCTGACACCCTCTCACGTAGTCTCAGCTCTGTGTCTGCATCTCCACTATCGATGGGACTGCCGTTTTCAGAAGCCAGAAGCATGTCTAGACGGCAGCTAGTCGCTGGGGTCGGGCTGCCCTCCGACCGTCCTCCTCCTCGGGATTCCTACCTCCACCTTCTGTACTGCAGTAAGTGTGTGGTGTGCACCAGATAGTGCCCCAGGAGCCTCTTCACTAATGAGGTGAGTGTCTCTGGGACGGTGGGGGGTATTGGAGGCAGCTGTGTCTGGAAGTCAGTGTCTACCCTGGACTGGTACTCCAGGGTGTCTCGGGCTGCAGGTCGAGGGCTCCTGTTGATGTCCGTGTCCTCTTCCTCGCTGCTATCCACTTGGGAGTGGGGCTTGGGTCAGTGCAGGGACTCCAGAGGGCCCCCCCTTGTCACCGGAAGATCCTGCAAGACACAAGACATGACCCATGATTGGATCATGGGTTGGGGTGGTGGTGGAGGTGGGGTGTGGGGGGGGGGGGGCTGTTGGTGGTGGTGGAGAGGGGGTGGCAGGCTGGTGGTGGGGGTGCGGAACACCGCTTGCTCGCCCAATGGTGACCTCCGCCTCGGTGACTCCCCTCTCTACGGGCCCACTGACCACGTCTAGTGCCCGCTTCTCTGCTGGGGTGAGGGGCCGCAGAGCCGACGGTCCCCTTCCAGTCCTTTCCCTCTCCCGGCAGTTGTGAGCTGTCTTCTCCAGAGGGGGAGGGTGGGTGGGAGACAGAAAATGCACAATGGTAGCAGTCGGATGCATGCAGCACTAGGAGATAGATAGCTGGTGGCCTTCGTGGCCAGGGCACCCGGCCATGGCGGCGGGCTGGGTGCTGGCATGTCGTGCAGGGTGGGGGTTTGGTCACCCTCCGGGTATGTGGGTTAAGGGTGGGGTTGCGGGTGTGTGGGACAGGGGTTGGTGCCAGGGGCACAGTGCTGCCTATTCACCCTGGCCGCCCTGAGGAGGTTGTGCAGTTTATTCCAGCACTGCTGGCCGGTCCTGGCAGTGTTGCCCACGGCACAGATGACCTCTGCCACCTGCGTCTAGGCCAGGTGAACCTCCTTCCCAACCCAGGGTGCAGGGTAGCCCACCTGTCCTCTGTGGCGTCCAACAGGGTCTCGAGTTCAGTGTCAGTGAACCGTGGTGGATATGCGGCTGCAGCTTGTCACCCTCGCGAGTGCCAGTCCCATCCCCGCTGAATCCAATACCGTTTTTCATTAGAATTGATCGTGTTCCACGTGGCGCCGGTGCTTTCCATTAATGGTGATTAATTGGTCTGGGAGCGATGCCAATTTTGCTGTCATGGCGTCAACACTTCAGCGGCTAAGTGACGCCTGAAACGGAGAATTTGTGGGTGTTTTATGGCGCCAAATCATCACCGAACCCTCACTGAATCCGGGATCGGTGAGGGGCTAGCACCGGCGCCGGGTGAAACTCCTGGCTCCCACACCAGAGGATGGCCAGATCGCCTTTTGGTGACAACCTGCAGCGGTCGCGCCGTACAACATGGCGCTGACCGTGTGCGCATCGACCTGCCAAATGTGACCCCACAGGCCACCCCCTGGCCATCCCCCCATCATTCCCCCAAGTCCTCGTGGAAGCCCCCTCCGCCCCGGGCAGCGGCATGGATCCCAGCCGAGTATGGCGGTGCTGCACAGAGTCCGCAGCCGCCACGCCTGATTCTCGACCGCCCAGGCGGCACGTCAACCGCAAGGTCGGGAACTCGGCCCATCGAGGGTGGAGCATCGCGGGAGGGCCTTCCGTTGCCGTGCCAATGCCGTTTCGACATGATGATGCCGTTTCGGAGGGGACGGAGACTCGAAAACCAGCGTCAAAACTGCCCCCCCCCCCCCCCCCCGCCCCGATTTGGCTGTAGGAAGGGGTTCTCCGCCCGATTATGTAATCGCCATCGGGGAACGGAGAATCTTGCCCATTGTTCCTGAAACGGAGAATCGTGCCCCATATATAAACCACACTCACACTAATCATTGCGTACTGTTGAGGACTGGTCCAATAGAGTGGTGGCC
This sequence comes from Scyliorhinus canicula, assembly GCF_902713615.1. Taxonomy (NCBI): domain Eukaryota; kingdom Metazoa; phylum Chordata; class Chondrichthyes; order Carcharhiniformes; family Scyliorhinidae; genus Scyliorhinus; species Scyliorhinus canicula. The sequence continues at coordinate 38,660,307 of NC_052152.1, read as the reverse complement.
CCAAAAGGCATGCCCCTAACTTTAATGAAAAAATACTGGGGCACTTCTTGATGTGGAGAAGGTGTTGCAAGAAATCTTGTTCTCCCATGATGGCAGAAGGAGGTCCACAAATCTAACCAATGCAGCTCACAAGTAGGTGGCACAATGAGGTGAGCACCACCTCAGCCCACAGCAGAACAATCATCAGTACAGGAAGAGGATAAATAATCTCATCCTTACAGCCAGCGCAAGTCAATATTCTGCTCACTCTCAACGCACACTCCCACAAACCCAATAGGCATTCGCAGGGTCACAGTTCAAAGGAATTTCACAAACTGCCTGCGCAAGGGATATCGCCACTGACTGACTCAGACACACTTTCACATCTCTATATCTTCTCACATCCTGTTCAGCTTGCGTCCTCAGCCCAGACGCAGATGCACTCTGCACACAGACAATGCAGACATCCTTATCATCTGCCTTGGCATCCGTCCTGCTCACAGTCTGGTCATCTGTCTCTGTGTAGGATAAGCTCACTCACAGCAAAAGGTGGAGATTGCAGACTGGAGGGGGGACACCTGAGCTCCAGCCCCTCATAGTGTGACAGAGCCCAGGGTGCCTATGCCAAGGTTGAGATCGGCCTCTCCCAAACAAATGGAGACTACCAGCAGCCAGGCCCTGCACTTTCCGAATTGGGTGAGATGTCTGCGCTTGACACTAACACAGATGTTGGAGCTGCAAAGTCAGACATGGGAATATCAGGAGAGAATTTACAGATGCAGTCAACAGATTGTAACAGGCGATGCGGAGTCCTTTGCGTTCAATCAGCTGTGATTGCGTTGACCTGCCAGCATACTGATGTGAACACAGGTGAGATGGTGACCACCATGGAGAGCTTGGCCCAAGACATAGGACCTGATATGTGCCAGGAGCTGTTCTATGTATAACTGGGATCCATCGGTGGCTAAACAACGTGAGCTGGGATACCCTGAACTCACTCCAGGTACCGCGTCTCCTCAAGGAGTCAAGCAGGGCCTCTCGGACACCCACAAGGATGAATATCAGCAGTTGGACACCCATGGCTATCCATCCAGATGACTCTGAGAGGGCCTAGCTGACCCCAGTCCCCTCAGCCATTCCATCAGCTGAAGATCCACTGGCTGAAGTGGGGTGCACCTGCCCCACAACAGCAGACCCACAACCGACTGGGCCCTCCTGGCCCCAGTCCTTCAGAGAACACTACAGCATGGTCATCAGCGACAGCAATGTGTCGCAGTCACCTGGCAGCACTGCAGACAGAGCACCGAGGCAGGTTATAACAGTGGTTACAGGTACTTATTGTGGAGAAATATGTAAACAGTCTGTGCCCTAGCCCCATAACTCAACAGTGCCCTGCACCCGTGCTAACTTAACTGGTGTCTAACTTTCTGGCCTTTCGGGCCCTAACACTATACCTAGCTGGTTCCCCAGACAGTACAGCAGGAGTGGATGCGGCCTGCTGTGACTCCTGCGCTGCAACAAGGGTGCCTGTTGGCACACGTCTCCTGGGGTGACCCTGTTCTTCCCGCTGCCCACTAGATGTGGAGTGGGCAGGAGTGGGGAGGAGTCAAGATGCTGCGGTGTTCCAGCACCGTCCCTGCAGGAGTCACCGGCACGGGCCCCGTCAGCTCCTCATCCCTCGGATGGCCCCCGGGCGACTACGTGGGGTGGGGGTGCAAGCGGAGCCATCCCCTGAGGCCACCTGACGCTGCCAGTCCTGGAGGCCTGCTCTGGACTCGACCAGGCTCTGCACCCTCGTGGCCATGGAGCACAGGGAGTGGACCATCACCGTCTGGAACTGCACCACAACATGCTGCGACTGTGCCACCACCCTGAGAGTCTGTGCCACATGAGGCAGTGACTGGGCCACCTCCCTCTGTGTCTGCACAACGCTGGCCAGCGCATGGGCAATGCTGTCGACATTCTCAGCTATGGCCTGCTGTGACTCAGGGCGCGATTCTCCGCTCCCCACACTGAGTGGAAGAATCGCGGGAAGGCCCCTCGACAAATCTCACGCCCTCCCTCGCGCCCCCCCCGCGATTCTCTCCCCCCCCCCCCCCCCCCCCCCCCCCCCCCCGGGCTCGGAAGAATGATTCTCCGACCTGGATGGGCCGAGCGGCCTGCCGTTCGTGGCCATTTCATGATAGCGGTAAACACATCTGCTCGCTGCCGTCGTGAAACGGGAGTGGGAAGCCCGTTTGGGGCTTGTAGGTGGCCTAGCAAGGAAAGAGCACCACGACTGTGCTCGGGAGGGGACAGGCCCGCGATCGGTGCCCACCGATCGTCGGGCCGGCGTCCAAATCGGACACACTATTTCCCCTCCGCCGCCCCGCAAGATCAAGCCGCCACGTCTTGCGGGGCGGCTGAGGGGAAAGATGGCCACCGTGCATGCGCGGGTTCGTGCATGCACGGTGGGGCGAGGAGCGGCCTCTCAGGCCGTTGTGAAACTCAGCCGAGTTCACGACGGACCTCCCGATTTTTCCCGGGAGCGGAGAATTCCGCCCTTATCCTTTTATTTTGGAGTCAGTTGTAACTTAATAACTGACCCTGGGATCTCAAACGCAAAAGGAACTTTTGACCCACCATTTTTCTTTCAAAATCTGAAACTTCTCCTCTCATTTGCCAGGACTTCCGTGCATATAACACACATGGTCTTTGCATCCTTATTTACATTGGCACAAATGACAAAACCATACCTCAAGAAATCATGGACGCGATTCTCCGCCCCCCACGCCGGGTGGGAGAATAGCGGGAGGGCCTCCCGACATTTTTCACGCCCTCCCACTATTCTCCCCGCCCCCCCCCTCTCCCCCTCCCCCCAACGCCCGACCTACGCCACAAATCACCGCTCGCCATTTTTTACGGCGAGTGGCGATTCACCGAGGCCGATGGGCCAAGCTGCCGGGCCTTCACGCCCGTTTCAACATGGCAGCAAACACACCTGCTCGCTGCCATCGTGAAACGGGCGCCAGATGCCCGTTTGCGGCATCTCGGGGCCCGATTGGCACGGCAGTACCATGGCCATGCACATCTTTGGACTGTGGGAGGAAACCGGAGCACCCGGAGGAAACCCGTGCAGACACGGGAAGAACGTGCAAACTCCGCACAGTGACCCAAGCTGGGAATTCATGACTGAAGGAATTTGGGAATTTCTCTCAAAAACCAACTGTTATGGACTGTAGCCACCTACCATCTGCAGTGAATTCTTTGCATGGATGGCCCATACATAGATTACATAAAATTTACAGTGCAGAAGGAGGCCATTCGGCCCATCGAGTCTGCACCGGCTCTTGGAAAGAGCACCCTACCCAAGATCAACACTTCCACCTTATCCCCATAACCCAGTAACCCCACCCACCACTAAGGGCAATTTCTGGACACTAAGGGCAATTTATCATGGCCAATCCACCTAACCTGCACATCTTTGGACTGTGGGAGGAAACCGGGGCACCCGGAGGAAACCCACGCACACACGGGAAGGATGTGCAGACTCCGAACAGACAGTGACCCAAGCCGGAATCGAACCTGGGACCCTGGAGCTGTGAAGCATTTGTGCTATCCACAATGCTACCGTGCTGCCCATGCTAAAGACGAAGTTCATTTACAATTTGGCCGATCTGCCAAGATTTTACGAAGCATTTCATCTATCACAGCATGGGCTTTCTGCACTATATTCATGACTATTATGTTCTCACACATATCCCAAAATTAATTGTTAGCAATTTCTCCCTATTATCAGTGAAGAACTTTGCCAGTGGCCCCAGTCCGGTCCCTGTCCATTTATCCGTTATCTGTTGCATAATTATTTTATTTTCCTTATTACCTTTAATCGCCATTATCAAGTTGTCAAAACCTAGTTGTCAAGTTTACAAGGTGTGAAATTAAAATGTTCCTTTCTTTATCCCACACCTTACAATCCATAGCGACTTCATTAAAATCTGACCCATAGTCACAACCTCATTAAAATCTGTCACGAAGGGCATACTCATTCAGAATAATGATAATATTTATTGTCACAAGTAGACTTACATTAACACTGCAATGAAGTTACTATGAAAATCCCACAGTCGCCACATTCCGGCACCTTAATTTCTTTCCAAGAAAAGTTAGGGTTCATTGAAGGGACACAATAGTGTCTAGACTGTGTAAGTTGTAAGTTCACAGTTGTTCCAAATACAATGGCCTTGTCATCTTCTGTGTCAAGTTTCATATGTGCTTTCTTCTGCGATGGACAGCTCATAATCAAGGTATTTAGCTGGATAGGCCATCCATGCTAATAAGATGATTCTTTCCAGCAATTCTACAAGGAATCACTAGTCTTTTCAGTGATTTGAAGATATTATCGCCTCCAAATCTAAAATTTATGGAACTTCCAAATTCCTTACCCTTGTTCCGATCTTTGTCACTTTAAGAGACCAGGTAACATTTCAACTAGTCCATTGCACATACATCTGCTATCTTATGTGGCACAATGGAAGGACTCTGCACACAGCACGTTCATTATTGGACTGAACCTTCTCGTAACTAAGACAATGCGTTCCCTTTGGTCAATATCACCCTCTTCTTCTTCAGAGTCTTCTGTCTCATGTTTGGATTCAAACAGCTTATTATATCACTTCGGACATTTGTTGCATAATGGAGTTTCGAATCATACCTAAAATACTGATCGACCACACCGTGGGCATTTCTGGGGTTATTTTTTCTGTTGAAATTTTTCAATTCATTTTTCCTGCCATAATTGTTAACAATATTTCTGTCATCATTATCTATTGTTTTCCATCCTCTTTCATATTGGCGCTTGCAGCCTGTTTCTATAATAACAATCTATATTAAGAACGAGGAAGCAAGTCTAAATTTCTTCGACTACAAGCTTATTGTGTTTAGTAATCACTTCTCCAACACAACAAAACAGTGCCACCTGTATCTCCTTTATATATTGATGCAGTCTATTAAACAACAAGTGTAATCTATTCAAGAATTAAAACCTCAATTCCAACTTAGGTAAGGGTCCTTCCTGTTTATTTCCTTATTTCCCCTTATTTTATTTTGCCATTATCATTTGTGATCCATAGGTGATTAATGGACATGTGTCTTTAAGTTAAACAGCAGAGCGAATGAGGAATTCAGGAGTTACAGGAGAGAACACTCTGCTGATCTCTATTAGTTTGAGCAGGAGCTTCAGACATTTTGGCACTAGAGAGGAGATGGGGGTGGGGTTTGGTTTGAATAATTGCCAATTGGCCCCCAGCCATTCTTTGCCTGGTAATAAATGGTGATTGAATCCTATCCTAGTCAGATAGTTATTAGAGACCTGAGGGAACAGTTGAGTCCTGGACACAGACAGACAAGGACTTGCTTCATCTTACTCTCCAGAAAGGCTATGAAAAGTGCAATATTCCTGATCCTGCAGAAAACCTGAATGAGTGAATCTGCCGGGGAACCATTACAGGCTGCAAACAAAGACAAGAACCTGCTCTCTCTCCAGAAAGGCTGTGCAAACGGCATTTCTGAAACTACAGTGACCTGAATGAATCTACAGTAAAAGCCTCGAACTGAAAGCAAAGTTTGAAGAGGGGTAAGGTGTTAAACACCACCATCACCTTTTTTCCTTTTACCTACGATTTTCTTTCTCCTTTTGTCCCCTCTGTGTTTGTGTGTATTGTGTATCGAGGGTAGGGACAAGTTAAGGTGGGGAATTAGGAATTAGATAATAGTTAACCAGTTGTATTTGCTGCATATTTCATTATTGGTCTTGTTATAAATAAACAGGAATTGCGTTTAAGCTTACAAACCTGGTGACTGTAATTATTGGGCAGCCAAGGGCCAACAAAGAAATGTTGCTTAATTCAATTCTATTGTGATTATGGGTCAGGTGGGGCTGGAATTGACCGTGCACAAGCCCAGGGTGTCATAACATTGAAAGACAAAGGAATATTAACTCTTTCCGAACATAGGATGTCAATGGTCTGCTCTATCAATGAACATGTGGCAGCATGAGCAGAGTTATACCTTCCCTATGTCATGATGATGGAGAAAACTCCAAATTATGCAAGGAGATACTGAAGACAAACAAGCCTAAAATGGCTAAAGGTACAAATTTCATCACTGGCTGCGTTGTTGATGGTTGATGCTGAGCGTGACAATGAAATCACATCCTGCCTCCAGACAAAGATATATTCAAAACCATACATCATCTAACTGCCATCTCCTGTGGAGATAATAGGTATTCACATCAGTTTGAATGATATCCTCTGCAAAATGTCCTGGTCTAATTTTGGATTTTTGCCTTCAAGGAATATGCAAAGTCTGAGTTTAAAAAAAAATTAGTCAATGTTGAATCGTGCTGAGTGTGTCAGTGTAGGCTGCAAAAGGAAATATACAGCACACCTAGCAAAGCTTTTGCAGATAACTCCATCTCTCTCTCTGATTGTAGGAGGTATTGTGGTGTAGTGGGTAGCATCCTTGCCTCTGAGCCAGAATCTCCAGGCTTGAGTCCCACCCTAGCACTTGATGGGCAAGGAAGGTGTGTTCATAATCCGGCCAAACAGGTTGAGTGTAAACCTGCAAATCCTTCCAACACGCCAATGGCTGGCGGTATAAATGGGAGTGGCACCTGGTCAGCATGCTTGATGCAAAGTGGCGCCCCTCAAGCTACACACCTCTGGTGGCAGACTCGCGACCTGTTCCAGGAAAAGTGACGGAAGAGAATTGGAATGGAATTCTTTTTCTTGCATTTAGTAGCGAATAAACTCACTCTTTCTTTAACCCAAGACGTTCTGGCTCCTTTTAAAACATAAATATTAGGCTGGGAAAAGTAATCGGCAAGAGAAGGGATCCTATTCAAATTAATCTTGTTTTGATCAGCCAACGGGTTTGAACTGGTGTTTTTATTGGAAAGAATATATGTAGAAGATTCCGAATTGTGAAAAGAAACCGGCCTTACTGTACATTGTACTAGAATCTATGATCTACAATCTGTCTCTATTTTTCAAAATGCATTTTATATCTTTACTGAAAAAAAAAAGAGGTTTGAATAAATAAAGGCAGCTAGTTCATGATTCCCCACCCAGAATAATAAATTTAGTGTGCAAAAGGTTAGAGGTTAGTTTCGGTGGGGTTACTGGGTTAAAGGGATACGGTGGGGGGCTGACCCGAGGTAGGGTACCCGTTCAAAGGATCGGGACATAAACGATGGGCCAAATGGCCTCCTTCTGCACTGTAGTGAGTCTATTCTATTGCACCCAGGAGTTCCTGTGGACTAAGAAAAACACTTGAATACAGAAGCAAAGCCGTCACCACAGGACACGCCCTCCCTCTAAACTCATGCTTGAACAGAACAATACAAACCACAAAACACTAACTCGACAGAAGCCAACGGAAATCCTTCAGCAACAAACTGTCAGTACGTTCTTGCAGCAGTTTGAATTGAAAGTGGGTGTTAACTGGGGACTTCAGGTCAACGGTGCTGGAGGTGGCATCAGTTCAGCAGACATGCCAACTGATGCCAGAATCTGCCTGCTCTGCATGCATCTCGCACACGCTTCCTCTGCACCCTCTTGAATGCTGGTCCAAACAGCCATGATGTGGAGATGCCGGCGTTGGACTGGGGTGAGCACAGTAAGAAGTCTTACAACACCAGGTTAAAGTCCAACAGGTTTGTTTCAAACACGAGCTTTCGGAGCACGGCTCCTTCTTCAGGTGAAGAAGGAGCCGTGCTCCGAAAGCTCGTGTTTGAAACAAACCTGTTGGACTTTAACCTGGTGTTGTAAGACTTCTTACGGTCCAAACAGCAACAGACCTGTGCGCACATAAATAATTTTAAAAATCTTTATTGTCACAAGTAGGCACACATTGCAATGAAGTTCCTGTGAAAAGCCCCTAGTCGCCACTCTTCTGCTCCTGTTCGGTTACACAGAGGGAGAATTCAGAATGTCCAAATTACCTAACAGCACTTCTTAAGGGACTAGTGGGAGGAAAGCGGAGCACCCATGGAAACCCACACAGGCACGGAGAAAACTTGCAGACTCCTCACAGACAGTAACCCAAGCTGGGAATCAAACCTGGGAGCCTGGTGCTGTGAAGCCACAGTGCTAACCACTGTGCTACCATGTTGGCCAGGTGGTGAGCATGCCATGTTGGACTCAATGTGGCACCCATAGAAGCAATAATATGGGCACAACCGGAACATCCACATCAATGAGAAAGTGGGCGCCTATTGAACGAACACGAACTGGACCATCAATATCAGGAATCATTGAAATCCCTCAATCCTATTTCAAACAAAAGAATTTTAGAATTCAGTGTAGGACAAGAGATCCATGAGAATCACAGTAACCGGGCTAAGAGAACAATGAGAAACACAGTAACCGGGACAGGAGAACAATGAGAATCACAGTAACCAGGACTGGAGAACAATGAGAATCACAGTAACCGGGACTGGAGAACAATGAGAATCACAGTAACCGGGACAGGAGAACAATGAGAATCACAGTAACCGGGCCAGGAGAACAATGAGAATCATAGTAACCGGGACTGGAGAACAATGAGAATCACAGTAACCGGGACAGGAGAACAATGAGAATCACAGTAACCGGGACAGGGGAACAACGAGAATCACAGTAACCAGGACAAGAGAACAATGAGAATCACAGTAACCGGGACTGGAGAACAATGAGAATCACAGTAACCGGGACAGGGGAACAACGAGAATCACAGTAACCAGGACAAGAGAACAATGAGAATCACAGTAACCGGGACAGGAGAACAATGAGAATCACAGTAACCGGGACAGGAGAACAATGAGAATCACAGTAACCGGGACAAGAGAACAATGAGAATTATAGTAACTGAGACAGGAGAACAATGAGAATCACAGTAACCAGGACAAGAGAACAATGAGAATCACAGTAACCGGGACAAGAGAACAATGAGAATCACAGTAACCGGGACAGGAGAACAATGAGAATCACAGTAACCGGGACAAGAGAACAATGAGAATCAGAGTAACCGGGACAGGAGAACAATGAGAATCACAGTAACCGAGACAGAAGAACAATGAGAATCACAGTAACCTGGACAGGAGAACGATGAGAATCACAGTAACCGAGACAGGGGAACAATGAGAATCACAGTAACCGGGACAGGAGAACAATGAGAATCACAGTAACCGGGACAGGAGAACAATGAGAATCACAGTAACCGTGACAGGAGAACAATGAGAATCACAGTAACCGGGGCAGGAGAACAATGAGAATCACAGTAACCGGGACAGGAGAACAATGAGATTCACAGTAACCATGACAGGAGAACAATGAGAATCACAGTAACCGGGACAGGAGAACAATGAGAATCACAGTAACCGAGACAGGAGAACAGTGAGAATCACAGTAACCGGGACAGGAGAACAATGAGAATCACAATAACCGGGACTGGAAAACAATGAGAATCACAGTAACCGGGACAGGAGAACAATGAGAATCACAGTAACCGGGACAGGAGAACAATGAGAATTACAGTAACCGGGACAGGAGAACAATGAGAATCACAGTAACCGGGGCAGGAGAACAATGAGAATCACAGTAACTGGGACAGGAGAACAATGAGAATCACAGTAACTGGGACAGGAGAACAATGAGAATCACAGTAACCGGGACTGGAGAACAATGAGAATCACAGTAACCGGGACAGGAGAACAATGAGAATCACAGTAACCGGGACAGGAGAACAATGAGAATCACAGTAACCGGGACAGGAGAACAATGAGATTCACAGTAACCGGGACAGCAGAACAATGAGATTCACAGTAACCACAACAGGAGAACAATGAGAATCACAGTAACCGGGACAGGAGAAAAATTAGAATCACAGTAACCGGGACAGGAGAACAATGAGAATCAGAGTAACCGGGACAGGAGAACAATGAGAATCACAGTAACCGGGGCAGGAGAACAATGAGAATCACAGTAACTGGGACAGGAGAACAATGAGAATCACAGTAACCGGGGCAGGAGAACAATGAGAATCACAGTAACCGGGACAGGAGAACAATGAGAATCACAGTAACCGGGACAGGAGAACAATGAGAATCACAGTAACCGGGACAGGAGAACAATGAGAATCACAGTAACCGGGACAGGAGAACAATGCGAATCACAGTAACCGGGACAGGAGAACAATGAGAATCACAGTAAACGGGACAGGAGAACAATGAGAATCACAGTAACCGAGACAGAAGAACAATGAGAATCACAGTAACCTGGACAGGAGATCAATGAGAATCACAGTAACCGGGACAGGAGAACGATGAGAATCACAGTAACCGTGACAGGAGAACAATGAGAATCACAGTAACCGGGACAGGAGAACAATGAGAATCAGAGTAACCGGGACAGGAGAACAATGAGAATCACAGTAACCGGGGCAGGAGAACAATGAGAATCACAGTAACTGGGACAGGAGAACAATGAGAATCACAGTAACCGGGGCAGGAGAACAATGAGAATCACAGTAACCGGGACAGGAGAACAATGAGAATCACAGTAACCGGGACAGGAGAACAATGAGAATCACAGTAACCGGGACAGGAGAACAATGAGAATCACAGTAACCGGGACAGGAGAACAATGCGAATCACAGTAACCGGGACAGGAGAACAATGAGAATCACAGTAAACGGGACAGGAGAACAATGAGAATCACAGTAACCGAGACAGAAGAACAATGAGAATCACAGTAACCTGGACAGGAGATCAATGAGAATCACAGTAACCGGGACAGGAGAACGATGAGAATCACAGTAACCGTGACAGGAGAACAATGAGAATCACAGTAACCGGGACAGGAGAACAATGAGAATCACAGTAACCGGGACAGGAGAACAATGAGAATCACAGTAACCGGGACAGGAGAACAATGAGATTCACAGTAACCGGGACAGGAGAACAATGAGAATCACAGTAACCGAGACAGGAGAACAATGAGAATCACAGTAACCGGGACAGGAGAACAATGAGAATCACAGTAACCGGGACAGGAGAACAATGAGAATCACAGTAACTGGGACAGGAGAACAATGAGAATCACAGTAACCGGGACTGGAGAACAATGAGAATCACAGTAACCGAGACAGGAGAACAATGAGAATCACAGTAACTGGGACAGGAGAACAATGAGAATCACAGTAACCGAGACAGGAGAACAATGAGAATCACAGTAACCGGGACAGGAGAACAATGAGAATCACAGTAACTGGGACAGGAGAACAATGAGAATCACAGTAACCGGGACTGGAGAACAATGAGAATCACAGTAACCGAGACAGGAGAACAATGAGAATCACAGTAACCGGGACAGGAGAACAATGAGAATCACAGTAACCGGGACAGGAGAACAGTGAGAATCAGAGTAACCGGGGCAGGAGAACAATGAGAATCACAGTAACCGGGACAGGAGAACAATGAGAATCACAGTAACCGGGACTGGAGAACAATGAGAATCACAGTAACCGGGACAGGAGAACAATGAGAATCACAGTAACCGAGACAGGAGAACAATGAGAATCACAAAAACCGAGACAGGAGAACAGTGAGAATCACAGTAACCGGGACAGGAGAACAATGAGAATCACAGTAACCGGGACTGGAGAACAATGAGAATCACAGTAACCGGGGCAGGAGAACAATGAGAATCACAGTAACCGGGACAGGAGAACAATGAGAATCACAGTAACCGGGACAGGAGAACAATGAGATTCACAGTAACCACAACAGGAGAACAATGAGAATCACAGTAAACGGGACAGGAGAAAAATTAGAATCACAGTAACCGGGACAGGAGAACAATGAGAATCACAGTAACCGAGACAGGTGAACAATGAGAATCATAAAAACCGAGACAGGAGAACAGTGAGAATCAGAGTAACCGGAACAGGAGAACAATGAGAATCACAGTAACCGGGACAGGAGAACAATGAGAATCACAGTAACCGGGACTGGAGAACAATGAGAATCACAGTAACCGAGACAGGAGAACAATGAGAATCACAGTAACTGGGACAGGAGAACAATGAGAATCACAGTAACCGGGACAGGAGAACAATGAGAATCACAGTAACCGGGACTGGAGAACAATGAGAATCACAGTAACCGGGGCAGGAGAACAATGAGAATCACAGTAACCGGGACAGGAGAACAATGAGAATTACAGTAACCGAGACAGGAGAACAATGAGAATCACAGTAACCGGGACAGGAGAACAATGAGAATCACAGTAACCGGGACAGGAGAACAGTGACAATCACAGTAACCGGGACAGGAGAACAATGAGAATCACAGTAACCGGGACAGGAAAACAATGAGAATCACAGTAACCGGGACAGGGGAACAATGAGAATCACAGTAACCGGGACTGGAGAACAACGAGAATCAGAGTAACCGGGACAGGAGAACAATGAGAATCACAGTAACTGGGACTGGAGAACAATGAGAATCACAGTAACCGGGACAGGAGAACAATGAGAATCACAGTAACCGGGACAGGAGAACAATGAGAATCGCAGTAACCGGGACAGGAGAACAATGAGAATCAGAGTGACCGGGACAGGAGAACAATGAGAATCACAGTAACCGGGGCAGGAGAACAATGAGAATCACAGTAACCGGGCTAAGAGAACAATGAGAATCACAGTAACCGGGACAGGAGAACAATGAGAATCACAGTAACCGGGACAGGAGAACAATAAGATTCACAGTAACCGGGACAGGAGAACAATGAGAATCATAGTAACCGGGACAGGAGAACAATGAGAATCACAGTAACCGGGACATGAGAACAATGAGAATCACAGTAACCGAGACAGGAGAACAATGAGAATCACAGTAACCGGGACAGGAGAACAATGAGAATCACAGTAACCGGGACAGGAGAACAATGAGAATCACAGTAACCGAGACAGGAGAACAATGAGAATCACAGTAACCGGGACAGGAGAACAGTGAGAATCACAGTAACCGGGACAGGAGAACAATGAGTATCACAGTAACCGGGACAGGAGAACAATGAGAATCACAGTAACCGGGACAGGAGAACAATGAGAATCACAGTAACCGGGACAGAAGAACAATGAGAATCATAGTAACCGGGACAGGAGAATACTGAGAATCACAGTAACCGGGACAGGAGAACAATGAGAATCACAGTAACCGGGACAGGAGAACAATGAGAATCACAGTAACCGGGACAGGAGAACAATGAGAATCACAGTAACCGGGGCAGGAGAACAATGAGAATCACAGTAACCGGGACAGGAGAACAATGAGAATCACAGTAACCGGGACAGGAGAACAATGAGAATCACAGTAACCGGGACAGGAGAACAATGAGAATCACAGTAACCGGGACAGGAGAACAATGAGAATCACAGTAACCGGGGCAGGAGAACAATGAGAATCACAGTAACCGGGGCAGGAGAACAATGAGAATCATAGTAACCGGGACAGGAGAACAATGAGAATCACAGTAACTGGGACAGGGGAACAATGAGAATCACAGTAACCGGGACAGGAGAACAATGAGAATCACAGTAACCGGGACAGGGGAACAATGAGAATCACAGTAACCGGGACATGAGAACAATGAGAATCACAGTAACCGGGACAGGGGAACAATGAGAATCACAGTAACCGGGACAGGGGAACAATGAGAATCACAGTAACCGGGACATGAGAACAATGAGAATCACAGTAACCGGGACTGGAGAACAATGAGAATCACAGTAACCGGGGCAGGAGAACAATGAGAATCACAGTAACCGGGACAGGAGAACAATGAGAATCACAGTAACCGAGACAGGAGAACAATGAGAATCACAGTAACCGGGACAGGAGAACAATGAGAATCACAGTAACCGGGACAGGAGAACAGTGACAATCACAGTAACCGGGACAGGAGAACAATGAGAATCACAGTAACCGGGACAGGAGAACAATGAGAATCACAGTAACCGGGACTGGAGAACAATGAGAATCACAGTAACCGGGACAGGAGAACAATGAGAATCACAGTAACCGGGACAGAAGAACAATGAGAATCATAGTAACCGGGACAGGAGAACAATGAGAATCACAGTAACCGGGACAGGGGAACAATGAGAATCACAGTAACCGGGACAGGAGAACAATGAGAATCACAGTAACCGGGACAGGAGAACAATGAGAATCACTGTAACCGGGACAGGAGAACAATGAGAATCACAGTAACCGGGGCAGGAGAACAATGAGAATCACAGTAACCGGGGCAGGAGAACAATGAGAATCACAGTAACCGGGACAGGAGAACAATGAGAATCACAGTAACCGGGACAGGAGAACAATGAGAATCAGAGTAACCGGGACAGGAGAACAATGAGAATCACAGTAACCGGGGCAGGAGAACAATGAGAATCACAGTAACCGGGACAGGAGAACAATGAGAATCACAGTAACCGGGACAGGGGAACAATGAGAATCACAGTAACCGGGACAGGAGAACAATGAGAATCACAGTAACCGGGACAGGAGAACAATGAGAATCACAGTAACTGGGACAGGAGAACAATGAGAATCACAGTAACCGGGGCAGGAGAACAATGAGAATCACAGTAACCGGGACAGGGGAACAATGAGAATCACAGTAACCGGGACTGGAGAACAATGAGAATCACAGTAACCGGGACAGGAGAACAATGAGAATCACAGTAACCGGGACAGGAGAACAATGAGAATCACAGTAACCGGGACAGGAGAACAATGAGAATCACAGTAACCGGGACAGGGGAACAATGAGAATCACAGTAACCGGGACAGGAGAACAATGAGAATCACAGAAACCGGGACAGGAGAACAATGAGAATCACAGTAACCGGGACTGGAGAAAAATGAGAATCACAGTAACCGGTACAGGAGAACAATGAGAATCACAGTAACCGGGACAGGGGAACAATGAGAATCACAGTAACCGAGACAGGAGAACAATGAGAATCATAGTAACCGGGACAGGGGAACAATTAGAATCACAGTAACCGGGACAGGAGAACAGTGAGAATCACAGTAACCGGGACAGGAGAACAATGAGAATTATTGTAACCGAGACAGGAGAACAATGAGAATCACAGTAACCGGGACAGGAGAACAATGAGAATCACAGAAACCGGGACAGGAGAACAATGAGAATTATTGTAACCGAGACAGGAGAACAATGAGAATCACAGTAACCGGGACAGGAGAACAATGAGAATCACAGTGACCGGGACAGGGGAACGATGAGAATCACAGTAACCGGGACAGGAGAACAATGAGAATCACAGTAACCGGGACAGGAGAACAATGAGAATGACAGTAACCGAGACAGGAGAACAATGAGATTCACAGTAACCGGGACAGGAGAACAATGAGAATCACAGTAACCGAGACAGGAGAACAATGAGAATCACAGTAACCGGGACAGGAGAACAATGAGAATCACAGTAACCGGGACAGGAGAACAATGAGAATTATTGTAACCGAGACAGGAGAACAATGAGAATCACAGTAACCGGGACAGGAGAACCATGAGAATCACAGTGACCGGGACAGGGGAACGATGAGAATCACAGTAACCGGGACAGGAGAACAATGAGATTCACAGTAACCGGGACAGGAGAACAATAAGATTCACAGTAACCGGCAGCACGGTAGCATGGTGGTTAGCATAAATGTTTCACAGCTCCAGGGTCCCAGGTTAGATTCCCGGCTGGGTCACTGTCTGTGTGGAGTCTGCACATCCTCCCCGTGTGTGCGTGGGTTTCCTCCGGGTGCTCCGGTTTCCTCCCACAGTCCAAAGATGTGCGGGTTAGGTGGATTGGCCATGTTAAATTGCCCGTAGTGTCCTAAAAAGTAAGGTTTGCGGGGGGGGGGGGGGTTGTTGGATTACGGGTATAGGGTGGATACGTGGGTTTGAGGAGGGTGATTATTGCTCGGCACAACATCGAGGGCCGATGGGCCTGTTCTGTGCTGTACTGTTCTATGTTCTATGTTCTATGTTCTCCGGGGCCCCTCCAGCGCACCGCGCTACTCTCCGCTTGCCGCCCCCGGGCCCCCACGCCTGGCCTGCGCGCCTCTCTGCCCCCGTTCCCAGCTGCTCTGATCGGCCCGCCGGCACCGCTAACCCCGCCCCCAGCAACCACGAGAGCCCCACGGGCGCCGCCATCTTGGGGCGGCGACTCCACGTGCGGGCCCTGGGCGCCGCCATCTTGAGGCGCCGACCCCACGTGCGGGTCCTGGGCGCCGCCATCTTGGGGCCCCGACCCCACGTGCGGGTCCTGGGCGCCGCCATCTTGGGGCCCCGACTCCACGTGCGGATCCTGGGCACCATCTTCCAGGACTGGCACACAAGGTTCTTCCAGCATCTACTCGGACGACGACGACGAATACGGATTTTCTCCACGGTTCGCGGCCATTCAGCTCGACCAGTCACGTCCACGCACGCTCGCCAAAACGACAACGCTCATCTACCTCAACGGCCACGAGACGGGCTGCCTGCTGGACTCCGGGAGCACGGAAAGCTTTGTTCACCCTACCACAGTAAGACGCTGAGCGCTCCCTGTCCATCCTGTAAAACACAAAATTGGGTTAGCCTCAGGTTCGCACTCCGTCCGCATCACTGGGTGCTGCATCGCGGACCTCATGGTCCAAGGGAATGTTTTTAAAAATTATAAACTCCTTGTCCTCCCTGACCTTTGCGCACCGGCACTCCTAGGACTGGACTTCCAGTGCAACCTGCAGAGCTTGACCTTCCAATTCTGCAGCCCTATACCCCCCCCTCACTGTCTGCAGCCTCGCGTCCCTCAAAGTGGACCCCCCCTCCTTGTTTGCTAATCTCACCCCCGATTGTAAACCCGTCGCCACACGGAGCAGACGGTACAGCGCCCAGGACCGGCCCTTCATCAGGTCCGAGGTCCAGAGGTTGCTGATGGAAGGGGTCATCGAGGCCAGCAACAGTCCCTTGCGAGCCCAAGTGCTGGTGGTCCGGACTGGGGGGAAAAACCGGATGGTCATCGACTATAGCCAGACCATCAACCGGTTTACGCAACTGGATGCGTATCCTCTCCCCCGTATTTCCGCCATGGTAAACGATATCGCGAAATACAAGGTCTTCTCCACTGTGGACCTTCAGTCCGCTTATCACCAGCTCCCCCTCCGCGCGAGTGACCGCAAATACACCGCGTTTGAGGCAGATGGGCGCCTCTACCACTTCCTTAGGGTTCCATTTGGTGTCACAAATGGGGTCCCGGTCTTCCAACGGGAGATGGACCGAATGGTCGACAAGTACGGATTACGGGCTACCTTCCCGTATCTTGATAATGTCACCATCTGCGGCCACGACCAGCAGGACCATGACGCCAACCTCCAGAAATTCCTCCAAACCGCAAAACTCCTTAACATCACATACAATAAGGATAAGTGCGTGTTTAGCACCGACCGTCTAGCCATCCTTGGCTACGTAGTGCGTAAAGGAGTGATAGGCCCCGACCCCGAACGCATGCGCTCCCTGATGGAACTCCCTCTCCCCAATACCCCCAAATCCCTCAAACGCTGCCTAGGGTTTTTCGCATACTACGCCCAATGGGTTCCCAACTACGCGGACAAGGCCCGTCCCCTCATTCAAACCACGACCTTCCCGCCGTCGACAGAGGCCTGCCAGGCCTTTAGCCGCATCAAAGCGGACATCGTAAAGGCTACGATGCGCGCCATCGACGAGTCCCTCCACTTCCAGGTCGAGAGCGACGCATCAGAAGTTGCTCTGGCGGCCACCCTGAACCAAGCAGGCAGACCCATGGCCTTCTTCTCCAGAACTCTCCAGGTTTCCGAACTCCGCCACCCCTCTGTGGAAAAGGAAGCCCAGGCCATAGTCGAAGCGGTGCGAAATTGGAGGCACTATTTGGCCAGCAGGAGGTTTACCCTCCTCACAGACCAACGGTCAGTAGCCTTCATGTTTGATAATGCACAAAGGGGCAAGATTAAGAACGACAAGATCTTACGGTGGCGGATCGAGTTTTCCACGTACAACTATGAGATCTTGTATCGTCCTGGGAAGCTCAATGAGCCTCCTGATGCCCTGTCCCGCGGTACCTGCGCCAGCGCGCAGATAGACCACCTCCGCTCCCTGCACGCGGACCTCTGCCATCCAGGGGTGACCTGTCTCTAGCACTTCATTAATGCCCGCAACCTGCCTTTCTCCATCGCGGAAGTCAGGACAGTAACCCGTGACTGCCACATCTGCGCAGAGTGCAAACCGCACTTCTACCACCCCGAGCGCGCACACCTGATCAAAGCATCCCGCCCCTTCGAACGTCTCAGCATTGACTTCAAGGGGCCCCTTCCCTCTAACAACCGCAACATTTACATCCTGGCAGTAATCGACGAATTCTCCCGCTTCCCCTTCGCCATTCCCTGCCCCAACATGACCACATCGACCGCCATTAAGGTCCTCCTCTCCATCTTCTCCCTGTTCGGCTACCCCGCGTACATACACAGCGATCGGGGGTCCTCCTTTATGAGCGACGAGCTGCGTCAATTCCTGCTCAACAGGGGCATTGCCTCTAGCAGGACGACCAGCTATAACCCCCGGGGTAACGGACAGGTCGAGCGGGAGAATGGTACCATCTGGAAGACCATACTACTGGCCCTCTGGTCCAGAGATCTCCCTATTTCCCGATGGCAAGAGGTGCTCCCCGATGCCCTACATTCTATCCGCTCACTCCTCTGTACCGCAACAAATCAGACACCTCATGAACGTCTTCTTGTCTTCCCAAGGAAGTCGTCCTCCGGATCCCCTCTCCCGACGTGGCTCGCCGTCCCCGGACCCATCTTGCTCCGGAAGCATGTGCGGGTGCACAAGTCCGACCCGTTGGTGGAACAAGTCCAGTTACTCCACGCTAACCCGCAATATGCGTACGTGGAGTACCCCGACGGTCGGCAGGACATGGTCTCCCTCCGGGACCTGGCACCGGCCGGCGTGCGGCCTTCCCCCCCTTCACCACAGACCCCCCCCCCCTTTTTTTTCCCCCCAGCGCCCCACTCAGGTCACCCCTTCCCCACCCATGGCGTCTCCACAGCCAGCTCGGGTGACGGAGACTGTTCAAGGACCATCGCTCCCAGACTCCAGGACGTCAGCGGAACCGCCACCATCGGCTGAACCGACGTCACCTCCTCCACTGCGGCGGTCTGCCAGAACGTCACGGGCCACGAAAAGACTGATCGAATCGATCTAAATTTCAACAGCTCCATGGACTTTGTTGGGACTTTGTGTAATATTGCTAATTGTCTGGGCCAGTGGGAAGCACAAAATGTAATAAAAGAAAGGAGAGAAAATTTTTGTCCTCCCGGCTGCTACTCATATCACCAGTTCTCTCCCCCCTGAGTTAACCACGCCTCCTTACCGAGGTATAAATAGTCAAAGCGCCCGGCAGTCGTCCATTTTATTGTAGACAACCGCAGGGCTAAGTTCTAGCTTATTAAAGCCTAACTTTTGTATAGCAACTCGTCTCTCGTGCAATTGATGGCTCATCATACCATACTGCACAGCTCCCAGTCAGCAGTGTACCAGAATGCGCAGCTCCAAGTCAGCAATGTACCACACTGCACAACTCTCAGTCAGCAGTGTACCAGACGGCACAACTCTCAGTCAGCAGTATACCAGACCGCACAGTTCCCAGTCAGCAGTGTACCAGACTGCACAGCTCCCAGTCAGCAGTATACCAGACCGCACAGCTCCCAGTCAGCAGTATAACAGACGGCACAGCTCCCAGTCAGCAGTGTACCAGACTGCACAGCTCCCAGTCAGCAGTGTACCAGACGGCACAACTCTCAGTCAGCAGTGTACCAGACCGCACAGCTCCCAGTCAGCAGTATACCAGACCACACAGCTCCGAGTCAGCAGTATACCAGACCGCATGGCTCCCAGTCAGCAGTATACCAGACCACACAGCTCCGAGTCAGCAATGTACCAGACGGCACAACTCTCAGTCAGCAGTGTACCAGACTGCACAGCTCCCAGTCAGCAGTGTACCAGACTGCACAGCTCCCAGTCAGCAGTGTACCAGACTGCACAGCTCCCAGTCAGCAGTATACCAGACCGCACGGCTCCCAGTCAGCAGTATACCAGACCGCACAGCTCCCAGCCAGCAGTATACCAGACCGCACAGCTCCCAGCCAGCAGTGTACCAGACTGCACAGCTCCCAGCCAGCAGTATACCAGACCGCACAGCTCCCAGCCAGCAGTATACCAGACCGCACAGCTCCCAGTCAGCAGTGTACCAGACTGCACAGCTCCCAGTCAGCAGTATACCAGACCGCACAGCTCCCAGTCAGCAGTATACCAGACCGCACAGCTCCCAGCCAGCAGTGTACCAGACTGCACAGCTCCCAGTCAGCAGTATACCAGACCGCACGGCTCCCAGTCAGCAGTATACCGGACCGCACAGCTCCCAGCCAGCAGTATACCAGACCGCACGGCTCCCAGTCAGCAGTATACCAGACCGCACAGCTCCCAGTCAGCAGTATACCAGACCACACAGCTCCGAGTCAGCAGTGTACCAGACCACACAGCACCCAGTCAGCAATGCCAGGTGCCTGGGTGACATTTTGCCTGCCCTTATGCGGTGGGGATGGGGGGCCTTGAGGACCCCTCTGTGATAGGTTGGTGGGTCTGCAGTGTTTGGTTGTGTGTTGAGAGAGCGGGGTGGCCATTTAAAAAAATAAATAAATTTAGAGTACCCAATTATTTTTTTCCAATTAAGGGGCAATTTAGCGTGGCCAATCCACCTACCCTGCACATCGATTGGGTTGTGGGGGTGAAACCCACGCAGACACGGGGAGAATGTGCAAACTCCTCACGGACAGTGTCCCAGAGCCGGGATTGAACCCGGGTCCTCAGAGTCATAGGCAGCAATGCTAACCACTGTGCCACCGTGCTGCCCTAGGGGTGGCCATTTTTAAATGATGCCCCGATCACTTCCTGCCCTGTCAGGTGGAGTCCGTTCGTGCTGAAAATGGGACTAAGTGCAGTTCCTGTGGGGCATTCCTTGCCGTGGCCCAGGAGTGAAGCAGAGTCTCATTTAATAACAGGTTCCCCCAAAGATGTGCTGGTTCGGTGGATTGGCCACGCTAAATTGCCATTTAATTGGAAAAGAAAATTAATTGGCTACTCCAAATTTATTTAAAAAATAATAGATTACCTATCTAAATATGCCCGACATGGGACTCTGTTTCAATTGCAGTAAATCGTGTCCATAACCTCAAATTCTGTTGGATCACACTTAGTAATCCAAATCATTTACACACATCTACAAACACACAGACACGCATGCATGCACACATGTGTGTCATGATTGCAAACATGCTATCAATGAACACTCAGAATAGGACACAACCAATGGGCAGTCAGGACACTCAGATGTGGCATCACCACAAGGGGGCATGACATAAACACTATAAAAGGGATGAGGCACTCACACCCTGCCTCTTTCCACTGACAGACATCTAGAGAGTTAGACAGGGTTGATCAGCAGCATCACACCCCAGCACATGGCTTAGAGCAAGCTGGTACAGTTAGACTGAGTTACTACAGTTAGATTAGCAGACAGTTGAACTCATTTGAGAACTGTGTCAATAGTTCAATAAACACGTTGAACTCATTTCAGAGTCTGGAGTATTCTTTTTTTTAATAAATTTAGATGACCCAATTATTTTTTCCAATTAAGGGGCAATTTAGCGTGGCCAATCAACCTACTCTGCACATTTTTGGGTTGTGGGGGCGAAACCCACGCAGACACGGGGAGAATGTGCAAACTCTACACGGACAGTGACCCAGAGTCGGGATCGAACCTGGGACCTCCAGCGCCGTGAGGCAGCTGTGCTAACCACTAGGCCACCGTGCTGCCCTCTGGAGCATCCTTTAGTTAAGACTGCCTCAAGTAGCAGCCTGTGTTATCCGAAGCAGCATAACACAACATGATACCAGGAGTGACTGTTCAATCTATTTAGTTCAACTCAGCAAGATCCGTGACAACCAGCTACTGAATCCAGGCGCAATGGACAAGATTCAGGCTCCTCATCAGCTCAGGACCACCGGCAATCTTAGTGCCAACTGGCAATCATTCAAGCAGAAATTACAACTATACGTGGAAGCATCCGACCTCAATGGCACGACCGATGATCGGAAGATAGCTCTTCTACTCACCACTGTGGATGACCATGCGATAGAGATCTTCAACTCCTTTCACTTTTCCGAAGGGCAGGACAAAACAAAGTACCAAACCATCCTGGACAAATTCGACAGCCACTGCGAGGTGGACACCAACAAAATCTTCGAGTGCTACATATTCAAGCAGAGGATGTAAGGTAAAGATGAATTCTTCAACTCCCATCTAACTAACCTTAGACTGCGAGCGCAATCTTGCAACTTCGGCGCTATCACTGACTCCGTGATCAGAGACCAAATCGTTTTTGGAGTCCACTCTGATCCTCTGCGAGAGCAATTGTTGAAAATCAAGCACATGACCCTGCCAGTCGCGATTGAAACGTGTACTGTGCATGAGCACTCTAAAAATTGCTATTCACAGTACAAAATGGCTGAAAGTGAAAAACAAGCCTCCCACAAAGTGGAGAGTGTTCAGGCCATCTCCTGGATGCAGCGCCTCCACATTGACGAAAGCGGCCATTTTGCGCGCTCTTCCCAGGGTCCGTCGCCTGCGCAATGCGATCGGGAACACGCATGCGCAACGATGCACTGAGCATCATGGCGTCATGACGTGTGCGAACTGAGGCACCGCCCATTTTTTAAAAAACTGCCCTGCAAGAGGCAAACGCTGTTTAAACTGTGGGAAACCAAACCACTATGCAGCCCTGTGCAGATCTGCACCACCAGTCAGGAGCCAGCGCTCCCAATTCCGACAGCGGCGCATCAGAAGTGTGCAACACCGAATGCATGACTCTGATCCAGGCAGTGCGACGGATCCAGATGGCATTATTACGAAGTGCGAATACGCCACACCGGACACATCGCGAGTCCAATCAATCCTGGCTGTGGATTCTGAGGACGAATGGCATGCAGTGATGAAGGTCAACCACTGCCCCATCCAGTTCAAACTGGACACAGGTGCCTCAGCCAACCTGATTTCGCAGGTGGACTTCAAGAGAATCAAGAAGCCCCCCCACAATCCTTCCAGCTGCCTGCAAACTCCTGGACTACAATGGAAACGCAATCATGGCACTGGGGTCCTGCCATCTGCAGGTGTCCACACAAGCAAGCTCACGCTTCGAGATTGTTAAACCAGACAGGGCGTCCCTGCTAGGTGCGCACGCCTGCAAGCAACTGAACCTCATTCAAAGGGCCTACACCACAACGCCGCCCCATTCGGATCTTCAGGTCAGCATCGACGACATCCTAACCCAGTACCCAGATGTATTTAGCGGAATGGGCACGCTGCCGTACGAGTACAAGATTCTACTGCGGCCTGATGCCAAGCCAGTGGTTCACACACCACGACGTGTCCCTGCTCCACTGAGGGAGCACCTGAAGGCAGAGCTCACAAGGCTATAGCATCATCTCCAAGGTCACTGAACCAACCGACTGGGTCAGCTCGATGGTGTGCGTAAAGTTGCCTGCGGGGGCCTATGCATCTGCATTGACCCCAAGGACCTGAACAAAAACATTATGCGGGAACATTACCCCATCCCAAAGAGGGAACAAATCACAAGTGAGATGGCACACACGCCTTTTTTCACAAAATTGGACCTTTCCCAAGGATTTTGGTAAATCCAGCTTGAAGAATCCAGCAGAAGGCTCTGCACCTTCAACACGCCTTTTGGCAGGTTCTGCTACAACCGAATGCCATTTGGCATCATCTCGGTGTCAGAGATTTTCCATCGCACATGGAACAGATGATTGAGGGAATAGAAGGAGTTTGTGTCTACGTTGACGATATTATAATCTGGTCCACAACCCCAGAGGAACATGTGTCGCAACTCAAGAAAGTATTCTGACAGATACATGAACATGGCCTCAAGCTAAACAGGTCCAAGTGCTGTTTTGGGACATCCATGCTGAAGTTCCTGGGTGATCAGATTTCGCGACAGTGTGCGCTCGGACACAGACAAAATTAAAGCCATCGAGGCAATGAAAGTCCCCAAGGACAAGAAGGCAGTACTGCGCTTCCTGGGAATGGTCCATTTCCTTGGCAAGGTCATCCCGAACTTGGCCACATACACCACGGCCCTACGCAACCTGGTGAAAAAATCAACCGCCTTTGAGTGGAAGGCGGAGCACCGAACAGAGTGGCTGGAGCTGAAAGCCAAGCTCACCACAGCACCTGTCCTTGCATTCTTTGACCCAGACCGAGAGACCAAGATATCCACAGATGCGAGTCAGGATGGCATTGGGGCGGTGTTGCTTCAAAGAGACGACATGTCATTCTGAGTACCAGTAGCATACGCATCACGGGCAATGACACCCACTGAGACCAGATATGCGCAGATTGAGAATTTCATGATTATGTCTACGGCTTGCCAACATTTACTGTTGAGACGGATCATAGGCCTCTGGTCCACAGCATCCAAAAGGACCTGAACGACATGACACCACGTCTGAAGAGAATTCTGTTCAAACTCCAGAGGTATGATTTCAATTTAGTGTACACATCTGGCAAGGAGCTCATCATCGCCGATGCATTTTCCCGCTCCGTCAACTGATCCAGTGACCCACTGGAGATCATCCAGCACATTGAATTTCAGGTACAACTGTGTGCAACCACTCTCCCGGCAACAGATGAGAAGATCATTCTCATCCGAGAAGAGACGGCCAAAGACCCCCTGTTGCAGCGAGTCATCCTCAACCTCAGCAATGGCTGGCAGAAAGAGCAATGCCCTCAATTCTACAACGTCAAGGAAGACCTGATGCTGATCGACGGCATCCTCCTCAAGCTGGACAGGATAGTCATCCTGCTACATCTCCAGAGCATGGTGCTGCGGGAGATTCATGAGGGACACCTGGGCGTAGAAAAGTGCAGACGCAGAGCCCGGCAAGCTGCCTACTGGCCCGGCATCAACCAGGACATCACGGACATGGTCCTGAACTGCGAAACCTGTCAGAGGTTCCAACCAGCGCAGAGCAAGGAGACGCTCCAACCACATGACCTAGAGACCTCTCCATTGTCCAAGGTTAGCATTGATCTATTCGACGCAAATATTCGCGTCTATATCTTAATCATCGATTACTTTTCAAACTCTCCTGAAGTGCTGAAGCTGCCAGACCTCACCTCATGGACTGTCATCAAAGCGTGTGAAGAGACATTCTCACGGCATGGCATCCCCAACACTGTCATAAGCGACAATGGCCCGTGCTTCCACAGTCGAGAATGGTCCATGTTTGCCAAGAGCTACAATTTCAGGCATGTCACTTCCAGTCCGCACTATCCGCAGTCAAGGACAAAGTCGAAAAAAGGGTGCACATCATTAAGCAGCTCATCCGCAAGGTCTTGGACTCCACTTCCGACATACACCTTGCACTACTTGCGTACCGGGCGACTCCCTTGTCCACTGGCATGTCACCAGCTCAACTGCTGATGAACAGGGACCTACAAACGACCCTTCCAGCCAACCTTGATCATCTCCCGGTGCTGCAGAAGATGCAGCAGCTTCGCGACAGCCAGTAGCAGGGCTATGATGCACATGCCACCAATCTGGACGTGCTATCCCCGGCAGACACGGTCAGAATCAAGATACCGGATGGTGGGT
The DNA here is from genome assembly GCF_902713615.1 of Scyliorhinus canicula. Classification (NCBI taxonomy): domain Eukaryota; kingdom Metazoa; phylum Chordata; class Chondrichthyes; order Carcharhiniformes; family Scyliorhinidae; genus Scyliorhinus; species Scyliorhinus canicula. The sequence goes on along the minus strand of NC_052152.1, from coordinate 38,634,482 downwards.
GGTCTCCTCTGGTTGTTGTTCGACAGGCCGTGCCCAGATCCTATGTCATACGTATAGGTGATGGCTCCAATGTGTGAAGGAATCGAAGGGCACTGCGAAAAGTTGCTTGCCCACAACCACTTTCCCCTCCATTTCCACATTTCGAATTGCCACCTCCTGACACCTCGAACCACGAGGCCACCAGTCGTGCTTCCAACTCGCCTGTCAAGACACCCTCATCCCCTCCACCACCTCTCCGGCGGTCAACGAGGATCAGACGCAAGCTTCAGAGACTGGACTTATGAGCATTTGTTTTGTTGGTTCTGTTCTGTATTCTTCAGTCAGTCACATTAGACAGACACATTCACATGTATATACATGTATATACATCTAAAAGAAAGGGGGAGATGTCATGATATACAAACATGCAACCACTGAACATTCAGAATAGGACACAACCAATGGGCAGTCAGGACACTCAGAGGTGCCATCACCACAAGGGGGCATGACATAAACACTATAAAAGGGATGAGGCACTCACACTCTGCCTATTTCCACTGACAGACATCCAGAGAGTTACACAAGGTTGATCAGCAGCATCACACCCCAGCATGTGGCTTAGAGCAAGCTGGTACAGTTAGACTGAGTTACTACAGTTAGATTTGCAGAGAGTCAAACTCATTTCAGAACTGTGTTAATAGTTCAATAAACACGTTGAACACATTTCAGAGTCTGGAGCATCCTTTAGTTAAGACTGCATCAAGTAGCAGCCTGTGTTATGCGAAGCAGCATAACACAACAATGTGCACACGGGTGCGCAAACACACACACACAGGTGCACATACATGCATGCACGGACATACACATGTACACAGGCACGGATACACACACATGTACCACAGGCGCGCACGTACACCCACACTCGCGTACACAGGTGCACACACAATAACACACACGTAGGTGCGCATACATGCACACAAGCACACACATCTGCACATGCAGATGCACATGTGTGCACATGCCCATGTGTACATAAAGATGCACATGCATGCACACACATGCACATAAAAGACGCACACACATGGACGCTCACACACATCTGCTCATGCAGATGCGCATGTCTGCACAGACACAAACATGCACACAGACACACACATGCACACAGACACACACATGCACACGTACACACACACATCGGAATGGGACTGCGTACTTTCAGTTGATTGTTGATATAAGTTGACCGTGGTTCAAACATACAATTTACAAGTGCACAACAATAAATACCACAGTATAAATTAGAAACATGAAGGGCAGCACGGTGGCTCAGTGGTTAGCACTGCTGCCTCACGGCGCCGAGGTCCCAGGTTCGATCCCGGCTCTGGGTCACTGTCTGTGTGGAGTTTGCACATTCTCCCCGTGTTTGCATGGGTTTTGCCCCCACAACCCAAAGATGTGCAGGGTAGGTGGATTGGCCATGCTAAATTGCCCCTTAATTGGAAAAAAAATGAATTGGGTACTCTAACTTTATTTAAAAAAAGAAACATGACCAGGGTTGACCAGAATTACTTATAATATCTCCAGCATTACCGACAAATCCTACTCAGCTACCTGTAATATCAGTGATATCACCAGTTTTACTGGAAAGTCTGATTGAGAGACCAGTTCAGAACTGGATCTACTGGTGCCAGTATTACTGGAACATTCTTCTGGGCAGACCTTGTACTCTCCTTGTATTCAGTTGAATCTGCCTCCACCACACTTAGGCAGTGCATTCCCGAGCTTTACTACTCACTGTTCAAAAATGCTTTCCTTCATATCCCCTGTGTATTTAGTCATTCAACTTCAATCAGCGTCCTTTGCTTCTCAAACCTTCCATCAATGTAACCCGCTTCTCCCTATCCACTCTGACCCTTCACCAACTGCCCATCCCCCCACGGCCCGATCTCCCCTCCTCACCCCACTCCTTCACCGAGGCCCAACCCCCCCCCCCCCCCCAACAGCACAACCTAACCCCCGACCTCTGATCCTCCCCATTCCCCAAATTTACCTGAAACTTATATCTCCTCCCGAGTATGACAAGTACCTTTAAGTTTCAATGGGACCTACAACTGATCTGCGTTATGACAGCTAGTTCTGTAAAAGTGGGCATGGCCTCCTTCAATTCAACTGAGTTGCACTTTGACCTCGGGGTGTTACACTGCCTGGATCTTGCCTGGTCTGAGTTGGAAGGTCGGGCGAGACAGACTTGGCAAAAAATCCAACACTGATTGCCATCCGATCAAGTTAAGGCCCCATGTTTAACACAATGGGGAAGCACGGTAGCACAGTGGTTAGCACAGTTGCTTCACAGCTCCAAGGTCCCAGGTACAATTCCCTGCTGGGTCACTGTCTGTGCAGAGTCTGCACGTTCTCCCTGTGTATGTGTGGGTTTCCCCTGGGTGCTCCGGTTTCCTCCCACACAGTGGCGTGCAGAGGTCTGGTGATGCCCGGGGCAAATCTTGATTGTATGCCCCTAGGACTCAAGTATAAGGCCTAATATACTGAGAAATATTATGAGAAAGGAAAACATTTTGAATATATAAACACAGATGAAACATGAAATAAACGCTTTATTCGATTTTAATATAAATCAATCAAATTTATTAAGTTCTTTTCCCCAAATGATACCTCCTGTCACAAAACACCTGAACTACTTCACTTTTTACATCAGCTGTGAGAAATTCTTTTTCAATGCTTATTAAAGCCAGGTTGGTCAGTCGCTCCTGTGACATAGAAGACCTCAGATATGTTTTTATTAATTTCAGTTTTGAAAATGACCTTTCGCAGCTTGCGACTGAAAATGCGATTGTAAGCAGTAATCTGTATGAAACACACAGCATCGGAAAGACATCCCTCCCATACTGCAGTAAATACTCCAGAGCATCTTTAGGATCAGGGGGAACTCTAGTCCCTCCAGCTCGAAGGAGCATCACAAAATCAATAATTTTGTCATATAACTGAATTGCAACCACATCATTGTCATAATAATTTGCAAAGTCTGAACATTCCTTTTTTAATTTCTCTCTTTCTTGTTCATCTTCAATCACTCCTGAATTCAAGTTCAGAAAAAAAGAAAATCGGTCACTGAGTCTTTGAAGGCGGACACTGCGGTCTTCAATTTCAGTTTTTAAATCTGTTCACAATCTCTACCATTACTCTATTCATTTCTTCTTGTGCCGTCAGTCCACTATCTCTTGCTGACTCTCCAGGCATTATTCTTCTTCTCCTTGTTCGTGCAATTGGTATTCCCCAATTTTGACAATATTCATTGGCTAAATCTATTGCATTGTGGATAATTTCGTCATTCTTCAAATTCAAAATATGAATAAGTCCTCTCAGATCACAAGAAGCTTCATGGAACCCCATTTTCGGATCCTGCAAACGTTTTGAGACTTCATCCACTGATGATAAAACTGAGTACCAAAAATTTAATAAAGCTATAAACGGGAACTGTTGAATAGAGTTCAGTAGCGATCCTGCATCAAATTTAGTTTCCCTTGAAAATTCTCCTTCCAGCAGGTGTTGAAGGCTTGCAATAACGTTGTCACACTCTTTGTGGATTACTTGCACAGCATCATGGCTGGAACTCCATCTTGTGTCACACTGTCTTTTCACAGTCCGAGTGACAAATTATTTTAACACATCCCAACGAGAAGTAGATGAAGAAAAAAAAGTAGAGTTTTTCTAGAATGCCAAAAAATGTAACAACAACAGGTTGCACCTCACTTGCATGGACACAGGCCAAATTGAGGCTGTGGTTCTCGCAGTTCACAAACACAGCTTTTGGGTTAACTTCAAGAATTTTTTGTTGAACACCTCCTCTCACTCCAGCCATAACTGCTGCGTTATCATATGCTTGACCACGACAGTCATTCATGGAAATTTTGTCTTCTTCCAATTTTTCCTGAATTTTATTTACCAGGCTGACTGCATCTTTCTTGTTGACTTGAAAAAATCCCAGAAATGTCTCCTTTATTTCTACTTTTCTGTTTTCATCAATATGAACGTAACGCAGAATTTCAGAAACCTGATCTTCATGGGCAATATCTGGAGTTGAATCCAGCATTATGCTAAAATATTTTGCGTCCTTAATTTCGGAAATTATATTTTTCTTGACAGTTTCACCAAGAAGATTGATTATTTCGTTTTGAATTCTGTTGGACAAGTAGGTGACACTTTTTGGTTTCTCTTTCCCTCTCTGCAAGTGTTTTGCTAAGATGTCATCATATTTGGCCAAAAGTCTGATTGTTGCTAGAAAGTTTCCTGTATTTTCACTGACTGTCTCCCCTGGCTCTGATAACCCAGATATTCCTTCTCCTCGATGTCCACGATAGGCCAGATTCTGTTTTGCCAGAAAGGATATAACCTCGACAATCCGTTCAGTTATAGCTTTCCATCTTTTCTTTTCAGCAGACATTTGCTGTTGAAGTTCAGCATCTATCGTAGTTGAATGATGGAGTCGAACTACAAGGTTCAGGTATTCCCTCATGTGAGCTCTATGAGAAGGGCTTTTCTCATGGTCAGGTATTGTTGGATTTAATTTTCTCCAAGTGGAGAAACCGTCTTCCTTTCCAAAGTTTGACACAGACAACAAATGCTCCTTTGAAAACAAAAAGCAAACAAAACAGTAGCATGCTTTCCGATATGGAGAGTATAACAACCATTTTCTCTCCACAATTTCTCCGTTTGTGGAAACTTTATCAAACCACTGTTTGGAAAATGATCTCCCATCCTTCTCAGCAAATGGACCACTTTTATTCTGATATCTTTCAGGGCCATGTTGTAATATTGTCATCTTCAAATGATCTGGAATCGGTTTCTTCAAACAGCCAAAATCACTTCTTTGCAAAAATATGCAAATATCTTCTTTATTTTCTTCACATGGATCATCATCCTGACAACGAGACTGAGGAGAGAGTATTATGTTCTGACCGAGCTGAATCCGTATCAGAAAAATCCTTCTCTGCACCCACATCATCTTTTACTTCTCCAGGTTCTCCTACTTCTTCTTTACTTCTTTTTATCCATGCATCTAATGCCCCTCTTTGATGGGACTCTTCTTCGACTCTGGCCCTCTTTTTTTTCCTGTTCTGTGCTCCACTCGGTTGTACACGAAATACTCGTAACATTTCATTTTCTATCTCAAAAACCGTAAGACGCATGAGAAAATGGGAAGAAAATGGTAAACAATCGGTCAGTTGCAGACGGATAAACCATATTTCATTTCTTTGTTCCTTCGTATCAAATTATTTCACACTGATTCTCCACTGATAATTTTGTGCAATTTATATCATAGACTTGCAAATTAGTGGTATCTGTATTCGAATATTAGCATGTTAAGGAATAAATGTCTCCTATTCTGAGATGAAATGCCATAGCAGTCCTCTGATCATCCAGGCTTCACTCTTACTACATCCCACGTAAATATTTCATTAAATATCCCCAAAAAACCTATAAAAACCGTAGTTGCACCTGTTCTAGAGCTATTCACTGACCCGAGTAGGTAAAAAAACTAATCTAGATGCACAAAAAGCTGAAGAAAAGACGAGTTATGACTCGAGGAAACGCAGGAACGAACAGCCACGTCTGCTTGTTGCTTTTGATGGTTGCACCACGTACATCATGCGCATGCGTGTGGGGGGATGGGGAGAAGGACCATTTTCTCTAGACAGAAAGGGTACACCATGTTAAAGGAATAAAGGGCTAACAACTGCCTCTGCGGTGTGGTGAGCCTCCAAAAATTGATTTATCACCGCTGAAATTTTAAAATTACTATCTTATTTCCTTCTCTGGGGCAGCACGGTGGCCTAGTGGTTAGCACAACCGCCTCACGGAACTGAGGTCCCAGGTTCGATCCCGGCTCTGGGTCAATGTCCGTGTGGAGTTTGCACATTCTCCCCGTGTCTGTGTTGGTTTCGCCCCCACAACCAAAAAAATGTGCAGAGTAGGTGGATTGGCCACGCTAAATTGCCCCTTAATTGAAAAAAATAATTGGGTAATCTAAATTTAAAAAAAAAAATTTAAAAAAAAAAAAAAAAAAATTTTTTTTATTTTTTTTTCCTTCTCTGATTGGATGCCCCCATCCAATGGATGCCCGGGGCCAATGCACCGTCGGCCCCCCCCTCTGCACGCCACTGCTCCCACAGTCCAAAGATGTGCAGGTTAGGTGAATTGACGATGCTAATTTGTCCTTGGTGTCCAAAAAAGGTTTGGTGAAGTTACGGGGATAGGGTGGAGGTGTGGGGATGGGGTGGAGGTGTCGGCTTGGGTGGGATGCTCTTTCCAAGGGACAGTGCTGGCTCGATGGGTCAAATGTCCTCCTCCTGCGCTGCAGATTCTATGATTCTATTATAATGAATATATACTGCGACTTCTGGTGACGGGGATGTGTTGAGAAGTCGCACATCAGATGATTCTCCACCCACAAGCCTGAAAATAGGCTCTTTCCACCGAAGTAGCTCTCTAATACGAAGGAAAAAACATCCCCACACCACAACCAACAGCAACGCAAAGGGAAATGCCACGAAGGGATAGCTTTCACAACCCACCAGAGCCCACCGGTTGCTTTGCCCAAAGCCTTAAGCCAGGGAGGGTGATAATTGCTAAGATGCAACGGTACCAGGACTGGGAAAGAATCCTGTGCTAGACAAGACAGACAAAGAACCGTAACTGGGAAAGTCAACGGTTCAGGATGTACCAGGTCATTGCGGCTGACCTGGCCAAGCAGAATTCTGCGAAGCCTGTCCTGGACAAGAGCAGCGTCACGTTTGGGATGCTGTACCCAGCCAAACCCTGGGTCACATTCCAAGGCAGGGAGAACTTCATCACAGCCCCTGAGGACGTGGACAAGCTTGTCCTGAAAAACAAGTTCAAAAACAGCAGCATGGACAGCGATGAAGAGATCATCTGAAGAGACATTATTTGTTTATTTTCTAAATGTTAACCAACCTGATGAACATTTTTAAAAATAAATTTAGTGTGTCCAATTCATTTTTTCTAATTAAGAGGCAATTTAGCGTGGCCAATCCATCTAACCTGCACATCTTTGGGTTGTGGGGGTGAAACCCAGGCAGACACGGGGAGAATGTGCAAACTCCACATGGACAGTGACCCAGAACCGGGATAGAACCTGGGACCTCAGCGCCGTGAGGCAGCTGTGTTAACCACTAGGCCACCGTGCTGTCCCTGATGAACACTCTGAGCGGGACTGCACTGCCTTGTTCTGGGGTCAAGAGTTGAAGTGGAAGAAGGAAAGAGCGAGAGCAGCAGAGCACAGGAAAGGATGAGGGGAATGGCAGGCAGGGAGCTCAGAGAGCGGGCGACAAGAGGACACACAGAAGCCTTCTCAGGCTACAAACTCAACCTGGGCAAAAGTGAGGTCTTCCCTGTGAACCTGAAAGGGGGGGGGGGGGGCGGAGGCAGAGCTGGACGGAATGCCATTTAAACAGGCACAACACAAATTCCGCGACTTGAGGATGCAAATCGCTCATGACTGGACAGGGGTCCACAAAGGAACCTCATCAGCCTGATGGAGGAAGTTAAAAAGGACCTGCAGAGATGGAGCTAGCTCTTACTCTCCCTGAGAGGGAGAGTGCAGATCATCAAGACAAACATACTGCCCAGGTTCCTCTTCCTGTTCAGATCCATTCCGATCTTCATCCGCAAGGCCTTCTTAAATTCATTAGAAAAGCTGGTCATGGCTTTTGTGGCGGCGGGGGGGGGGGGGGGGAAAGAACGCAAGGATTCCAAAACAGGTACTCCGGAGAACGAAGACCATGGGGGTCTAGCCCTCCCGAACCTGTAATATTACCATTGGGTGGGGGGACTGCGGAGAGGGTAAAGGGTGGATAAAAGAGCCAGAAGCCGAGTGGGTGCTTATGAAGGAGGGCTCATGCAGGGGCACCTCCCTCTGGGCCCTGGATATGGCGGCATCCCCACTGAATAAATACTCAACGAGCCCAGTGGTGGTAGCAACACTCCAGGTCGTGGAACGAACTGCGACAGCACATCAGGCTAACCAAAATATCCGTTAAGGCCCCCATTGTGATGGTGTACGAAGTAACTAATGGCATTCTGGGAAAACCGGTCAACTTTTGGTACAATGTAAGGAAAGCCAAGCTCTCATAACCTAAAGCCTGCATTGAAAGCAGAAAAGGTCAAGTTGTCCCGAAAACTGGCTGGCTCTGTAAACTTGATAAAACTAACTCATCATAACCCAAAGCAGTCTCAATATGACAAGATAGGCCAGAACTCGTCTGTTACGATACTTAAACAAGTCTGCTCCGTTTCTTAAACATGCGATCAAAAGACAAGGTAATGATATGAGACCCCGAGTCCTCAAAGGTCAGCAAGGTGACGCCAGTTTTATGATATTGCTTATGTTTTACTTCTGATCAAATTCCTGACCAAGCTGTCTTCACGTAATCTTGATTCATATAATGTATAAATATTGTCCTATTTCTCTGTAACAGCGCAGACTTGGGAAGGATCCAGCAGTTTGTATTTGACTGCTTTCCGACTCCAGGTTTCAGCCATTTCTGCATGCAGTTGTAATTCGCAAATAAAGCTATGTTTTGTTTTCTTAACGAGCGTTGTTGAATCTTTCTATCACAGTCCAGAAGCGGGAAAAATATTGACAACAACATTTGGCGCTGCAAGCAAAAAACCAATACCCTGAGTGAATTCCGTGGGGGACTGAACAAGTGATCGAACCACGACCGGAGTGAAGAGACAGACGCCGGCACAAGGTAAGATTAACCTTGGTCTCTCTCTCTCTCTCAGATTGGTGGCTTGACCCCTCATCCCTGACGGAAGTAACTAAACAGGTGACGGTGCTCGAATCTAAATTTGACTGTGCGTAGATTGTTTAGGGTCGGGGACCCGATTGTGATTAGCCTCAGGTCAGGGACCTCTTGATCTCATTTTTAATCTGGATCAGGTTTAAACAGGCTTAAGTTTTGGGTCAGGGACCCTGTGATTAAGTTTTGGGTCAAGGACCCTGTGAGTAAGTTTTGGGTCAGGGTCAGAGACCCTGTAATTTGATTTGGTACCAGGGATTTTTTTTTTTAACATTTTTTTGCCAGGGGCACATTGTTCTGACATTATGGGACAAACTTGAGATAAAACCAGGGGCAATTCCCCTCTATTTCTCATGTGTTCAGAAACCCCTTCTCAAGAACGTAATTTTCGAAGATTGTCTGCAGCGCTGAACAATAAATTAGGTAACAACATTTGGCCACTAGGGGGAACTTGGAACCTTGATAACCGCATTGCTGCAGAAGAAGCTATTTGGCACAAAAATGCTGGTTTCAAATGGAAATTTTTAATTTCACAGTGGGAAAAGCAGTCCGCTAAACGCCACGAACAATCACTATTAATGAGTTGGAGAGATAACGCCCGCAAAAGAGATATTGATGATTGTGTGAATGGTAAAGCGAAAGGTTGGGAGACTTTAAAATTGGAATGTGAGCTTTGGGATAGGAAATATCAAAACGATAAAAAACAATTTGGCAATAAGAAACCTCCTCTCACCAGACAAATAGGGCTAGCCCATAAGATTAAACGAAAGGAGGATCCTCCCAGTTGCTCTGGCATGCCGATGTTTCCCTATTCAGGCGATACGGAAGAGGAGGAGGATTTGAACCCTGGACCCCATCCTCATCCTGCACTCCCAGATCCTACAATTCCACTGTCCCAAGTCCTGACTCCCCCTTCTTATCCCATTACCAATGAAATTCCTGCTGACGCATCCCCCGTAGCGACACGCACTCGGTCACATACGCAAGCCGTAAATATGGAACAACCCTTTACCTCTGTTGATCAGGCTTTTTTTGATTTATCACTCCAACCTCAGGAGGAGGAAACCTTTCCTCCACCACCTCCCCCCCCCGCAAATTATCCCATTAGGAGTGTTATTAACCCCCACGCTGCTGATAATGATGATACATTCATTGAAGTGTGGCAGGCTTTTAAACCCCATGAGCTATGTTTGATCATGGCCCAATGTCCCTCCTGCAAAAATGACCCAGAAGGATTCACTGAGTTTTTGAGGAGAACTGCAACCATGTACGGGGCTACCACACGTGATCAATATTCACTGATTTATTCATCCCTTCCCCCAGAATTAGGGGAAAGATGGAAAAATGAATTAGGAGTTCATGGGGACACATGGACGGGCTTTAGCGCCGGACACCAAACGGAGGACGATCAGCGTACTTTAATGTTCCCTGCACTGAAACGGGCTCTCCGTAAACCTGTTGACATCGCCAAACTTCTTGAACATAACCCCACTTCTAAGGAAGATGGTCCAGAATTTTTTGACCACTTTTGTGGCGTGTACACTCCTTACTCCGGGGACATTGCTTTCAATGCAGGCACACAGTCTCCCCAGTTTAATGCACTATTAATGCAGGTTTTACCTGACCGTGTAGCATCCAGTATTAAAACTAATAACGTGGACTGGTCTGACAATTCAAAACCTCAAATGAAACGTGCTGTGTCTTATTATTGGAGCAATGGCCGCAACCGTGACGCCTCTTACAAAGACACTTCGCCCAGAATTAAATCCGAATTCGTCCAACGTCCCTCTCAAACAAGAGCTCCTAAGAATCAAAACTCTCCGACAGATTCACATTACTATCGCCCACATTCCACGGGCCCTCTTGAAGTTGGTTACCGCTCACAGGCACCTTACCCCTTCACTCCACACACGGGAGATTTTGACAGCGCTCCTCCGCGTCATCCTCCTGCCAAATATAATGTTGCATGCTTCAACTGTCAACGTATAGGCCACTACGCTAGGGATTGTCCAGCAACCCGACGACGAGGTAGATTTCAACCCCGTCGACAGACACCCTGCACTGTCTCCAACCCCTATTGACTAGCCCGATCGAACTTTCCGGTCCTTTCAGCGGACCACTCTGACGAGCCCACAGCAACGATTTACATAGAAGGCGTGCCCATCTCCTTTTTGATTGACACAGGTGCTACTTATTCTACATTAGACTGGACATTAATTCAGAACCATAGCTTTCCCCTTTCGGATAAGCATGTGGAACTTGCTGGTTTCATGGGGGAAGGTGCTGTTTACCCACTTACGAAGCCACTCTCAGTTCAATTTGAGGGCCGGGAATGTTGCATTTCCTTCACGGTTACTCGCATCCTCGGTGTCAATCTGGCTGGACGTGATTTGCTGTGTCCATTACAGGTGGAGATAGTTTGCCTTGATAACGGCATTACTATGTCACCTATCCCGCAGGCCCAGCTTCAAAATTTTCCCCTATTCACTTCTCCACAGTGGTGGTCGATTGATTTTGATCCCTCACACTTTTCACCTCCCTTAGATATTCCCGATCCACATGTCACTCTTTGCTATGATCATACAGGATGCTCGCCCGATTTGGAGAGCATTTACCAAGACGCCATCGGTTCTCTACAATCCGTTTCCTTTGTTGGCCTTGCTAAGGGAAAAGAAGGGTCTGCCTTTCTTGTCGATTTACCCCACAGCCTCTGGCGCCAATCGAGACTTGTGTCACCCCCACGTGACCCTTTCTGTCAACGAAGGCTACAGTGCCAAGTCCTTGGGATTTCTGGCAGCTGCACTAAGAGGACAAGCTGATCCTTTCCTTAATGGAAGTCAAACCCTACCCGCAGGCACTTTAGAATATTTTAAACGCCCATTTTTCCACATTGGCACACTGCACCACCATCATTCAGCCCAATCTACGACTCCTGAACTACCCGCAGATTTATGGGCAGCCTCCAAACACGAAGTTGGTCTCACTAATGTCCCTCCCGTTTTTATTAAAGTCAAGCCTGATATGCCCTTGCCCTCGATTTCACAGTACCCTTTGCGCCCCGAGGCTGAAGAAGGAGTCTCGGTCATGATTCAATCATTCCTTCAACAGGGAATTTTGGTTCCATGCCAATCGCCCTGTAATACCCCGATTCTTCCGGTTCCTAAGATAGGAAGACCATCCGAATGGCGTTTGGTCCAAGACCTCCGGCGTATTAATCAGATAGTGGAACCCTTACATCCTATTGTCCCAAACCCGGTGACAATCCTTAGTAATGTCCCACCGGAAGCGACTATTTTCACCCTTATTGATTTACAACATGCCTTTTTTGCGATACCCCTCGCCCCTGAATCAGAGTATTTGTTTGCCTTTACATTTAAGGGAAAGCAATACACTTGGACTAGGCTCCCACAGGGCTTCATTCATTCTCCAACCCTTTTCTCACAGGCATTGCACTCCCAGTTAGCGACATTAGCACCCTCTGGTGGCTCCACCATCATCCAATATGTTGATGACTTACTCCTTGCCAGCCCTGATTTCATCGCTAACCAGCGTGACACCTTTTACCTGCTCATCCGTCTCCATTCATGGGGATATGTAATCCCGCCCGCTAAAGTTCATCAAGGCCAACAACAGGTAAGTTCATCAAGGCCAACAACAGGTCAAATTTTTGGGTGTCCTAATAAGTGGTACTGATCGCTCCCTTACTCAGGAACGCATTACTCCTATACTGCAGACCCCATTTCCTACATCGCCCAAGCAGGTGCGAGCCTTTTTAGGATTAGTGAACTTTTGCAGACAATGGATTCCGAATGTTACTGTACATACTAAAGAATTAACTCCGTACTCCTCTCAAAATGCTCCTCTTAACTTTGAACTACCTGATTCAGCAAAACAATCTTTCATTACTCTGAAAAAATGCCCTGGCTACCGCCCCAGCGCTAGGACGACCTATGTATGACAGACCCTTTCAGCTGTACGTTAATGTTCTTGATAAATGTGCCACTGGTGTTCTTACACAAGAACACGGTGACCGGCGTCGTCCGGTCGCCTACTAGTCTACTAAATTGGATCCTGTAGCTTGTGGTCTACCTCCCTGCACCCAAATCCTTACGGCTGTCCGTTCCTTACCACGCCTCGCCCGGATTTAACGGACCGCCCTATTGATAATCCAGATCTAATTTTTTATGTTGATGGCAGTTCCTCCATTTCCCCATTTGGTGTCCCACAGTCGGGATATGCCGTGGTAACCGACACTGACGTGCAGGAAGCAGCAGCCTTCCAGACCCCGGTCTCTGCACAAAAAGCCGAGCTATTCGTCCTTACTCGAGCATGTATTTTGGCCACAGATAAAAGTACTAATGTTTACACTGATTCTAGGTATGCCTTTGGCGGGACCCATGATTTCGGCCGCCTCTGGCACCAGCGAGGTTTTCTCACCTCTGCTGGAACTCCCATTCAAAATGCACTTTGGGTTAAAAATCTCCTCGATGCTATTCAGCTTCCCCGTCAATTGGCAGTTATTAAATGTGTTGCGCACACAAAGAGGGACACTACTGTTCAATTAGGGAATGCCCGTGCTGATTCAGCTGCTAAAGCTGCAGCTTCATCAACCTCTTTACTTGTTCCCAGTGGGGCTAATCAGGCACTAAACCAGGTACCTGCATTAGGAACGAAGGGCATGCCAGAGATAACTGAAGTTCAAAATTTACAGAGGGATGCCTCTGATTCTGAGCCAACACTATGGAAGTCAATGGGGTGAAAGCCGAAAGTCCTCTGACCTCCTCCCATTCATCACCACACTCGCCACCGGGGAGCTGTACAGCAACCTCACCCAGCTAATGAACCCCTCACCAAACCCAAACCTCCGCAACACGTCCCACAGGTAACTCCACTCCACCCTATCAAAAGCTTTCTCCGCATCCATGGACACCACTATTTCTGACTCCCCAGCCACCGGAGCCATCATCATAACATTCAGGAGCCTCCGCACGTTGGCATTCAATTGTCTCCCCTTTACAAACCCCGTTTGGTCCTCATGAATCACCGTCGGGACCACATCCTCCACCCTCCTGGACAGCACCTTTGCCAACAACTTGACATCTACGTTAAGGAGTGAGATCGGCCTATATGACCCACACTGAAGGGGGTCCTTGTCCCGCTTCAGGAGCAAAGAGATAATTGCCCTGGACATCGTCGGGGGCAGAGCCCCCCCCCCCCCCTCCCTGGCCTCATTCAGGGTCCTCAACAGCAGTGGGCCCAGCAAATCTGAAAATTTCTTGTAAAATTCCGCCGGGAACCCGTCAGGCCCCGGCGCTTTCCCTGTCTGCATGCTTCCCAGCGCCTCCACCAGCTCCTCCAACTCAATTGGGGCCCCCAAACCCTCCACCCGCTCGTCCCCTACTCTTGGAAACTCCAGCTTATCCAAAAAGCGCTCCATCCCGCCTGCTTCCCCGGGGGGTACCGCCCGGTACAGCCCCTCATAAAAGGATCTGAACACCCCATTGATGTCCTTTCCACCCCACACTAAGTTCCCACCTGCATCCGTGGCTCCCCCAATTTCTCTAGCTGCCTCCCGCTTCCGGAGCTGGTGAGCCAACATCCAACTTGCCTTCTGCCCGTACTCATACACCGCCCCCTGTGCCCTCCTCCACTGCGCCTCCTCCTTACGGGTGGTTAAAATGTCAAACTCCGCCTGGAGACTGCGCCGCTTCCTCAGAAGCCCCTCCTCCGGAGTGTCTGCATATCTCCTATCCACCCTGACCATCTCCTCCACCAGCCTCTCCCTCTCAACCCTCTCCCCCCTCCCTGTGCGCCCGAATAGATATCAGCTCCCCTCTAACTACTGCCTTGAGCTGTAAATGCATTTTCAATCGAATCATGGATATACCTATTTAGCTAGTTGTCATGATATGACAAAAGGAGGGAATGTGATGGTGTACGAAGTAACTAATGGCATTCTGGGAAAACCGGTCAACTTTTGGTACAATGTAAGAAAAGCCAAGCTCTCATAACCTAAAGCCTGCATTGAAAGCAGAAAAGGTCAAGTTGTCCCGAAAACTGGCTGGCTCTGTAAACTTAATAAAACTAACTCATCATAACCCAAAGCAGTCTCAATATGACAAGATAGGCCAGAACTCGTCTCTTACGATACTTAAACAAGTCTGCTCCGTTTCTTAAACATGCGATCAAAAGACAAGATAATGATATGAGACCCCGAGTCCTCAAAGGTCAGCAAGGTGACGCCAGTTTTATGATCTTGCTTATGTTTTACTTCTGATCAAATTCCAGACCAAGCTGTATTCACGTAATCTTGATTCATATAATGTATAAATATTGTCCTATTTCTCTGAAACAGCACAGATTTGGGAAGGATCCAGCAGTTTGTATTTGACTGCTTTCCGACTCCAAGTTTCAGCCATTTCTGCATGCAGTTGTAATTCGCAAATAAAGCTTTGTTTTGTTTTCTTAACAAGCGTTGTTGAATCTTTCTATCACAGTCCAGAAGCGGGAAAAATATTGACAACAACACCATCTGCAATAGCCACAGGTCACGCCCATGACAATGGACGCCACCTTCAATAGGTGGAGACAGGATGGAGAGACACTGACAGGGAGTTCTACAATGACAACAGACTGACAATGTTTGAGAGACTGACAGAGAAGTTCCAACTGACGGGGGGGGGAACGAACCAAGATACATGCAGGTCAAAAACTTCCTGCGTAGGGAAACGAGAAGATACCCTCGACCACAGCAACAGTCGTTGTTAGAGGAACTCCCAGACGCGGACATCTTAGAGAAGGGGAACATGTATGGGCGACTACTGGGAAGGGCTAACACACAGCTGGATGAGACAAGAAAAAAGTGGGAGGAGGACTTGGGGTTTGAAATAGGGTGGGGTCTCAGGAGCTGAAAGTGGTCCACAGAATTCCCTTAACTAGAACCCGAATGAGCAGGTTCTTCCCAGAGGTGGAGGACAAATGCGAACAGTGCCAACCGCGCCCACGTGTTCAGGTTTTGCCCCAGACTTGTTGGGTTCTTTGAGGCAATGCCAAGATGGTGGGGATGAGGGTGGTGCATTGCCCAAGAGTGGCAGTCTTCGGGGTATCAGAACAGCCAGATCTCTTCATGGGGAGGAGGGCCCTTGCCTTTGCCTTTGCCTCCCGAATCGCCCGGCGTAGAATCCTGCTCAGCTGGCGGTCAGCAGCATCACTGCCTGTCCGATCTGTCGGAATTTCTCCAGGTGGAGAAAATCAAATTCACCATCCGGGAGTTGGAAGAAGGCTTCCTCAAAACGTGGGGGCCATTCACTCAGTTGTTCCAAGAACTGTTTGCAGCCGACAGCCAGTAAGCCAGAGGGAACTGAAAGCCACAACACAATAATGTATGCCAATGAAAGGGGTAGGGTGTAGGTGGGGAGGAAAGAATGGAACATAGAACCCAACCAAGATCAGCAAGTAAACAACAAAATACACGGTGTCATGCAAATCACAAAAAACAGAAAACAGGGGCTGAGAGGAAAGAGGGCATGCCAGATTACCAGAATGGAATGGGGGGTGGGTCAGGAAGGAAGGGGGATTGAGGAGAAGAGGGGGGGGGCCCGGTCGGGAATAAACACCCGCTAGAGAGCGCAAAACAAGAAGCCACAACCAATGAAAATAGTTAAACACAACCGAAATACATACAATTCTTCCTTTATTTTTGTTCTTTACTGTTTTATTGTTTTACTTTGCAGTATTATTAGTCTATTATTTCACTCCTGTTATCTTCCAATGTATGTTCAGAATTGCCTTTGTCTTGTGTAGCTTAAAAATGCTCAATAACTCAATAAAAACACTTTTAAAACATATATGAATAGTGGTATGGAGGTAGACCTTGAAATTGACACAATTCAGAAAGGGCCTAGGCCAGAGGGGCAATAACCAGCATGCGTAAGGATAGCCCTATACAGAACGCTTCCTCCATCTGCACCCACTCCAACTCCAGCTCTCTAAGCTATCCCCACACCCTTTCCACATTTACCGCCCAGTGGTAATACATAAGGTTTGGCAATTCCAGACCTCGCAAGCGTCGTCCCCTCTCCAGAATGTTCTCTGATCCGAGGATTCTTTCCCGGCTACAAAAAAGCCGAGATCAATTCATCCACCTTGGCGAAGAACAATTTGGAGAGGAAGATTGGGAGCGATGAAAATATAAACAGGAACAATGGCAGGACATTAATTTTTATCGTATGCCCTCTTCCCCCCCCCACCCACCCCAGGAAGGGCTGGAATGAATCCCACCTTTGCTGGTCCCCTTTCACCCTTCCACCAAACTGGCCAGGTTCCATTTGTGGCCCAGTAAAGGGCCCCCTGGATCCCTAGGTACCTGAACATAGTTTGGGTCAACTTCAACAGCAGTGGCCCCAACTCCACCTCCTTTCCCCGGGAATTAACCGGGAAGATTGCACTCTTACTCAGATTTAGTTTGTATCCTGAGAAGGCTCCAAATTGCCTCAGCATTATCTTCCTCCATTATCTTTGCTGTGCTGGCTAGTGGGCCAGAGACATGCGGGAACAGATCATCCACATACAGGGACACTCTGTGCCCTCTGCCTCCTCTCTCCATGCCTCTCCACACAGCCGATGACCAGAGCACGATGGCCAGTAGTTCCATTGCCAGAGCGAACAACAGCGGGAACAGCTGGAACCCTCTCTTGTGCCTCAGTACAACCGGAAATTATTTGAGCTCATGGTATTCATGGGGGCACCATACAACAGTTCCACCCACGAGATGAACACTGGCCCACACCAAATCGTCCCAGTACCTCAGAGAGGTACTTGCACCCCACCTGGGGGGGGGGGGGGGGGGGGGGGGCAGGGAAGGGGGGGGGGCAAGAAAAATGTGATTTGCATATATATAAATGTTTAGAAATATGGGAAATGCCAATAAAAAGATTTAATAAAAAAAGAAGTGAGATAGGGCTGTACGACCCACACTCCACCAGGTCCTTGTCCTTCTTTGGAATCAATGGGTTCGAAGCCTGTGCTACGTGGGTGGCAAAGCCCACAGCAACAGCGAGTCGTCGAACATCCCCAGTACCTGTGGAGCCAGCTCTGCTGCAAACCTTTTGTAGACGTCTACCGGGAAACCATCCGGTCCCGGCTCCTTCCCAGACCCAACAGCGCTTCCAATCCCTGTCCCCTCATCTCCTCTACCACCGGGAAGTCCAATCCATCTAGGAATCGTTTTATCTCTGAGTCTCCCTCCGGGTTCTCAGATTTGTATAGCACTCAATTGTAAGTCCCAAAGGCCCCATTGAACTCCTCTGGAGCTGTGACCAGTCGATCCCCCCTCGTCCCTGACCTGTCCTATCTCTCGAGCGGCCAACTTCCTCCTCAACTGGTGGGCCAACAGATGGCTGACCTTGTAACCATGCTCGTAAAAGGTCTCTCTTGAGCGGCTGAGCTGGTTCACTACCTTCCCCGTTGACATCAACTCGAATTCCATTTGCAATATTTTCCTCTCTACTAGTAGTTCCATCTTTGGGGCTGCAGAGTACGGCCTATCCACCTCCAGTATGGAGTTGATCAACTTCTAACTGATCACCATCTCCCCTGTGTCTATGTGTGTTCTGTATTAGATTATCTCTCCACTGACCACCATCAGTGCCATCCAGAATATAGAGGGTGAGTCTTCCCCGTTCTGGTTGCAACTTGCATAGTTCCAATCGGCAAGGGGTGCCGTATCCAACCACCACAGGGGGCACTTTGCGCAACCTGCCTCCAGCCTCACGTCCTCACATTATGTGGTGCATGGTCCGAGATTATTATTGCTGAATATTCAGCTCCCACCACCCCTAGAAGCACTGATTTCACCACCACGAAGAAGTCTATTTGGGAGGACGCCCGGTAAATTTGTGAGGAGAACTCCCTCTTCCTTGAGTGACTGAACCTCCAGGGACCAAGGGTACACTCCTTCTGCCCACATCTGTTCCATGAAAATAGTCAGCTCCTTCACCATTCCCGACCTTGCACCTGACCTGGGATTTGACCTGCCCCTCCTCAGGTCCAGGACATAGTTGAAGTCACCCGCCCCCCATGATCAAGTGACGGGAGTCGAGGTCGGGGATCGCTGGCAGTGGTTTCCTGATAAATTCTGCATCATCCCAGTTCGGGGCAAACACGTTCACCAAAACCACCAGAGCACCCTGCAAAGCCCCCCCTGATCCGTCACCATGCTGGTCGCCGTGAAATTTACCGGCTTTTTAGACAAGATTGCCACCCTTCTCGCCCTCTTGTCCAATTTTGATTCTTACACGCAGCTCTTCCTTACACCTGTTTAGCCCTTGGTCCTCAGATGCGTTTCTTGCAGGAAGATTACATCGGCCCTCAGGATTTTCATGTGGGAGAAGACCCACAATCGTTTGACCGGACCATTAAGCCCCCTCTCATTCCACGTGACCAGGGATCTCTGAACACCCCCTCTATTAGGACCAGTCATATCCAGTACGTGGACATGCCCCTGCATGCTCAGGTACATCTCTTTTCCCAGTCCATCCAAAATGGCCACCGCTCCCGCCCTCATTCAAATCAACCAACCAGGAAACCTATGTGACTCTGCCCTCCCCCTCCCCTCCCCCATAGATTGCCCATCCCTCCCCTTGTTTCCCCCTAACCCTCTTGAACAAATCAGCAGCCTCTCCCCTCCAGATATTCCCCTCCCATCCCCTTAGAACCCCAAGGAACCAGCCAGATCAAGCACGCTGATTTACCCACCAACCCTGCCAGCGCCAACCCCCTCTCAAGTGACCCGTCATGGATATCCCCTCATGTTACTCCCGTTTACTAGCATGGCTGCTGCTACCATGGGGGCCTACACCTGAGATCAAAGCCCAATGACCCCACCGCCATTTCAATTGCCGATGCCAGGTCCTCCCTCCTTCACCGCCTTTCTGTGTTTTTGGAATACTGCAGCGATTAACTCCATCTCCGCCAAGGACTTTGCACTGCCACACGGGTCAAATGGGTCCCAAGAGGAAATTTTGCTCAGTTTGTAGCCTTTAAGTCTCATTTGGTAACCAGTCGACATTCCACACCGGCAGAGGTATTGACAAGGATCAGTTTTTCCCATTGTTTCCGATTGCAGTGCCCATTTACTTGGCTAAAAAGGCCCATAATCAAGTTTCCATGTGGAAACCACCTTTTGTGTGACTGTTCAGCTCATGGCCACCACCGGAAGTGATTGAACTATTTCATTTTTCTTATTTTTTAAAATTTAAAGTACCCAATTTTTTTTTTCCAATTAAGAGACAATTTAACGTGGCCAATCGACCGACCTTGCACATCTTTTGGGGGCGGGGGTGGGGGGGGGGGGGGGGGGGGGGGTCCCACGCCGACATAGGGAGAATGTGCAAACTCCACACAGAGTGTGACGCAGGGCCGGGATTCGGACCCGGGTCCTCAGCACCGTAGTCCCAGCGCTAACCACTGTGCCACATGCCACCCCTGTGATTGGACTATTTCTGCTGGGCTGGTCTCCCATATGGAGCTTCTTTAAATATCCATTTCAACTGTTGAATCAAAGACATTGGCTGGAATTTTTCCATTTATTTTCAGTGTGGTAGCAGGCGGGAAAAACCGTGTTGAATATGCTGGCCGCAACAACAGCTTTCTCTGCCGTAGTGTCGGGCAGTTCGTAAAAACAGGTGATAGGGCAGGTCCCATGGCATCACGTTGGTGGGCAGAGCTGTGACTGAGCTGGTCACGCCAGCAACTTTGTTTTAAAGATCAGGGCGACTTTTAGGATAGAAGAAAGTAAAAAGAAACTCTCCCCCCCCACCAGTAACCCTTTTTCCACGCACAACCCACCCTAAAGATGCTCCCGTATGTGGTGGTATGACTAGGCAGTTTACGGTACCTATCTGCCATTGCTGCAGAGCACTCGCTGCCCATTGGCTCAGGTCGGTCATGTGCCTCTCTGATGATTGGTTGAGGCTAGTCATGTGACTGCTCACCAATTGGCTGAGAGGCAAGTAGTCCCGCCTACGAGGCAGGGTATAAGAACCCGTAGGACCCGGCAGTCGGCCTTTCTCTCAGTCGACTGCCGGGCACACAACTATTTGATTAAAGCCTGATATTTGGAACTTCTTCATGACTCGAGTCCAATTGATGGTACATCAATTTAATCAAATAGAATTTTGAAATGGAGCTTCGGATCAAACCAGACTGCCTCCGCATCAGCCCGCATGCTACAAACGCGTCAACAACTTTTAAACATTGGCTGGCGTGCTTCAACAGCTACCTCTCCACCACAGGCAGCCAACCCACCAAGGAGCAGAAACTCCACATCCTCCACTCGTGCGTGGGCACCGCCGTCTACTCGATGATTGAGGATGAACAAAACTATGACGCGGCCATGGATCTTCTGAAAGGACATTTTCTCAGGCCTGTTCACGCCTGTTCTACGCACGGCATCTCCTGGCTACAAGGCAGCAGTTCCCCGGTGAGTCCCTTGATGAATTTTATCGGGCCCTCGTTGTCTTGGGGAGAAATTGCACCTGCCCGCAAGGTACTGCGGCAGAACATACGGAACTGTTAATTCGGGATGCCTTCGTTGCAGGCATGCAACCTTCTTTAATACACCAGCGGTTATTAGAAAAAGACACTTTAAGCCTGGCTGAGGCATGGACCCTCGCATCCTCTCTAGAGGTTGCCGACTGAAACGCCCGCGCATATGCCTCCGGCGGCACGGCGGCCCCTTGGGCAACGTGGCACGCAACCCCCCTGTCCCCCACCGACTCCGAAACCCCCCCCCCAGGCCTGCGCTGCGGGATGCCCCGATAAGCTCACGGGGCCCCGCTGTTACTTCTGTGGCATGGCCAAGCACCCCCGCCCACGCTGCCCGGCCCACTCTGCAGTATGTAAGAGCTGTGGTAAGAAAGGTCGTTATTCAGTGGCCTGCCAATCAAAATCGGTCGCTGCTGTTCCGCGCAGCGACCGCGGTTTGCCCCCCCCCCCCCCCCCCCCCGCACTTCCCCAGGGCCCCACGTGGCACACAGGCCTCTCTGCCCCCGCTCCCGGCCACCACGAGTGATCCACGGACCTCTTTGCCTCTGCCTCTAGCCACCACGAGTGACCCACGGGCGCCGCCATTTTGGGTCCCGGACGCCAATTGTGGGTCCCGAGCGCCGCCATCTTGGGGCCCCGACCCCACGTGCGGGCTACGGGCGCCGCCAATTTGGGGCCCCGACTCCATGTGTGGGTCCTGGGCGGCGCTATCTTGGGGCCCCGACTCCACGTGCGGCCGACGGGCGCCGCCATTTTGGACCAACACAGAGGACCCCACCAGCGACTACTCCGCAAGCGAAGACGACCCAGACCTCCTGCCACGATTTGCTGCAGTGACTCTCGACCAGTCGTGACCACGCACGCTCTCCACAGCGACGACACAGATCCTTCTCAATGGACACGAAACGAGCTGCCTACTAGACTCCGGGAGCACAGAGAGTTTTGTCCACCCCAATACGGTAAGACGCTGCGCGCTCCCCGTTGACCCGGTCAAGCATAAGATAGCTCTAGCCTCAGGTTCGCACTCCATCCACATCACCGGGTGCTGCGTAGCGGACCTCACGGTCCAGGGGAGGGTTTTTAAAAATTACAAACTCCTTGTCCTCCCCCGCCTCTGCGCACCGGCACACTTAGGACTGGATTTCCAGTGCAACCTGCAGAACTTGACCTTTAAATTCGGCGGCCCTATTCCCCCCCCCTTACTGTCTGCAGCCTCGCGTTCCTCAAAGTGGCCCCCCTTCCTTGTTTGCGAACCTCACCCCGGAATGCAAATCCGTCGCCACTAGGAACAGACGATACAGTGCCCAGGACCAGACCTTCATCAGGTCCGAGGTCCAGAGGCTACTAAATGAAGGAGTCATCGAGGCCAGCAACAGTCCCTGGCGAGCCCAAGTGCTGCTAGTTCGGACTGGGGAGAAAAACCGAATGGTCATTGACTACAGTCAGACCATCAACAGGTTTACGCAGCTGGACGCGTACCCTCTCCCTCGTAATTCCGACCTGGTTAACAGGATCGCGAAGTACAAAGTCTTCTCCACGGTGGACCTTAAGTCCGCCTATCACCAGCTTCCCATCCGCATGAGTGACCGCAAGTACACCGCGTTCGAGGCAGATGGGCGCCTCTACCACTTCCTCACGGTTCCATTTGGTGTCACAAATGGGGTCTCGGTCTTCCAATGGGAGATGGACCGAATGGTTGACCAATACGGTTTACGGGCGACCTTCCCGTATCTTGATGACGTCACCATCTGCGCCACGACCAGCAGGACCATGACATCGACCTCCAAAAATCCCTCCGTACTGCAAAACTCCTTAACCTCACATATAATAAGGATAAGTGCGTGTTTAGCACCGACCTTCTAGCCATCATCGGCTACGTAGTGCGTAACGGAGTGATAGGCCCCGATCCCGAACGCATGCGCCCCCTGATGGAACTCCCTCTCCCCAACTCTCTCAAATCCCTCAAACGCTGTCTGGGCTTCTTCTCTTATTACGCCCAGTGGGTCCCAAACTACGCCGACAAAGCCCACCCCCTCATCCAATCCAACACTTCTCCACTGTCGATGGAAGCCCGCCAGGCCTTCAGCCGCATCAAAGCGGATATCGCAAAGGCCACGATGCGAGCTATCGACGAGTCCCTCCCATTCCAGGTCGAGAGTGACGCGTCCGATGTAGCTCTGGCGGCCACCCTCAACCAAACAGGCAGACCCGTGGCCTTCTTCTCCCGGACCCTCCACGCTTCCGAACTCCGCCACCCCTCTGTGGAAAAGGAAGCACAGGCCATAGCTGAAGCTGTGCAACATTGGAGGCACTATCTGGCCGGCAGGAGGTTCACCCTCCTCACAGACCAACGGTCAGTGGCTTTCATGTTCGATAATGCACAGAGGGGCAAGATCAAGAACTACAAGATCTTGCGATGGCGGATCGAGTTGTCCACGTACAACTACAATATCTTGTATCGTCCTGGGAAGCTCAACGAGCCTCCTGATGCCCTGTCCCGCGGTACCTGCGCCAACGCGCAGATTGACCGCCTCCGCTCCCTCCACGCGGACCTCTGCCATTCAGGGGTAGCCCGCTTCTATCACTTTATCAAGACCCACAACCTGCCCTACTCCATTGAGGAGGTCAGGACCGTGACCAGAGACCTGGCACCCACCAGCGTGCTGCCTCAACCCCCCACATTAACACCCTCCTCCCAGTCCCACCCCCCCCCCCCCACCCCGGCGCACCCGGCGCCCCCGCAACCCAGCGCACAGGAACCCCCTCCGCCGGCCAGAGCATCACTAGCACCGACCAGGGGTATGGACACAGGATCACGACCGCCGCTCCCGGAGTCAAGGACGGCCACCAGCCCGACGTCACGGCACCATTGCGATGGTCCAGCAGAACATCGAGTTCGCCCGACAGACTGATCGCGTCGATCTGATGTTTCCACAGAACTTTTATCGGACTCCTCGTGTCATTCAGAGTTCCAATGTACAAGTTGCACATTTTCGTTCTTCGTTTTTCTATTTGTATACTGTTCATTGCTGTTCATTGTATCTGCACAGTCGTCGCAAGCCAGTGGGCAGCCACCATTTACCTCGGTACACCTCGTTCTCTCTAGTCATACCACCAGTCCAACAGCCCCCCCCCCTTCTTACTCCTGCCTCCCCCCCCCCCCGGCTTCTTTCTCCACAAGGGGTGAATGTGGTGGTATGACTAGGAGATTTACGGTACCTATCTGCCATTGGTGCAGAGCACTCGCTGCCCATTAGCTCAGGTCAGTCATGTGCCTCTCTGCTGATTGGTTGAGGCTAGTCATGCGACTGCTCACCCATTGGCCGAGAGGCAAGTAGTCCCGCCTACGAGGCGGGGTATAAGAACCCGTAGGACCCGGCAGTCGGCCTTTCTATGTAAGTCAACTGCCGGGCACACAACTAGTTGATTAAAACCTGATATTTGGAACTTCTTCACGACTCGAGTCCAATTGATGGTACATCACCATATAACAGCCCGCCCCACACATCACACCCCATACACACTCACCCCTAATGAAACATCCCCTCCAATGCAACACCTCCCCCACACTGCTCACTGGCACTACTGCAGGCACGGTGCTGGGGTCAGTGCCCAGATAGTGACAGGGTCAGTGCCCAGACAGTTCCAGGGTACTTCCCAGCCATTTGACCCTCTCCCCCTTGAGTGATGCACAAAACGGAACTCCTCTGCCAGGTCTACTTGCCAGGAGCAGACCGGTCGTGATTCACGTCAGAGTGCCCTCACAGTCGCCGATCTCACCCGATGAGAATGGGAGAGGAAAATCCCCTACCCCACACTAACTTAAGATGGCTTCCAGAGGTCACCTGATTTGTCAGCAACTGAAAGTTGGTCAAGCTTTTGGAATCTTCCAATGTGGATCACAAACAGGACATGCCCAGACAACCCTCTTGTAGAAATTCACACTTGCCAATTTCAATGATTAATCAATAGAGCTCTGGGAGTCCAAAGAAAGCAAATGCAAACAACATTTATTTTACAATGATTATATACATGATACCAGTAGTACCTCACCAGGTACTCTCACCTGTCGGTCTTTTCCGAAATGGCCGACCTTTTATACAAGTACAGGTAAGCTACCCTGCCCCCTAGTGGTGGAGCCTGGACTGCACAAGGAGCACAGGGAAAACAATCATCCCTACACTGTCCTATGCAGAGTTATTACTTTCCTAACCCAGATGATCCCCTCGAAGGACGATGAGGAAAAGACAACGAAGTTGCAAAGATGGTTGACGAAGAAGAAGAAACTGGTGCACTACTTGCAGCAGTTGGGTGATTAAATCATTTCGGCTCCAGTAAGTCGCTGTCGATGGAGGAGTAGGATTGGCCAGTGTGTACCTTGCCAGCGAACCACATTTACGGCAGGAACGTCTACACTGATCATTGGCAGCGAGCAGTTGAACTATGACATCAGTGTTGGAGATACCAGACATTTGCGTCTCCATGTCGTCACAGAATCGCCACAACCGCGGCACGCCGCCCCGACGCCGGCACGCGATTTGCGCTGCCGCATTTGGCGTGGCGCCTGTTGCGGGCCACTGTACGTGGCAGAGCCGCTGATTCTCCGGCCCGGATGGGCCCAACAACCACGTGGAAAAAGCAGAGTCCCGCCGGCGCCGTCCACACCGGGTCGCTGCCGGCGGGAACTCTGCACGAAGGGTCGAGGGGGGGCCTGTGGGGGGGGCGAGGGGGGCTCTGTCCCCGGCAGGGGGGGCTCCAATGGGGTCTGGCCCGCGATCGGGGCCCACCGATCGGCAGGCCGGCCTCTCCCCGCCCCCCGGGCCTACATTATTGCGCATATAGCCCCAGAACCCCCGCGCCATGTTGCGTCGGGGCCGGAGCGTTCAGTAAGGCCACCGCGCATGCGCGAACACTCTGTCCCGCGATCGGAGAATCGAGCCCAGGATGTCAGGCATGTCTGCCTAGCAGGAAAACGAAGGTGTCTCAGCAGGCCGTACCGGCAATGGAACCGGAGGATCTAAAGAAGAGGTCTGCCACGGCTCCTTACGAAGAAGAGACCACCAGGAGCGGATATGATCCAGGTGTCGCCACATAAGCTGCCCATGAACATGAACCTGGTAAGATACAGGACCTGATTGATGGACAATGATCCCAGACAGCCAGTGAGCACCTTCGGCAAAGTTCTGAATGCAGACCACGTCGTCAGGTGTGAGGTGTCGAAGAGCCCATGCAATCCTTGGCTACAGTGCACCTTAGCACCAATGTCCGGCATCAGCAAACAGATTTATGTCCAAAGTTGTCGACCCATTAACAGCTTGGCAGGGGCCACCCCAGTCACTGCATGAGGAGTTGTCCTGTATGAAAACAGGAATCATGCAAGCCAGGTAACCATCCAGCCCCCAATTTGTTTCTTTAGCCCCCTTGTTACCGTCTGCATGGATAACACATTCAACGCCGGGTAATAAGGGGCGGTGTAAATGCCGTTGCATTCTGCAAAAGCGGCAAACTCCCTACTTGTAAATGAATCTCCTTTATCAGTGGCGAGCACCTTGGGTATGACATGGACCAAAAAATAAGTACATAGACACTCTCTGGTCGCTTGGGATGAGTCGGATGTCATTCTGTGGACCTCCAGCCACTTTGAGTGGACATCCACCATGATCAGAAACATCAACCCCAAAAAAGGATTGACAAAATCTGCATGAACGGAAGCCCAAGGGCAACCTGGCCACTCCCCAGGATCTAGGGGCGCGCCACATGGAGCTTCTGATGTTCATGACAAATGGGGCAGTTCTGGGCCAATGTCTTGATAGCTGCTTCCAACCCTGACCATCAAACGTAGCTTCGGCCAACATCTTCATCTTGGACAGTCCAGCATAAAGATCCTTCAAAACCAAAACATGCCCTATTGCAGGGACGACGACCCTCGTGCATCGTAGGAGGATTTCGTCCTCCATGGTCAATTCTGAGAATTTGGAAGAAAGCGCCTTCAACTCTCGTGGAAGCTGTTGCCACTGCCGACCATACAACAGCAGCTGATGTACCTTAGCACGCACAGGGTTAGTCTGCATTCACTTGCAGTCAGCAGTCACAGGCAATGAGTCCATCAAGTTGAGGACTGCAATGACTTTGTCCACCATGGGCGGGTCAGCGACCACAACCGGTAGGGGAAGATGACTCATCGCGTTTGCATTTTTGTCCCTGGACGGTGTTCAGGAGAGTACAGATCTGCAGCTAACAGCAAAGGCCAGCGCTGGATCCTGCTATCGCCAGGACCGCCTTGTCCTCACAAAATAGAATGAGTAGCAGCTTGGGTCAGTTATGATGATAAAATGGCGACAGTAGACATATTGATGAAAACGTTTCACGCCAAAAACAACAGCCAGGCAATCCTTCTCATTATGCACCCCAAACCCAGCGGTGCCACTTCTTCAAAAGCAAATGAAGGGGGGGCCAGGATGGTAGCCAGGTTTGGAATGCAATGCCTGTAATACTTTTTGAGACCTCGGCGTCTTGTGGTGCAGGGGCCATCTTTATCACCTGCACTTTATCCGCTGCTGGGTGTAGCCCTTCATGATCGACCCGGTAATCCAAATCACAACCTCCTTGCCGTGAAAGGCACATTTTTCCCCTCGCAGGCAGACTCCTTACTCAGAGAACCTTTCGAGCACTGCCTCGAGGTTCCTCAGGTGCTCCTCCACCATGGCCCCTGTAATCAAGACATCATTGAGCTAGATGGCAACACGCAGAATGCCCTCCATTACGCACTGAACACAGCACATGCTGTGGACATACCAAACGGAAGCCGGGTGTATTCGTACAGACCCTTGTTTGTGCTGATAGTTAAATACTTCCTCAAGGCCTTATCCATACGTAGCGTACAGGATCGGGCAGGCCCATAAATATCGGGGTTGGGCTTCCGGATCCACCTAGATAGAAGTAATAGCCTCCTTAATGGTACCGAGGCCCGGCTGAAAGACTTCGAGGAATTTGCTCAGCAATGACGATACGTACCCCCCATGCCCACGCGAAAAACGTATTACCAATCAATCTTCAAGTGGAGCAGCCAATCACAGTCCAACAAGCTAGAGCCATCAGCCTGCACCACGATGAGAAGACGATGCAGGGACTGATCACTGGAAACCACTGGAATGAATGTAGGCCCCAGGATATGCAAACGTTCACCTGTATACATGGCCAAATGAGCTGCGGAGCCCTTCGACGACAAAGCACTCGCTCGCTGCTTAATTTGATCGAAGGTCGAAGAAATAGCCACTCCTGTGTCAACTCCATCCAGAGAAAATGTCCATTGACCTGCATCGGAATACGGATTGAGGCTATGCAGGGCACTGACACACAATTAAGATGCATCTCGGCCTCATCCTCTTCCGGGTCATCCAAATGCAAAGCCTTACCATGGGGTCGATGCCTGCCATGACCTGGTCGCCGTCTGGGGCTGGGGTTCTGAGATGGAGCGATAAGAGTTATGATCCTCGTCACTCTCATCCTGCTCATTCACTGACCAGTAACAAACATATATTGAAGCATTTTACCAGGTGACTCCATCTATTGACACATTTCAATAACTGACATACTGCCCTGTCTCTAACTGTGCCTGATGAAGCAAGGCCAAACACTTCCAAATCCGAAACAAGGTCAGAGAATGCTGCAAAAACTCAGCAGGTCTGGCAGCATCTATTAGGGGAAGGCAATGGGGTAGTAATATTGTCATTGCACTAGTAATCCAGACCAAGGGGAATGCTCTGGGCACCCTGGTTCAAATCCCACAACAGCAGATGATGAAATTTGAATTCAATAAAAAAATCTGTAATTAAAAGTCTAATGATGACCATTGTCAAAAAACCCATAAGAGCGCCACTCTTATTAGGCCTAGACTTCCAGTGTAACCTCAAGAGCCTCACCCTCAGCTTTGGCGGGCCCCTGCCCCCACTCACGATCTGCAGCCTCGCTATGCTGCGAATCCCTCCCACTCCTCTCTTTGCCAATCTCACTAACGACTGTAAACCCATAGCCACTAGTAGCAGGCGGTATAGCCTGCAGGATATGGTATTTATCAGAGCAGAGGTCTGAAGGCTACTCAGTGAGGGGGTTATAGAGGCCAGCAATAGTCCCTGGAGCGCTCAGGTGGTGGTCGTTAAGACCGGGGAAAAATTCCGTATGGTGGGCGAATACAGTCAGACTATAAATAGATTTACGCTCCTCGACGCGTATTTCCTCCCCAGGATTGCAGACATGGTAAATCAGATCACTCAGTATTGGCTCTTCTCCATGGTGGATCTGAAGTCTGCATACCACCAGCTCCCAATCTGCCCGGAGGACCGCCACTACACGGCATTCGAGGCCGATGGCCGCCTCTTCCATTTCCTCCGGGTCCCCTTCGGTGTCACTAATGGGGTCTCGGTGTTCCAACAAGCAATGGACCGAATGGTGGACCAGTACGGGCTGCGGGCCACGTTTCCGCACCATCTGCGGCTATGACCAGCAGGACCACGATGCCAACCTCCACCGTTTTCTCCAGACGGCACAGAAACTCAACCTAACGTACAACAAGGAGAAATGCGTTTTCCGCACATCCAGACTAGCCATCCTCGGCTATGTCGTGGAAAACGGAGTCCTGGGCCCCGACCCGGACCGTATGCGCCCCCTCTTAGAACTCCCTCCCCCTCATTGTCCCAAGGCCCTCAAACGGTGCTTGGGATTTTTCTCTTACTACGCCCAGTGGGTCCCTCAATATGCGGACAAAGCCCGCCCACTCTTTAGGACCACACGATTTCCCCTGTCAGCCGAGGCACGCCAGGCCTTCGACGGCATCAAGGAGGACATCGCCAAAGCAGCCATGCGGGCGGTGGATGAATCCGTCCCCATTCCAGGTAGAGAGCTAATGCCTCAAAGGTAGCTCTTAGCAGCCACACTTAAATCAGGCAGGGAGACCCATTGCATTTTTCTCCCGTACCATCTCCGCTTCAGAACTCCGACACTCTTCAGTCGAGAAAGAAGCACAAGCCATTGTGGAGGCTATCCGTCACTGGAGGCACTACCTCGCAGGTAGGAAGTTCACCCTCATCACCGACCAAAGATCGGTTGCCTTCATGTTCGACAACTCGCAAAGGGGCAAAATAAAAAACGATAAAATTCTGAGGTGGAGGATCGAACTCTCCACCTACAATTACGATATCAAATATCGACCCGGGAAGCTCAACGAGCTTCCGGATGCCCTATCCCACAGGGACATGCGCCAGCGCGCAGATCGACCGATTAAAAAGTATCCACAATGACCTCTGCCACCCGGGGGTCACCCGGCTCGCCCACTACATCAGGGTCCGAAACCTGCCTTTCTCCAACGAGGAGGTAAAAGCGGTCACCAGGGACTGCCCGATCTGTGCGGAGTGCAAACCGCACTTCTATAGACCAGACAGGGCCCACCTGGTCAAGGCTTCTAGGCCCTTTGAACACCTCGCGATTGATTTCAACGGGCCACTCCCCTCAACTAACAAAACCATCTACTTCTTAAACGTCGTAGACGAGTTCTCCCGCTTTCCATTCACTATCCCGTGCCCCGACATGACCTCTCACACAGTCATTAGGGCCCTGCATAGCATCTTCATCCTGTTTGGTTTCCCCAGCTACGTACACAGCGACCGGGGTTCGTCCTTCATGAGCGACGAGCTGCGTCAGTACCTGCTCGACAAGGGCATTGCCTCGAGCAGGACTACCAGCTACAACCCCAGGGGGAACGGGCAGGTGGAGAGGGAGAACGCGACGGTCTGGAAGACCGTCCTACTGACCCTATGGTCTAGAAAGCTCCAAGTCTCCAAGTGGAAGGAAGTCCTCCCAGACGCGCTCCACGCTATTAGGTCCCTCTTATGCACAGCGACCAATCAGACCCCTCACGAGAGGATCTTCATTTTTTCCAGGGGCACTACCACGGGGGTCTCACTTCCGGCATGGCTGAGGACGCCGGGCCCCGTACTCCTGAGGAAACACGTCAGGGGGCACAAAACCGACCCCCTTGTTGAGAAGGTGCACCTGCTCCACTCCAACCCCCAGTACGCATTCGTCGAGTTCCCTGACGGCCGTCAGGACACTGTATCCCTCCGGGATCTGGCACCCGCCGGATCCAGCGCCCCCGCTGTCCCCACAGAAGGACCTCTCATACTACACCCCATGCTGCCGCCCCCTTGCGCTCCCGAGCCCACGAGCTCGCTCCGCCAGTCCCGCGCACCCGCGCCAGCCAGCCCCCAGCGCCCCCAGTCCCTGGTCGAACTAGGAGAGTATGAAGCTCGGATACAACCCTCCCCGGAGTCCGCCATCGTACCCCAACACACTACACCCGTACAGCCACTGCAAGAGGATGCAACCCCGGTGCTCCGCAGATCTCAGCGGACAATCCGACCGCCGGACAGACTGATGTTATAGACTATACCACCACCCCCGCCAGACTTGATTTTTTTGCAGGGGGTGAATGTGGTGAATGTAATATATGAATGTATATATACTAATTCACACTGTTATTGTAAGCACAGTAGCGCCATCCTACCACTAGGGGGAGTAGCGCTGGGAGTACTTAGGAACTTGTACTGGGCTCCACCCTTGGTTCCGCCCACGACTCCTCCCCCTAGTACAGCTGTATAAGTATCCGTGTCCAGAGCCAGCCTGGTTCACTTCGAGTTCATCAACGGGTAACAGGCTGGCTCTGAAGTAAGTCGATTAAAGCCTAGATTCACATCGGAAACACGTGTCTGGTGAATTGATGGTTCCATCACCCATGTCCTGTGATGCGACGAGACGAGAGGAGAGAGTAATCGAGGCTTTATTACACAGAGATGTGTTGCCTCCTACAGCTGCTGCTGAAATGGCTGCAGCTTGGAGAGCCCACACATTTATACTCCACCTACTGGGTGGAGCCAGCAGGCAGTGATCTATCCCTGTACCTGTAGTACCGGGGCCTTACCGTAATACCTTTGTATGCAGTGCAGTATCTACAATATAATACAGTGGTGACGACCACATTCACCCCCTGTTAAAAATGAGTCCAGCGGGGATGGTGTAAAACTATATACATACAGGTTGTCATTAAGATTTCAGAGAAGGTTACAAATTTAGACTATCGGGTGCCTTGATCCGTCGTTGAGAGCGCCGCAGTGTTGGTGGTGGAGTCAGGCGTCGGCTCGGTCGTCGGTGACTCCGGGAGCGTGTCGTCATCCTCTTCATCCCCGGGTGGGACCAAGGGGAGGATGGATCATCCTGGAGCGGGGGCTGTAGTGAGGTACGCTGGGGGGAGGGAGGGTGGTGCTGGGGCAGAGGGGGGGGGGGTCTGTGGGGATCCAGCTGGTGCCAGGTCCCTGAGGGAGACTGTATCTTGACGGCCGTCAGGTTACGCTACATAGGCGTACTGCGGGTTAGCGTGGAGCGGCTGTACCTTCTCAACCAACTGGTCCGCCTTGTGGAGCCGCACGTGCTTGTGGACGAGAACGGGTCCTGGCACTGCCAGCCACGTTGGGAGCAAAACCCTGGAGGTGGACTTCCTGGGGAAGGCAAAGAGACGTTCATGGGGGGTTTCGTTAGTCGGCGTGCACAGGAGCGACCGAATGGAGTGAAGTGCGTCGGGCAGGACCTCCTGCCAGCGGGAGGCCGGGAGATTTCTGGACCGTAGGGCCAGCTGGACGGCCTTCCAGACCGTCCCATTCTCCTGCTCCACCTGCCCGTTTCCCCGGAGAGTGTAGCTGGTCGTCCTGCTCGAGGCAATGCCCCTGTTGAGCAGGTACTGGCACAGCTCATCGCTCATGAATGAGGATCCCCTGTCGCTGTGAACATAGGCGGGGAAACCAAACAAAGCGAAGATGGTGTTGAGGGCTTTGATGACGGTGGCAGACGTCATATCGGGACATGGGATGGCGAAGGGGAATCTGGAATATTCGTCGACCACATTGAGAAAATACATGATGCGGTCGGTGGAGGGGAGGGACCCTTTGAAGTCCACGCTGAGGCGTTCAAAGGGGCGGGAGGCCTTCACAGGTGCGCAGGGTCCGGCTGGCCGGAGAAGTGTGGTTTACACTCCGTGCAGACCTGGCAGTCTCTGGTGACAGCCCTGACTTCCTCGATGGAGTAGGGCAGATTGCGGGCCTTAATGAAGTGATAAATGCGGATGACCCCTGGGTGACAGAGATCGTCGTGCAAGGTCCGGAGTCATCCACTTCTGCGCTGGCACATGTACCTCGGGACAGGGCATCAGGGGGCACGTTGAGCTTCCCAGAGCGATACAAAATCTCGTAATTAAAAGTGGAGAGCTCGATCCGCCATGCAAGATCTTATCATTTTTGATCTTACCCCGCTGTGTGTTGTTAAACATGAAGGCAACCGACCGTTCTGTGAGGAGAGTCAATCTCCTGCCGGCCAGGTAATGCCTCCAGTGCCGCACATCTTCAACGATGGCTTGGGCCGCCTTTTCGACGGAGGAGTGCTGAATTTCGGAGGCATGGAGGATGCGGGAAAAGAATGCTACGGACCTGCCTGCCTGGTTGAGGGTGGCGGCCAGAGCGACGTCTGATGCATCGCTCTCGACTTGGAAGGGGAGCATCTCATCGACCACGATGACCTTGGTGATGTCAGCCTTGATACGGTTGAAGGCCTGGTGAGCCTCGGCTGTCAGTGGGAAAGCGGTGGAGTGGATGAGTGGGCAGGCCTTGTCCGCATAGTTAGGGACCCACTGGGCGTAGTACGAAAAGAACCCCAGGCATCGTTTGAGGGCCTTGGGGCAGTGGGGAAGGGGGAGTTTCATGAGGGGGCGCATGCGATCGGGGTCGGGCCTTAGAGCTCCGTTCTGAACCACATAGCCGAGGATGGCTAATCAGTTTGTGCTGAACACACACCTCTCCTTGTTGTAGGTTAGGTTGAGGAGTTTGGCGGTGTGGAGACATTTGGAAAGGTTAGCGTCGTGGTCCTGCTGGTCGTAGCCTCAGATGGTGACGTTATCCAGGTATGGGAAAGTGACCCGCAGTTCGTACCGGTCAACCATTCGATCCATCTCCCGTTGGAAGACCGAGATCCCGTCAGTGACGCCGAAGGGAACCCTAAGGAAATGGTAAAGGTGGCCTTCCACTTCAAACGCGGTATGCGGGCGGTCCTCCTTGCGAATGGGGAGCTGGTGGTAGGCAGATTTCAGGTCCACTGTAGAGAAGACCCAGTACTGTGCAATCTGATTGACCATATCAGATATGCGAGGGAGGGGGTACGTGTCGAGCTGCGTGTACCGATTGATGATCTGACTGTAGTCAACGTCCATCCTGTTTTTCTCCCCCGTTATCACCACTACCACTTGGGCTCTCCATGGGCTGTTGCTGGCCTCGATAATACATTCCCGTAGCAGCCACTGGACCTCAGACCTGATGAAGGTCCTGTCCTGGGCGCTGTATCGTCTGCTCATTGTGGCGACGGGTTTGCAAACAGAGAAGGCGGGTCGACCTTCAGGGTCATAGAACAGTACAGCACAGAACAGGCCCTTCGGCCCTCGATGTTGTGCCGAGCAATGATCACCCTACTCAAACCCACGTATCCACCCTATACCCGCAACCCAACAACCCCCCCCTTAACCTTACTTTTTTTTTAGGACACTATGGGCAATTTAGCATGGCCAATCCACCTAACCCGCACATCTTTGGACTGTGGGAGGAAACCGGAGCACCCGGAGGAAACCCACGCACACACGGGGAGGACGTGCAGACTCCGCACAGACAGTGACCCAGCCGGGAACCGAACCTGAGACCCTGGAGCTGTGAAGCATTTATGCTAACCACCATGCTACCATGCTGCCCGGTCGTGAAGCCGCAGACAGTAAGGGGTGGTAGGGGCCCGCCAAATTTCAGGGTTAGGCTCTGGAGGTTGCACTGGAAGTCCAGGCTGAGTAGTAAGGCAGCGCAGAGGTTGGGGAGGACGCTGCTGAACTCTAAGCCCTGGATGGTGAGGGTGGCGATGTAGTACCCCCAGATCTCCACGGAGTGGGATCCAGAGGCCAGCGAGATTCTTTGGTTAAGGGGGTGTACCGTGAGGGAGCAGCGCCTTACCGTATCGGGATGGATGAAGCTCTCAGTGCTCCCGGAGTCCAGAAGGCAGGATATCTCATGCCCGTCGCCCTTCACCTTTGTCGACGCGATTGCAAGGTTGTGCGGTCGGGACTGGTCGATCGTGACGGAGGCGAGATGCAGCTGCTCGTCGGCAGTTGCAGGTGATGAGCGGCCCGATGAGGTGCCCGACGAGCAGGGATCCTGAGGCAGGGAAGATGGCGGCGCCCACGGGCCGCACGTGGTCTGAGGCGAGGAAGCTGGCGGCGCCCACTGGCCGCATGCGGGACAATAGCGGCGATTGAACAGGCCTGGCACAATGCAGCTAAATGTCCTTTCTTGCCACAGGCCTTGCAGAGCGCGCTCCGCACCGGGCTGCGCTGCCGGGGGTGGTTTGTCTGTCCGCAGTAGCACCTGGGTCCCCTGGGATTGGTTGGCTGCCACGCGGCGCAGGCGTGTGGTTGACTGGGGGCGGTCGCTGATGGGGTCCACGACGGGATGGCCACTGGTGGGGTCCCCGATGCCCAGGAGGGGTGGATCGTGCGGTCGGGGACATACGCCTGTATGTTTCGTGAGGCGACTGTGAGCGAGAGCGCTAGTTTCTTGGTCGCTGCAAAGTCACACGTAGCCCCTTCTAAGAGGCGCTGGCGATGTAGGCCGACCCTATTGGGTCTGTCACAGATGCGATGTAAGCAAGCTAGCCAATGTGCAAAGTCCTTTTTGGCGTTGTCTGCATGAGGATGCAGCTGCAGGCGATCCGGCTTGATGCGGAGATCCATCTTTATAAAATCTCTGTGTAATAAATTGATGCACTATCAATTATGACAAGACAAGAGTAGAGAGTAATCGAGGCTTTATTACTCAGAGATGTGGAGCCTCCTGCAGCTGCTGCTGAAATGGCTGCAGTTCGGAGAGCACACCCATTTATACTCCGCCTACTGGGCGGAGCCAGCAGGCAGGGATCTACCCCCGTATCAGTAGTACAGGAGCCTTACCGTAATACCCTCGTATGCAGTGCAGTATATACAATATAATATAACAGTAGTGATTACCACATCCTGTTAAAGGGTTTTTAAAAAGAAAATGGCGCTAACGTTTCAGATTTCAACATCGGCAGTATTTCGCTTGCTTTTGTACTTCCAAACTGATCCTGGACCCGCCCATGAACTGGCCAGGGCTGCTCCATTTCTCCTTTCCGTCCTGTGGTGATATGCATCATTGTAAATACACAAGGGGTTAATGTAAATACACGTAGACTAGCTAGACACTAGAGGGAGCACCAGAGATATGACACACAGACATTCAACCAATAGGTCAATAAGATAGAACACGACCAATGGGCATTCACGATACACACAGAGGTGATACTACCACAGGAGGGCATTACACCAACCCATATAAAAGGACACAGCACACATGATCTTCCTCTATCCAATGGAGACACTCCGTGTGTACACAAGGTTGATTTGAAACACATCACACCCACCACATGGATTGTAGCAGACTGGTTCCTCAGTCTGAGTAGCTATAGCAGGATTAACAGGAGAATCGAATCCAAATAGGAGAATTGTTAACAGTTTAATAAATGTGTTAAAGCTATCTCCAAGTCTGAACCTTCCTTTGTCAGAGTGCTCATCAAGGAAGCAGCTTATATTACGTCAAGAGCATAACAAAACACGTCCAACAGACAGCCAGGTCACTGCTGTGCCTGGTGCCAAAGAGCAGGGAATGTGCTCAAGCGAGTTCACTCAGATGACTTTGCATTTCTGGTGCGGTCTGCATATTATTTAC
The DNA here is from genome assembly GCF_902713615.1 of Scyliorhinus canicula. Lineage (NCBI taxonomy): Eukaryota > Metazoa > Chordata > Chondrichthyes > Carcharhiniformes > Scyliorhinidae > Scyliorhinus > Scyliorhinus canicula. The sequence goes on along the minus strand of NC_052152.1, from coordinate 38,597,251 downwards.
CTCTGAGCAGGAAATCAGCCCCGACGGAACTGAAAGTGCTCTAACCATAGACTGTCGGAATGAACAGCTTGACTTTAACTGGAAACATCCAGTGAATGTTCTCCTGGCATCTGAACAACATTTTGACTGGAAATTCTGGGGACTTTTTTTATTTAGTGTCCAACCCAATGTGCACAGAATTCCTGAAGCTCCACGCAGTCGAACAAATGTTATTTCAGATGTTGTTCAATATCATCCATTTCAGTTCCCAAAGAAGTGATAGAACAGTGACTGATTTGACACCGCTCCAAGTTTTCCTTGGCACATTATCCACTTTGTGCAATACAAGAACCTGCACAAGCAACCACCACTCTTGTGGCAATCGGGCCAAGTATTAGCAAGTAGCAACATCCCACCTCAAGTGCTTATTTGAATATCACTACCTCAAAAGGTTTTTTTTCGAGGATTTATCTCAATAACTGAGAAAAGAATGAGGAGAAAAAGAAATGGATTAGAAACGCAATTGTAAGAATCCAAAGGGAACAAATAATTGGACGGCAAAGTTAGAACCACAGAAACACTGACATACACATTGGATTTTGTACGAGCAACACCATAGGACTCTTACCTCACATATGTTAAAAGTGAGGTAAGCTTTTCCTGTCCATCAGTCGCTCAGATTTTCCATCTGCTTTCCTGGTACAGCTCCATGAATTCTGTACTCATTCCTGTTTGAATTGAAGATTGATGGAGGGTAGAGGAAGCAGAAACAAAATTCTCGCCTTTAATAGAGCATAACAACTTTCTGGTGCCTTTTGGCACAGATCACTCATTATCAATTCAATGATAACTTGTATTTTACTGAAGAATGTCCCCTTACTCCAAACAATTGCCACACCTTGGGCTGACTAGGTTTCGAAAAAAGCAGCACTTATACCCTGATACTGCAACATTTCAGATGGACGGGTCCGTTGTGGGGGGCTGGGGAGGGTGAGGGGCAACATCAGGCAATGTGACTCTCTCTCCCCCCCCCCCCCCCCAAAACCCGGTCTTTCTGTGTACCCGCAAGGCAGCATCTCAATTCAACTGTTCAAATGCCCAATTCAAGACTGCACTTGCAGAGGCCATGGGCCTGTGCAACGGGACAGCAAAGTTCAAAGCTGACCTCAGGCCAGCCGATGGCCGCATCGCGGTTTGATGACGTGATGCTCACACATTGCCGGCGTGTGGCGAGGAGGGGGTGAGAAGGAGATAAGGGATGGAAGAGGCCAGCTGCGGTCACCAAGGAAACATGGTTGGGTATGGCTGATGAGGTCAGCAGCAGGGACATTGCTGCCTGTTGCTGGATCCAGTGCAGATAGAGCTTGAATGACCTAACCAGATCAGGAATGGATCAGGAACAGATTCACCAACAGCCCATTGCTCATCACCACTTCCTTCCTCCACTGTTTTGTAAAGCGAGCCAAAACAATCCCACACCAACTTACTCTTCAAGTGCAACCATTGTTCACTTTCTATTTCCTCACAAAATTTGTCTTTTCATCAATTACTCACCCCAATCCTTCTATACCAAAAATTTAAACGGCATTTTTGCTTTCAGGTTTACTCAAAGCTCTCATTTACAATTTGACATTAATAATTCTAATTTGGAATTAATTTAATATCAAATTTGTTAGTGCACTCAAATACGTCCTCTCTCTCTCATTTCCAAACTCTCTCCCTCTCTCATTTCCAAACTCTCTCCCTCTCTCATTTCCAAACTCTCTCCCTCTCTCTCATTTCTAAACTCTCTCCCTCTCTCTCATTTCTAAACTCTCCCCCTCTCTCTCTCTCTCTCTCTTGTTTCCAAACTCTCTCCCTCTCCCTCTCTCTCTCGTTTCCAAACTTTCCCCCTCTCTCTCGTTTCCAAACCCTCCCCTCTCCTTCCAGTCGCCACACTCCCCCCAAACTCTCCCCCTTTCTCCAGACCCAACCCCTCCTTCCAGCCTCTCCCCCTCCCTCGACCCGCTCACCCAACACAAACTCTCTCCGCCCTCCAAACTCTCCCCTTCCCTCCAAACTATCCCCTCAACACTCCCCTACCTCCTGAGGTCTCCAGGCATTGGGGCCTCTCAAACTCTCTCCAGGCCTTCCAAGCTCTCTCCCTCTCTCCCTCCGACATCCCAGTATTCATCGCCACAGTCCTGCTCCCCATGCTGATTTCTAATCTGTATAGAGCTTGCCGTTAAAGTCTGGTTTCCAGCCAGCCTGAGAACGGAGGTAAAAAGCAAAAAAATGCTGGAAACGCGCAACAGATCTGTGCAGATTTGATGGGCTGAAGGGCCTCTTCTGCACGGTGTGATCCTGAGGTCTGGCAGCATCTGTGGAGAGAGAAAACAGAGTTAACATGTCAAATCCATATGACTCTTCCTCAGGGTTAAAGAGAGGGAGAAATGTGATGGATTAGGAGAGAAGTAGATTGTCGGTGATTGGTGGAACCAGGAGAGATTGCAACAAAGATGGATGGGTCATGAGACAAAGGAAGTGTTAATGGCAGACAAAGGTGCTGGTAGATGCATGTGAGCAGAGATCTTCAGTTGTTGGGGCAGGGGGTGAGTGGAGAAGGGAGGGGAGAGGGGGAGGTGTAAATGGGGGATAAAGGAGGAGGAAAGGGGAGAGAAGGAGGAGAGAGGGGAGGGGAGTGGAGGAGGGAGAAAGAGGGACTAGGGGAATAAGGGAGATGGGTATCCGGGAAGTAGGTGGAGGGGATTGGAGAGGAGAGAAAGAGAGAGGAGGGAGAGGGATAGAGAAGAGAGGGTGTTGGGGAGGGATGAAGATATCCTTTGCAATCTGGGGGTCATCTGAAGCTTGCCATATCATTCAAGGGTACACTGTCTCTGCGGAGTCTAATTACTGATGTTAGACTGTGAAAACTTTAATGAGCGTTGTGTGATATTACTGATGTGGCAGGGTCTTCAATAACCAATAACCTCCTCCTCCAAGGAGGAGGAAGAGCCCTGAGAGGATGTAGTGTTACATCCTCTCACAGCACCCAGCACCATCACAGACACTGGAACCTCGGCAGGGAACATTGCATCAGGAGGGTTCATGCATGGCCTGGTGAGGATACCCCAATGCTGCACGTGTGGCTGCCAGAGAATGTGGTGGAGCAGGCCTTGGGCCGTGGGAAGAGTGTCCGGGATGATCAGGAGACTGATACGGAGTCAGAAAATAAGCCTCAGCAGTCGTCCGTGAGGCAGCAGATGCTGGATGTCCAGCGTCAGGTCCGTAGCGGCTATGCCAGAGGGGTTACACGCTCTGCTGGCTGGGACTGTGGAGGTGTCAAGCCAGGCCATGTGCACTGCGATCACCCACTCTTCGGAGAACCAAGCTTCCTCCATTGACAGACTGGCAATTGTCCTGGGGTGGCAAATGGAGTGCATTGCAAATGTACCCATGGGTACGCACTCGCGCCCTCCCCCTCGCCCTGACTCAGTGACCCAGTGCCAGGGCGACAGGGGAAATGGGAGCTTGGTCACCCTCCCTCTTCTGCAAACTCACCGGTACCACATGTAACTAAATATCCACATTGGTCACAAATGAGTTGTTTTTTAACAATGTTATTTGCCGTTTGATAATTAACATGTATCTGACATTGCCTCGTGCTGACGTTGTTATTCAGTGTGGTTTCTGTATGAGGGAGGCCACACGTGTGCACATGTGGGGAAATTGATGATGTTTGCATATGAGGGTGACACCTCTCAAGTGTTAAGTACTTAATGACCTTCATTTACTTTTCAAATTGATACTTGAATAACCCGGATGGGTTTCCGTCTTTTAGCCCTACCCATATCACGTATTATTGCAAAGCAGCCTGATGACATTAGAAACACCGCCCCATGACATCACCCCAATGTCACATCGTGCCATGGGGAACGCTCTAACGCATGAAGGCCATCCACACGCCTTGCCAAACCCAGAATAAATTGGGTGTTTCCCACTTCCAAGGGGGGATCCTTGATCCCAGGGAAGGCCTGCTGCTGGCCATTTAATTGCCACTTAATACCAACAGTATTAAATATACCAAAAGCTGTCTCCAAAGAAGCGGTATGGGGCTCTCGCTTGCTCTCCAGCTGGGGGTGAGACCCCCCCCATCCCCTAAAGTTAAATACTACCCCAAGATGGATCAGTCAGAGGCCTACCTGCAACTGGGAGTGGCTGTGGAATCCCAACGCCCTCTGACCATAGTGACTCAGTGGGGGTAACATCAGCTTAAAATACTTAGGGCACATCATCGACAGGAAGGGGCTTCACAAGATACCAAAGAAAATCAAGGCTCCTCGACCTACTAATGTATCCCGGCACGAAACAGGTGTCCACCGGACATACTCTCTTATTAAGTGTGCGTATGTATTACTTTTGGAACTTTGCAAATACTGGGGGTGTTTGCTTAAGGAGAAGCTTTAAAGTAATGGGGGAGGAGATGTTAAGTATTATAGTTGGTGTATGTTATTTTGGAGTAGTGTCCCTTTAAGGGGTGAGTTTCATGTGCACAGGATCAGCCTGGCGCACAGGCTTCAGGCCCAGTCTTGTATTTAAGCCTGTGGGCACTGAGTAACATAAAATAATCTTTAAAAACCTACCTGTTGAGTTGCAGCAATCCACAAATCTTATGATCTTTGGTTCTGACTGCGGTCTAGTAAATGGCCCAGTGCAGAACAAAATCAAATAGGGAATTCAGAAAAATCTCCTTTACCCAGAGAGTGGTGAGAATGTGGAACTGACGAGCACAAGGAGTAGTTGAGGCAAATATTACAGATCAATTTAAGCGAAAGCTAGATCGGCGCATAAGGGAGAGCTATGTTGCTGGAATTAGTAAGGGAACAATGGGAATTGGCTCAAGTGGAGTAAAAATGCCAGCATAGACTGAGTGGGCCGAATGGCCAGTGTCTGTGTTACAAGTTCTATGCAATCAGAACCACTTTCCACATAGCAGCTTTGCGAGCAGTGGGATTAATGGGAATGAAATCACACTGGTTTTTGTTGCGACTTGCACCAGCAAGTTGCAGCAATGATGTCACTGCTCACAGTGAACCAGTGTTTTATTTCACCAAAAGCTGACTGCAGGGATTTCCCACCGTTCACCATCACCTCCACTGAGGATAGAGACATTTACAGAGTTTCCAGCTGAAACCACCTGTGCCTTCAAACAATGGTCTGATTTGAAAAGGTAAATTTCACACAGGATGGGAGCGCACAACTATGTTCAGAAGTCTATTTAGAAAATTGTTCCACTGTTCTAAATCCTGATAATTTTATTTTTATTTTGTACCCCCCCACCCCGCACATCAAACTCCCCCACTTTTCTCAGCCCCCTCTGCAGAAGGGGCTGGGGCTGGGTGAAGTTCTCTGTTTGTGAGACGAGGGGAGGGATTCTCCTTCCAGCGAAGCAGGAATCTCAAATCGCCATCAGGCGGAGAATCGCGCCTCAGCTGAAAATAAGGCCGGTGCTGGATGCCCAACAGAACGCCATGCTCCAGCACCTTGATAGCGGCTTCAATGCATTCCGTGTCCCATTCCAGCGTGGGCATGCAAATTGTACAATACCATTAAAAGATCCGACCTCCAAGGGTTCTGTGACAAAATTGAAAAGGTAATTGAGTAATATGTAGGTTTCAACTGTAATTGTGAGGTGTCGAAGGCAGTTGTCTGGGAGGCTCTAAAGGCGGTGGTGAGGGGTGAGGTCATCTCGTTTAAGGCCAGGGTGGACAAAGAGGAGAGGTTGGAGCGGCAGAGGGTAATAGATGAGACGTTGGAGGTAGATAGGAGTTATGCAGAAGATGGGGACCCAGCAAAGCTGGAAAAGGGGAAGGAACTACAGGCAAGCTTTGACTCACTATCTACCAGGAAGGCGGTGCGCCAACTGAGACGAGCAAGGGGTGCAGTTTACGAACATGGAGTTAAAGCTATGTTAGCAGGTCAGCTCCGGAGGGAGGCAGCGGTAAGGGAAATTGTTCAGGTGAGAGATAGGGCAGGGAAGTTGGTGGTGGCTCCGGATCTGATTAACAAGGTCTTTGAGGTTGTACAGGTCAGAGCCACCTGGGGAACTCCGGGAGATGCAGGAATTTCTAGATGGGTTGGAGTACCCGAGGTTAAGGGGGTGGGGGACACGGCTACATTAGAAGGAGCGATAGTGGCGCAGGAGATAAAGGATGCGATTGGGAGGATGTGTCGGGGAAGGTGGCAGGGCCAGATGGGTTTCCAGGGGAATATTATAAAATTCCGTAGGGCAGGGACTCACTTTAGGTACCTGGGGGTGCAGGTTGCCCGGGAGTGGGGGGGGGGGGGGGGGGGGGGGGGGGGGCGCGGTTGGGTGGGGGGGGGGTGGCTCTGCAGGTACAGCATTTCTAGTTTGGTGGGGAGAGTGAAAGCTGATCTGGCAAGGTGGGATGGTCTCCCTCTGTCACTGGCGGGTCAGGTACAGGCGGTTAAATGACCGTGTTGCCGCGATTTCTATTTATTTTTCAATACCTGCCGATTTTCCTGCCAGAGGTTCTTTTCAGAGAGATTGAGGGAAGGCTTACCTCGTTCATATGGGCAGGGAAGGTGGTTAGAGTTAGGAAGGTGCTGCTACAGAGAGGAAGGCAGGCAGGAGGTTTGGGTCTTCCGAACCTGATGTATTACTACTGGGCGGCGAATGTGGAGAAGGTGCGGAGCTGGGTCAGAGGGGTTGATTCCCAGTGGGTTAGAATGGAGGAGAGTTTGTGTAGGGGGTCGGGACTAATAGCACTAACAACAGCGCCGCTCCCGATGGCCCCGTGGAAATACTCAGGGAGTCCGGTAATAATAGATTCATTGAGAATTTGGAGGCAGTTTCGCCAACACTTCGGGTTGGGGGCAGGGTCAAGGGAAATGCCGATTTGGGGGAACCACAAATTTGAGCCAGGGAAGTGGGATGGGAATTTTCAGAAATGGGAGGAGATGGGGATTAAGACACTAAAAGATTTGCTTCTTCGGAGTCGGTTTGCAGGATTGAAGGAGCTGGAAGCGAAGTATGGGCTGGAGCAGGGGGAAATGTATTGAATTATGCAGATTTGAGATTTTGCCAGAAAGGAGATACAGAGCTTCCTGGTAAAGCCAGCCTCCACATTGCTGGAGGAGGTTCTGACAACAGGGGGACTGGAGAAAGGGGTAGAGTCGGCAGTTTACGGACCAATTTGGAAGAGGAGAAGGCACCACTGGAAGGGATCAAAGCAAAGTGGGAGGAAGAGTTGGGAGAGGATATGGAGGAGGGGTTCTGGTGTGAGGTGCTCCGGAGAGTGAATGCCTCCACCTCGTGCGCGAGGTTGGGGCTGATACAGCTGAAGGTGGTATACAGAGTCCTGTCCAAAGCTGGAGGATTACTGGAAGGAGGTTTTTAGGGTAATTTCTAAAGTGGTGCACATGAAACTGGACCCGGGCCCACGGGAGGCCATATTCGGGGTGTTGGACCAGCCAGGGTTGGAAACGGGTGCGGAGGCAGATGTTGTAGCCTTCGCCTCGTTGATCGCCCGAAGGCGGATCCTGATGGGTTGGACAGCAACCTCTCCACCCAGTGCCCTGGCGTGGCGGCGGGACCTGTTGGAATTCCTGACTCTTGAGAAGGTGAAGTTTGAACTGAGGGGAAGGATGGAGGGGTTCTACAATTCATGGGCATTATTCATTCTGCACTTTCAAGAACTGGATAACATCGAACATTAGTTGGGGCGAGTGGGTGGGAGGGTTGGGGGGAGGGGGGCTATGTGTGTTAATGGCGACTGTGGGTGATTCCTGATTCCTTTTTGTCATTTGTTTGTGTGAACATGCGGGATAATGTTTGGGGTTTGGTGGGAGGATGGGATCGTTGTTATTGATATGGGGATTGACATATTCATTCCTGATTATTGTTTATTGTTGGTGGGTGTAAATTGGGGAGCAAATGTGAAAAAGGAGGAGAATAAAAAAATGTATTAAAAAAAGATCCAAGCTGGTAATGTGTGGCCTCCCGTGATGCTCCGCCTCTGCCAAGCGGAAACAATGCTGCCGTAGTTCGCTTTTGGTAATTAAAATTGGGGACCAGACGCCATGGCTGCTGAGGGTGAGAGAAGACATAAGACATGTTTCCAAAGGCGCAACCATGGGCTGCCAGTTGTGCCGCTGCCTGGGGGCGGGGGGGCACTGCCAAGGCCTGCGAGACTAGTGGGGATTGACCAGGAGATGGATCGTGGGCCTGTAGTGTTCCCCCAGGGCCGGGGTGTCTGGGCATGGACCGGAATTCCCGCAGCCTTTAATGTAGCCATCTGGCTGCACACTCCACTGCTTGAGTGGGAGGGGGCCTTTCATCAATCAGAATTGATTCCACTCCCTTGATAGAAATGAGGCTATGACAGGTGAGGACCTTGAGAGGATTGTTATCACTAAGGAGGTAGTGATGGGCAAGCTAATGGGGCTAAAGGTAGACAAGTCTCCTGGCCCTGATGGAATGCATCCCAGAGTGCTAAAAGAGATGGCTAGGGAAATTGCAGATGCACTAGTGATAATTTACTGAAATTCACTAGACTCTGGGGTGGTCCTGGTGGATTGGAAATTAGCAAACGTGAAAACACTATTTGGAAAAGGAGGTAGGCAGAAAGCAGGAAATTATAGGCCAGTGAGCTTAACTTTGGTAGTAGGGAAGATGCTGGAATCTATCATCAAGGAAGAAATAGTGAGGAATCTGGATAGAAATTGTCCCATTGGGCAGACGCAGCATGGGTTCATAAAGGGCAGGTCATGCCTAACTAATTTAGTGGAATTTTTTGAGGACATTACCAGTGCAGTAGATAACGGGGAGCCGATGGATGTGGTATATCTGGATTTCCAGAAAGCCTTTGACAAGGTGCCACACAAAAGGTTGCTACATAAGATAAAGATGCATGGCATTAAGGGTAAAGTAGTAGCATGGATAGAGGATTGGTTAATTAATAGAAAGCAAAGTGTTGGGATAAATGGGTGTTTCTCTGGTTGGCAATCAGTAGCTAGTGGTGTCCCTCAGGGATCCGTGTTGGGCCCACAATTGTTCACAATTTATATAGATGATTTGGAGTTGGGGACCAAGGGCAATGTGTCCAAGTTTGCAGATGACACTAAGATGAGTGGTAAAGCGAAAAGTGCAGAGGATACTGGGAGTGGGCTAGGGTCTGGCAGATGGAATACAATGTTGACAAATGTGAGGTTATCCATTTTGGTAGGAATAACAGCAAATGGGATTATTATTTAAACGATTAAATATTAAAGCATGCCGCTGTGCAGAGGGACTTGGGTGTGCTAGTGCATGAGTCACAGAAGGTTGGTTTACAGGTACAACAGGTGATTAAGAAGGCAAATGGAATTTTGTCCTTCATTGCTAGAGGGATGGAGTTTAAGACTAGGGAGGTTATGTTGCAATTGTATAAGGTGTTAGTGAGGCCACTCCTGGAGTATTGTGTTCAGTTTTGGTCTCCTTACTTGAGAAAGGACGTACTGGCACTGGAGGGTGTGCAGAGGAGATTCACTAGGTTAATCCCAGAGCTGAAGGGTTGGATTATGAGGAGTGGTTGAGTAGACTAGGACTGTACTCGTTGGAATTTAGAAGGATGAGGGGGGATTTTATAGAAACATTTAAAATTATGAAGGTAATAGATAGGATAGATGCGGACAGGTTGTTTCCACTGGCGGGTGAAAGCAGAACTAGGGGACGGAGCCTCAAAATAAGGGGAAGTAGATTTGAGTTTAAGTGGAACTTCTTCACCCAAAGGGTTGTGAATCTATGGAATTCCTTGCCCAGTGAAGCAGTTGAGGCTCCTTCATTACATGTTTTTAAGGTAAAGATAGATAGTTTTTTGAAGAATAAAGGGATTAAGGGTTATGGTGTTCGGGCCGGAAAGTGGAGCTGAGTCCACAAAAGATCAGCCATGATCTCATTGAATGGCGGAGCAGGCTCGAGGGGCCAGATGGCCGACTCCTGCTCCTAGTTCTTATGTTCTTATGTTCTTATGTGCAGCTGATGTGCGACCGCCAGATGCACATCATGCACCTCTGCACCCGATATCCGGACAGCGTGACCTTTGCCCTGGCGCACTCAACGGTGCCTGACACTTTTGAGGTGCTCCCTTTGGTGAGGGGTCGGCTCTTGGTCGACAGGGATTAACCGCTGTTGTAATGGCTGATGTTGTCTATCTGGAGGCCTCAGACCAACGTGGAGGACAGCTATAACAATCCTTGTGCAACAACCGGGGGCATCATCGAGTACTGGACCGGCGGTCCTGTAGGTGTGATTCAGTTGCCTGGGCTGCTCTAGAGGGACCCTCCAGTACAGCCCTGGGAGCTTCTCCCGCATCGTGATGGCCTGCTGAGTCCTCCACAACATCACCCTGCAGAGGGGCGACGTGCTGAAGGAGGAGGTGGAGGCACAGCATGCTTCATCTGATGAAGAGGGTGTGGAGAAAGGCCAGGACATGGGGCCTGGTCAGGCACAGGAGGCCACAGGACATATGCAGCAGTGCCGCCATGCAAGGGACAACCTGATCGCTTCCAGGTTCACCGACTAGGGAGCCTGGTCACCGACAGCTCAACCAACCCATTCCACCCCTACATATCCTGCCCCCTCCACCAACAGATATCCCCTGCACCCATCACCCCCCCAACCCCAGCACTCTCAATCCTTCTACGAGCTACCCACCAACTTCATGACAGGGTGTTGGTCCTTGGTCGGCAGTATCAGCGGGCCTGGTCCATGGGGTGGAGGGTGATGATGACCCGCTCCATGACGAGCTCTGGTGCTCCGCAACATCTCACAACTCCTGACCCCCCACCCTGGTGTCACGTACCACTGTCCACCCGGGTGATCTCTGCATGTGGGTTAGTCATTCCATCACACAGGTCCACAGACGCTCTGGGGTGATTGGGAGAGGGGGTCGGCGTGAGGCGTTGAAGAGCAAGCGGGGCTGTTGGTGGTGAGTAGTGACCGCATCATTGGGCCAGGTCCCTGCCGCCATCAGGAATGGTCACAGGGGATACCCCCAACTGGGGCCCTGGCCCATACCGTCTTCCAACACCCGCACCTGACATCACCGGCCCCCCAAAACACCCACCCCCCACCCCCACACAACATACCCTCTACACCCAGACTATCCCTCACACCCTGCAGACAGTGGGCCGAGACAGTTTGGATCATCAGTGAACATGTGTTTATTGTGCTGTGTATAACATCCATGCCTTAGCCCCTAATTTTATCTTATGTGCTGCACCCATGCCAACTTAACTGGTGTCCGAACTTCTAACCTTACATGCCCCAATGCTCCTTTCAGGTGGTCCCCCAAGAGGGTATATCAGATGTGGAGGTGACCTACTGTGTAGCCGTCATGTCACCTGGGCCCCCCTTGGCAGCCGCCTTCTGGAATGATTGGGCTCAGATGGGCCCGACAGTCTACCGGGTGTCACAGGTGGCCTGGTGCCACCCTGTTCTGTCCGCTGCCCATCGAATGTGGCAAGAACAGATGGAGGGGATTCAGAGGTGCTGCGGGGTGCAAGTGCCTCCCCCCTATGGGTGTCACCGCCATGGGCCGCATCATCTCCTCCTCCCTCGGGGTGCCTGATTGTCCCTGGGCTGCCAGTCTTGGTGGACCGCTCTCGTCTCGACCAGGGTCTCCATTCTCACGGCAATGGAGCACAGGGACTGTGCAATGTCCCTGTGGGACTGGGCCACAATACCCAGGTCAGCCAGCGCCAGGCAAATGCTCTCAACGCCCACAGCCATGGCCATTGTAATTGTGCCATCCTCTGGTGCACCACAGTAATGTCCATGTGGCCCTGGTATATTGCTATCTGTGACATGGATGCTGTGTCCTAGGCCTCAGGCGCTGTCCGCATGCTGTGCCCTGGGCCTTGGACATCCTGACCCAAGGCAGATGCCTTCACACACGCAATGCCTCCGCCATGGATGCTAAACTTGCTGTGGTGGCCTGGGTAGCACACATGGTGGACTCCTTCAATTGCTCCTGCAGGCCCTGGATGGTTGCTGACATCCCCTCATGTAGTCCCAGGCTCCTACATCGATGGGAATACCCTTTCCAGAAGTGTTAGACCCATCTGGACGGCAGCTATTCCCCGTGGTCGAGCCCCCCCCCCCCCCCGACCTTCCGCCTTCTCGGGGGTTCCCACCTCCACCTTGTGTACCGCAACATGTGTGTGGTGCGCACCAGATGATGCCCCAGCAGCCTCTTCACTAAAGTGCCCAACCGAGGCGAGTGTGTCTGGGATGGTGGAGGGTATAGGTGACTGCAGTAACGAGAATTCGGTGTCATCCCTGGACATATGCTCTGGGGTGTGGCGGAGTGGTGGGGGCGGGGGAATCCTGGTCGGTCCCACCCGGTCGCCTGGTGAGTCACGGGGTTGAGGCTGGGGACGGGGTACCTGGTGGAGGCACTGAAAGGCGCACACAAGACGCATGTTGGGATCGAGGGTAGATGTGCTGTGGGGAGGGGAGGGGTGACTCACGTGCTATAGGGACATCGGAACATATTGGGGCTCACTTGGTTGTCCCATGCCAACCTCCACCTCATCGTGTGTCCGCTCTCCCACTCCGCCAACCAGGTCCAACGCCTCTGCTCTGCGACGGTTTGTGGGCCGCCTACTCATGGGGGGACAGATAATGCACAGTCTGAGACACTCAGACATGGGCAGTGCGAGGGTCTGTGTGTGGTCTGTGTGTGCAGGGATCGAGTACAGCACCCAATTCGGCATCAGGCTTGGACCTCAATTTTGACCGGTTGCCTGATTCTCCACCAGATCGTGGTTTGTGTTTGTGGCTTTACCAGGTGGAGAGTTCTGCCCACGGACTATTGTTTGGGAGTTCCACAGATTCCATTCAGTCTGTGAGTGTCCATTCAGTAAATGGGCACTCTTGTGTAAGTGTAGACAGTAATTGCTGGTTGATATATCACCACAGACGACAACGTAGCCAAGGCTATGAATATCCGTGCCCAATATCCACCCACTTTCCGGAAAAAGTCTCTTGGTGTTTTTTTTATTAATCATAACCTGCAAACGCTGGGACTGTAAAGCTGTTTCTTTTTAAAATGCAAATCGAAACCTGGCACACAATGTGTGGAATCATCCCATTATGCACCAGGTCAGTGTTTTTCAAAGCTTTTTACCCATTTTTGCCACCCAGCCATCATTCGCTACCCACGGCGTCCAACTTTCGCTACCCACGCTGGCCAACCTTCGCTACCCACACTGACCGACCTTCGCTACCCACACTGACCGACCTTCGCTACCCACACTGACCGACCTTCGCTACCCACACTGACCGACCTTCGCTATCCACGCCGGCCAACCTTCGCTACCCACACTGACCGACCTTCGCTACCCACACTGACCGACCTTCGCTACCCACACTGACCGACCTTCGCTACCCACACTGACCGACCTTCGCTACCCATGCCGGCCGACCTTCACTACCCACACTGACCGACCTTCGCTACCCACGCCAGCCGACCTTCGCTATCCACACTGACCGACCTTCGCTACCCACGCCGGCCGACCTTCGCTACCCACACTGACCGACCTTCGCTACCCACACTGACCGACCTTCGCTACCCACGCTGACCGACCTTCGCTACCCACGCTGACCGACCTTCGCTACCCACACTGACCGACCTTCGCTACCCACACTGACCGACCTTCGCTACCCACGCCAGCCGACCTTCGCTATCCACACTGACCGACCTTCGCTACCCACGCCAGCCGACCTTCGCTACCCACGATGACCGACCTTCGCTACCCACGCTGACCGACCTTCGCTACCCACACTGACCGCCCTTCGCTACCCACACTGACCGCCCTTCGCTACCCACACTGACCGACCTTCGCTACCCACACTGACCGACCTTCGCTATCCATGCCGGCCGACCTTCGCTACCCACACTGACCGACCTTCGCTACCCACACTGACCGACCTTCGCTATCCATGCCGGCCGACCTTCACTACCCACACTGACCGACCTTCGCTACCCACACTGACCGACCTTCGCTACCCACGCTGACCGACCTTCGCTACCCACGCTGGCCGACCTTCGCTACCCACACTGACCGACCTTCGCTACCCACGCTGACCGACCTTCGCTACCCACGCTGACCGACCTTCGCTACCCACGCCGGCCGACCTTCGCTACCCACACTGACCGACCTTCGCTACCCACACTGACCGACCTTCGCTACCCACGCTGGCCGACCTTCGCTACCCACACTGGCCGACCTTCGCTATCCACACCGGCCAACCTTAGCTCCCCACGCTGGCCGACCTTTGCTCCCCACGCTGGCCGACCTTTGCTACCCACACCGGCCGACCTTAGCTCCCCATGCTGGCCGACCTTCGCTACCCACACTGACTGACGTTCATGATCCACGCTGGCCGACTTTTGCTACCCATGCCGGCCATCCTTCGCTACCGATGATGCCCGACCTTCGCTACCCACGCCGCCAACCATCGCTACCCATGCCGGCCGACCTTCGCTACCCACGCCGCCCGACCTGTGCTCCCCACGCTGGCCGACCTTCACTACCCATGCTGCCAGACCTTGGCTACCCAGACGGGCCATCCTTTGCTACCTACGCCGCCCGAGCTGCGCTCCCCATGCTGGCCGACCTTCACAACCTATTGTTTCCGCTTACCTTTAATGCAACCTGCGTGGTCCTCACGATCTCACTTGCTTTTATGTTACATTTCTGCTAAGGACCTCAGCTGATGATTTAAGTTCTCGCTGCATCCTTTGAAAAAAATCAAGAGGTTTGTCTTCGAACTCGCCATGCTTAGTATTCAAATACCTTTGAAGTTTTGAGGGTTTTAATCTTTCATTTGCCAGCACTTCCCTGCACATAAAGCACATGGGCCTTGCATTGGTACAATTAATAAATCCATACCTCAAGAAATCAACTGCTTCGTCACGATTTCAGCTGCTTCTTCATGGGTTGTTCATCAGAGACCCTGGAGCTCACACCAGCACTGCTTAGTCCTGCCGTGGACTCTCCTGTGAAGCTCATTCCAGCAGATTCAGTTGTGAGATCCTGGCCTGTTTGTTTTTCTAGCCCTCTATTCATTGTTACAAACTGATCCATCTTCAATCCTCATGCACTCCTGTTGCTTGCTTACTGGCAGCTACAAAATTGAGGAATCTCTCCTCTATGGTTTGCGACCAAAGCACGAATTATATGACATCAGTGAACAAGCCGGATGGGTGACCTGCTCTCTGCTGCCACTTCTGGCGGGAAGTTTGATCCTGGAACAGCGCAGTTGTCAGGAGGAGACGGCACTGGGACATCCCTGATGTCGGGAGGAGACGGTACTGGGACAGCGCTGGTGTCGGGAGGAGACGGTACTCAGACAGCACGCTGATGTCAGGGGGAGACGGTACTCAGACAGCGTGCTGATGTCAGGGGGAGACGGTACTCAGACAGCGTGCTGGTGTCGGGAGGAGACGGTACTCAGACAGCACGCTGATGTCAGGGGGAGACGGTACTCAGACAGCGTGCTGATGTCAGGGGGAGGACGGTACTCAGACAGCGTGCTGATGTCAGGGGGAGACGGTACTCAGACAGCGTGCTGATGTCAGGGGGAGACGGTACTCAGACAGCTTGCTGATGTCAGGGGGAGACGGTACTGGGACAGCGCTGGTGTCGGGAGGAGACGGTACTCAGACAGCACGCTGATGTCAGGGGGAGACGGTACTGGGACAGCGCTGACGTCATGAGAAGACGGCACTGGGACATCCCTGATGTCGGGAGGAGACGGTACTGGGACAGCGCTGGTGTCGGGAGGAGACGGTACTCAGACAGCTTGCTGATGTCAGGAGGAGACAGTACTGGGACAGCGCTGACGTCAGGAGGAGATGGTCCTGGGACAGCGCTGTTGTCAGAAGGAGACGGTACTGGGACAGCGTGCTGATGTCAGGAGGAGACAGTACTGGGACAGCGTGCTGATGTCAGAAGGAGATGGTACTGGGACAGCGTGCTGATGTCAGAAGGAGACAGTACTGGGACAGCGCTGACGTCAGGAGGAGATGGTCCTGGGACAGCGCTGTTGTCAGAAGGAGACAGTACTGGGACAGCGTGCTGATGTCAGGAGGAGACGGTACTCAGACAGCTTGCTGATGTCAGGGGGAGACGGTACTCAGACAGCATGCTGATGTCAGGGGGAGACGGTACTGGGACAGCGTGCTGATGTCAGGAGGAGACAGTACTGGGACAGCACGCTGATGTCAGGAGGAGACGGTACTCAGACAGCACGCTGATGTCAGGAGGAGACGGTACTCAGACAGCACGCTGATGTCAGGAGGAGACGGTACTCAGACAGCGTGCTGATGTCAGGGGGAGACGGTACTCAGACAGCGTGCTGATGTCAGGGGGAGACGGTACTCAGACAGTGTGCTGATGTCAGGAGGAGACGGTACTCAGACAGCACGCTGATGTCAGGAGGAGACGGTACTCAGACAGCTTGCTGATGTCAGGAGGAGACGGTACTCAGACAGCGTGCTGATGTCAGGGGGAGACGGTACTCAGACAGCTTGCTGATGTCAGGGGGAGACGGTACTCAGACAGCACGCTGATGTCAGGGGGAGACGGTACTCAGACAGCACGCTGATGTCAGGAGGAGACGGTACTCAGACAGCGTGCTGATGTCAGGAGGAGACGGTACTCAGACAGGGTGCTGATGTCAGGGGGAGACGGTACTCAGACAGCGTGCTGATGTCAGGGGGAGACGGTACTCAGACAGCGTGCTGATGTCAGGGGGAGACGGTACTCAGACAGCTTGCTGATGTCAGGGGGAGTCGGTACTCAGACAGCGTGCTGATGTCAGGAGGAGACGGTACTCAGACAGCGTGCTGATGTCAGGGGGAGACGGTACTCAGACAGCACGCTGATGTCAGGGGGAGACGGTACTCAGACAGCGTGCTGATGTCAGGGGGAGTCGGTACTCAGACAGCGTGCTGATGTGAGGAGGAGACGGTAGTCAGACAGCTTGCTGATGTGAGGAGGAGACGGTAGTCAGACAGCGTGCTGATGTCAGGGGGAGACGGTACTCAGACAGTGTGCTGATGTCAGGGGGAGACGGTACTGGGACAGCGTGCTGATGTCAGGGGGAGACGGTACTCAGACAGCTTGCTGATGTCAGGGGGAGACGGTACTCAGACAGCGTCCTGATGTCAGGGGGAGACGGTACTCAGACAGCTTGCTGATGTCGGGGGAGACGGTACTCAGACAGCACGCTGATGTCAGGAGGAGACGGTACTCAGACAGCTTGCTGATGTCAGGAGGAGACGGTACTCAGACAGCATGCTGATGTCAGGAGGAGACGGTACTCAGACAGCTTGCTGATGTCAGGAGGAGACGGTACTCAGACAGCGTGCTGATGTCAGGAGGAGACGGTACTCAGACAGCGTGCTGATGTCAGGGGGAGACGGTACTCAGACAGCGTGCTGATGTCAGGGGGAGACGGTACTCAGACAGCTTGCTGATGTCAGGGGGAGACGGTACTCAGACAGCACGCTGATGTCAGGGGGAGACGGTACTCAGACAGCACGCTGATGTCAGGGGGAGACGGTACTCAGACAGCGTGCTGATGTCAGGGGGAGACGGTACTCAGACAGCACGCTGATGTCAGGGGGAGACGGTACTCAGACAGCGTGCTGATGTCAGGAGGAGACGGTACTCAGACAGCTTGCTGATGTCAGGGGGAGACGGTACTCAGACAGCACGCTGGTGTCAGGGGGAGACGGTACTCAGACAGCACGCTGATGTCAGGGGGAGACGGTACTCAGACAGCACGCTGATGTCAGGAGGAGACGGTACTCAGACAGGGTGCTGATGTCAGGAGGAGACGGTACTCAGACAGCGTGCTGATGTCAGGAGGAGACGGTACTCAGACAGCTTGCTGATGTCAGGGGGAGACGGTACTCAGACAGCACGCTGATGTCAGGGGGAGACGGTACTCAGACAGCGTCCTGATGTCAGGAGGAGACGGTACTCAGACAGCTTGCTGATGTCAGGGGGAGACGGTACTCAGACAGCTTGCTGATGTCAGGGGGAGACGGTACTCAGACAGCGTGCTGATGTCAGGGGGAGACGGTACTCAGACAGCACGCTGATGTCAGGGGGAGACGGTACTCAGACAGCACGCTGATGTCAGGGGGAGACGGTACTCAGACAGCGTGCTGATGTCAGGGGGAGACGGTACTCAGACAGCGTGCTGATGTCAGGAGGAGACGGTACTCAGACAGCACGCTGATGTCAGGGGGAGACGGTACTCAGACAGCACGCTGATGTCAGGGGGAGACGGTACTCAGACAGCACGCTGATGTCAGGGGGAGACGGTACTCAGACAGCGTGCTGATGTCAGGAGGAGACGGTACTCAGACAGCACGCTGATGTCAGGAGGAGACGGTACTCAGACAGCGTGCTGATGTCAGGAGGAGACGGTACTCAGACAGCGTCCTGATGTCAGGGGGAGACGGTACTCAGACAGCTTGCTGATGTCAGGAGGAGACGGTACTCAGACAGCTTGCTGATGTCAGGGGGAGACGGTACTCAGACAGCGTCCTGATGTCAGGAGGAGACGGTACTCAGACAGCACGCTGATGTCAGCGGGAGACGGTACTCAGACAGCACGCTGATGTCAGGAGGAGACGGTACTCAGACAGCACGCTGATGTCAGGAGGAGACGGTACTCAGACAGCTTGCTGATGTCAGGGGGAGACGGTACTCAGACAGGGTGCTGACGTCAGGGGGAGACGGTACTCAGACAGCGTGCTGATGTCAGGGGGAGACGGTACTCAGACAGCTTGCTGATGTCAGGGGGAGACGGTACTCAGACAGCTTGCTGATGTCAGGGGGAGACGGTACTCAGACAGCTTGCTGATGTCAGGAGGAGACGGTACTCAGACAGCATGCTGATGTCAGGGGGAGACGGTACTCAGACAGCTTGCTGATGTCAGGGGAGACGGTACTCAGACAGCGTGCTGATGTCAGGAGGAGACGGTACTCAGACAGCTTGCTGATGTCAGGGGGAGACGGTACTCAGACAGCGTGCTGATGTCAGGGGGAGACGGTACTCAGACAGCGTGCTGATGTCAGGGGGAGACGGTACTCAGACAGCACGCTGATGTCAGGGGGAGACGGTACTCAGACAGCGTGCTGATGTCAGGGGAGACGGTACTCAGACAGCGTGCTGATGTCAGGGGAGACGGTACTCAGACAGCGTGCTGATGTCAGGAGGAGACGGTACTCAGACAGCACGCTGATGTCAGGAGGAGACGGTACTCAGACAGCACGCTGATGTCAGGAGGAGACGGTACTCAGACAGCGTGCTGATGTCAGGAGGAGACGGTACTCAGACAGCACGCTGATGTCAGGGGGAGACGGTACTCAGACAGCTTGCTGATGTCAGGGGGAGACGGTACTCAGACAGCGTGCTGATGTCAGGGAGGAGACGGTACTCAGACAGCACGCTGATGTCAGGGGGAGACGGTACTCAGACAGCATGCTGATGTCAGGGGGAGACGGTACTCAGACAGCGTGCTGATGTCAGGAGGAGACGGTACTCAGACAGCTTGCTGATGTCAGGGGGAGACGGTACTCAGACAGCTTGCTGATGTCAGGGGGAGACGGTACTCAGACAGCGTGCTGATGTCAGGAGGAGACGGTACTCAGACAGCGTGCTGATGTCAGGAGGGAGACGGTACTCAGACAGCACGCTGATGTCAGGGGGAGACGGTACTCAGACAGCGTGCTGATGTCAGGGGGAGACGGTACTCAGACAGCGTGCTGATGTCAGGGGGAGACGGTACTCAGACAGCGTGCTGATGTCAGGAGGAGACGGTACTCAGACAGCGTGCTGATGTCAGGGGGGAGACGGTACTCAGACAGCGTGCTGATGTCAGGAGGAGACGGTACTCAGACAGCTTGCTGATGTCAGGGGGAGACGGTACTCAGGACAGCACGCTGATGTCAGGGGAGACGGTACTCAGACAGCGTGCTGATGTCAGGGGGAGACGGTACTCAGGACAGCACGCTGATGTCAGGGGGAGACGGTACTCAGACAGCTTGCTGATGTCAGGAGGAGACGGTACTCAGACAGCTTGCTGATGTCAGGGGGAGACGGTACTCAGACAGCACGCTGATGTCAGGAGGAGACGGTACTCAGACAGCGTGCTGATGTCAGGGGGAGACGGTACTCAGACAGCTTGCTGATGTCAGGGGGAGACGGTACTCAGACAGCGTGCTGATGTCAGGAGGAGACGGTACTCAGACAGCGTGCTGATGTCAGGGGGAGACGGTACTCAGACAGCTTGCTGATGTCAGGGGGAGACGGTACTCAGACAGCTTGCTGATGTCAGGAGGAGACGGTACTCGGACAGCGTGCTGATGTCAGGGGGAGACGGTACTCAGACAGCGTGCTGATGTCAGGAGGAGACGGTACTCAGACAGGGTGCTGATGTCAGGGGGAGACGGTACTCAGACAGCCTGCTGATGTCAGGAGGAGACGGTACTCAGACAGCACGCTGATGTCAGGGGGAGACGGTACTCAGACAGCGTGCTGATGTCAGGGGGAGACGGTACTCAGACAGCGTGCTGATGTCAGGGGGAGACGGTACTGGGACAGCTTGCTGATGTCAGGGGGAGACGGTACTGGGACAGCTTGCTGATGTCAGGAGGAGACGGTACTGGGACAGCGTGCTGATGTCAGGGGGAGACGGTACTCAGACAGCACGCTGATGTCAGGGGGAGACGGTACTCAGACAGCGTGCTGATGTCAGGAGGAGACGGTACTCAGACAGGGTGCTGATGTCAGGGGGAGACGGTACTCAGACAGCCTGCTGATGTCAGGAGGAGACGGTACTCAGACAGCACGCTGATGTCAGGAGGAGACGGTACTCAGACAGCGTGCTGATGTCAGGGAGAGACGGTACTCAGACAGCACGCTGACGTCAGGGGGAGACGGTACTCAGACAGCTTGCTGATGTCAGGGGGAGACGGTACTCAGACAGCACGCTGATGTCAGGAGGAGACGGTACTCAGACAGCACGCTGATGTCAGGGGGAGACGGTACTCAGACAGCTTGCTGATGTCAGGAGGAGACGGTACTCAGACAGCTTGCTGATGTCAGGGGGAGACGGTACTCAGACAGGGTGCTGATGTCAGAGGGAGACGGTACTCAGACAGCTTGCTGATGTCAGGGGGAGACGGTACTCAGACAGCTTGCTGATGTCAGGGGGAGACGGTACTCAGACAGCGTGCTGATGTCAGGAGGAGACGGTACTCAGACAGCGTGCTGATGTCAGGAGGAGACGGTACTCAGACAGCACGCTGATGTCAGGGGGAGACGGTACTCAGACAGCGTGCTGATGTCAGGGGGAGACGGTATTCAGACAGCGTGCTGATGTCAGGGGGAGACGGTACTCAGACAGCACGCTGATGTCAGGAGGAGACGGTACTCAGACAGCACGCTGATGTCAGGAGGAGACGGTACTCAGACAGCGTGCTGATGTCAGGAGGAGACGGTACTCAGACAGCTTGCTGATGTCAGGGGGAGACGGTACTCAGACAGCACGCTGATGTCAGGGGGAGACGGTACTCAGACAGTGTGCTGATGTCAGGGGGAGACGGTACTCAGACAGCGTGCTGATGTCAGGGGGAGACGGTACTCAGACAGCACGCTGATGTCAGGGGAGACGGTACTCAGACAGCACGCTGATGTCAGGAGGAGACGGTACTCAGACAGCTTGCTGATGTCAGGGGGAGACGGTACTCAGACAGCACGCTGATGTCAGGGGGAGACGGTACTCAGACAGCGTGCTGATGTCAGGGGGAGACGGTACTCAGACAGCGTGCTGATGTCAGGGGGAGACGGTACTCAGACAGCGTGCTGATGTCAGTGGGAGACGGTACTCAGACAGCACGCTGATGTCAGGAGGAGACGGTACTCAGACAGCTTGCTGATGTCAGGGGGAGACGGTACTCAGACAGCGTGCTGATGTCAGTGGGAGACGGTACTCAGACAGCACGCTGATGTCAGGAGGAGACGGTACTCAGACAGCTTGCTGATGTCAGGAGGAGACGGTACTCAGACAGTGTGCTGATGTCAGGAGGAGACGGTACTCAGACAGCACGCTGATGTCAGGGGGAGACGGTACTCAGACAGCACGCTGATGTCAGGAGGAGACGGTACTCAGACAGCACGCTGATGTCAGGAGGAGACGGTACTCAGACAGCACGCTGATGTCAGGAGGAGACGGTACTCAGACAGCACGCTGATGTCAGGGGGAGACGGTACTCAGACAGCGTGCTGAAGTCAGGAGGAGACGGTACTCAGACAGCTTGCTGATGTCAGGGGGAGACGGTACTCAGACAGCTTGCTGATGTCAGGGGGAGACGGTACTCAGACAGCTTGCTGATGTCAGGAGGAGACGGTACTCAGACAGCTTGCTGATGTCAGGGGGAGACGGTACTCAGACAGCACGCTGATGTCAGGGGGAGACGGTACTCAGACAGCGTGCTGATGTCAGGGAGAGACGGTACTCAGACAGCACGCTGATGTCAGGGGAAGACGGTACTCAGACAGCGTGCTGATGTCAGGAGGAGACGGTACTCAGACAGCGTGCTGATGTCAGGGGGAGACGGTACTCAGACAGTGTGCTGATGTCAGGAGGAGACGGTACTGGGACAGCACGCTGATGTCAGGAGGAGATGGTACTCAGACAGCCCGCTGATGTCAGGGGGAGACGGTACTCAGACAGCGTGCTGATGTCAGGAGGAGACGGTACTCAGACAGCGTGCTGATGTCAGGGGGAGACGGTACTCAGACAGCTCGCTGATGTCAGGGGGAGACGGTACTCAGACAGGGTGCTGATGTCAGGGGGAGACGGTACTCAGACAGCTTGCTGATGTCAGGGGGAGACGGTACTCAGACAGGGTGCTGATGTCAGGGGGAGACGGTACTCAGACAGCTTGCTGATGTCAGGGGGAGACGGTACTCAGACAGCACGCTGATGTCAGGGGGAGACGGTACTCAGACAGGGTGCTGATGTCAGGGGGAGACGGTACTCAGACAGCTTGCTGATGTCAGGGGGAGACGGTACTCAGACAGTGTGCTGATGTCAGGGGGAGACGGTACTCAGACAGCGTGCTGATGTCAGGGGGAGACGGTACTCAGACAGCGTGCTGATGTCAGGGGGAGACGGTACTCAGACAGCTTGCTGATGTCAGGGGGAGACGGTACTCAGACAGCGTGCTGATGTCAGGGGGAGACGGTACTCAGACAGCGTGCTGATGTCAGGAGGAGACGGTACTCAGACAGCTTGCTGATGTCAGGAGGAGACGGTACTCAGACAGTGTGCTGATGTCAGGAGGAGACGGTACTCAGACAGCAGGCTGATGTCAGGGGGAGACGGTACTCAGACAGCACGCTGATGTCAGGGGGAGACGGTACTCAGACAGCGTGCTGATGTCAGGGGGAGACGGTACTCAGACAGCGTGCTGATGTCAGGGGGAGACGGTACTGGGACAGCTTGCTGATGTCAGGGGGAGACGGTACTGGGACAGCTTGCTGATGTCAGGAGGAGACGGTACTGGGACAGCGTGCTGATGTCAGGGGGAGACGGTACTCAGACAGCGTGCTGATGTCAGGAGGAGACGGTACTCAGACAGGGTGCTGATGTCAGGGGGAGACGGTACTCAGACAGCCTGCTGATGTCAGGAGGAGACGGTACTCAGACAGCACGCTGATGTCAGGGGGAGACGGTACTCAGACAGCGTGCTGATGTCAGGGGGAGACGGTACTCAGACAGCGTGCTGATGTCAGGGGGAGACGGTACTGGGACAGCTTGCTGATGTCAGGGGGAGACGGTACTGGGACAGCTTGCTGATGTCAGGAGGAGACGGTACTGGGACAGCGTGCTGATGTCAGGGGGAGACGGTACTCAGACAGCACGCTGATGTCAGGGGGAGACGGTACTCAGACAGCGTGCTGATGTCAGGAGGAGACGGTACTCAGACAGGGTGCTGATGTCAGGGGGAGACGGTACTCAGACAGCCTGCTGATGTCAGGAGGAGACGGTACTCAGACAGCACGCTGATGTCAGGAGGAGACGGTACTCAGACAGCGTGCTGATGTCAGGGAGAGACGGTACTCAGACAGCACGCTGACGTCAGGGGGAGACGGTACTCAGACAGCTTGCTGATGTCAGGGGGAGACGGTACTCAGACAGCACGCTGATGTCAGGAGGAGACGGTACTCAGACAGCGTGCTGATGTCAGGAGGAGACGGTACTCAGACAGCACGCTGATGTCAGGGGGAGACGGTACTCAGACAGCACGCTGATGTCAGGAGGAGACGGTACTCAGACAGCGTGCTGATGTCAGGACGAGACGGTACTCAGACAGCACGCTGATGTCAGGGGGAGACGGTACTCAGACAGCTTGCTGATGTCAGGGGGAGACGGTACTCAGACAGGGTGCTGATGTCAGAGGGAGACGGTACTCAGACAGCTTGCTGATGTCAGGGGGAGACGGTACTCAGACAGCTTGCTGATGTCAGGGGGAGACGGTACTCAGACAGCGTGCTGATGTCAGGAGGAGACGGTACTCAGACAGCGTGCTGATGTCAGGAGGAGACGGTACTCAGACAGCACGCTGATGTCAGGGGGAGACGGTACTCAGACAGCGTGCTGATGTCAGGGGGAGACGGTACTCAGACAGCGTGCTGATGTCAGGGGGAGACGGTACTCAGACAGCACGCTGATGTCAGGAGGAGACGGTACTCAGACAGCACGCTGATGTCAGGAGGAGACGGTACTCAGACAGCGTGCTGATGTCAGGAGGAGACGGTACTCAGACAGCTTGCTGATGTCAGGGGGAGACGGTACTGGGATTGCACGCTGATGTCAGGGGAGACGGTACTCAGACAGCGTGCTGATGTCAGGGGGAGACGGTACTGGGACAGCACGCTGATGTCAGGGGGAGACGGTACTCAGACAGCTTGCTGATGTCAGGAGGAGACGGTATTCAGACAGCTTGCTGATGTCAGGGGGAGACAGTACTCAGACAGCACGCTGATGTCAGGAGGAGACGGTATTCAGACAGCGTGCTGATGTCAGGGGGAGACGGTACTCAGACAGCTTGCTGATGTCAGGGGGAGACGGTACTCAGACAGCGTGCTGATGTCAGGAGGAGACGGTACTCAGACAGCGTGCTGATGTCAGGGGGAGACGGTACTGGGACAGCTTGCTGATGTCAGGGGGAGACGGTACTGGGACAGCTTGCTGATGTCAGGAGGAGACGGTACTGGGACAGCGTGCTGATGTCAGGGGGAGACGGTACTCAGACAGCGTGCTGATGTCAGGGGGAGACGGTACTCAGACAGGGTGCTGATGTCAGGGGGAGACGGTACTCAGACAGCCTGCTGATGTCAGGAGGAGACGGTACTCAGACAGCACGCTGATGTCAGGGGGAGACGGTACTCAGACAGCGTGCTGATGTCAGGGGGAGACGGTACTCAGACAGCGTGCTGATGTCAGGGGGAGACGGTACTGGGACAGCTTGCTGATGTCAGGGGGAGATGGTACTGGGACAGCTTGCTGATGTCAGGAGGAGACGGTACTGGGACAGCGTGCTGATGTCAGGGGGAGACGGTACTCAGACTGCACGCTGATGTCAGGGGGAGACGGTACTCAGACAGCGTGCTGATGTCAGGAGGAGACGGTACTCAGACAGGGTGCTGATGTCAGGGGGAGACGGTACTCAGACAGCCTGCTGATGTCAGGAGGAGACGGTACTCAGACAGCACGCTGATGTCAGGAGGAGACGGTACTCAGACAGCGTGCTGATGTCAGGGGGAGACGGTACTCAGACAGCACGCTGATGTCAGGGGGAGACGGTACTCAGACAGCTTGCTGATGTCAGGGGGAGACGGTACTCAGACAGCACGCTGATGTCAGGAGGAGACGGTACTCAGACAGCACGCTGATGTCAGGGGGAGACGGTACTCAGACAGCTTGCTGATGTCAGGAGGAGACGGTACTCAGACAGCTTGCTGATGTCAGGGGGAGACGGTACTCAGACAGGGTGCTGATGTCAGGGGGAGACGGTACTCAGACAGCTTGCTGATGTCAGGGGGAGACGGTACTCAGACAGCTTGCTGATGTCAGGGGGAGACCGGTACTCAGACAGCGTGCTGATGTCAGGAGGAGACGGTACTCAGACAGCGTGCTGATGTCAGGAGGAGACGGTACTCAGACAGCACGCTGATGTCAGGGGGAGACGGTACTCAGACAGCGTGCTGATGTCAGGGGGAGACGGTATTCAGACAGCGTGCTGATGTCAGGGGGAGACGGTACTCAGACAGCACGCTGATGTCAGGAGGAGACGGTACTCAGACAGCACGCTGATGTCAGGAGGAGACGGTACTCAGACAGCGTGCTGATGTCAGGAGGAGACGGTACTCAGACAGCTTGCTGATGTCAGGGGGAGACGGTACTGGGACAGCACGCTGATGTCAGGGGAGACGGTACTCAGACAGCGTGCTGATGTCAGGGGGAGACGGTACTGGGACAGCACGCTGATGTCAGGGGGAGACGGTACTCAGACAGCTTGCTGATGTCAGGAGGAGACGGTATTCAGACAGCTTGCTGATGTCAGGGGGAGACAGTACTCAGACAGCACGCTGATGTCAGGAGGAGACGGTATTCAGACAGCGTGCTGATGTCAGGGGGAGACAGTACTCAGACAGCTTGCTGATGTCAGGGGGAGACGGTACTCAGACAGCGTGCTGATGTCAGGAGGAGACGGTACTCAGACAGCACGCTGATGTCAGGGGGAGACGGTACTCAGACAGCTTGCTGATGTCAGGGGGAGACGGTACTCAGACAGCTTGCTGATGTCAGGGGGAGACGGTACTCAGACAGCACGCTGATGTCAGGGGGAGACGGTACTCAGACAGCTTGCTGATGTCAGGAGGAGACGGTACTCAGACAGCTTGCTGATGTCAGGAGGAGGCGGTACTCAGACAGCACGCTGATGTCAGGAGGAGACGGTACTCAGACAGCGTGCTGATGTCAGGGGGAGACGGTACTCAGACAGTGTGCTGATGTCAGGGGGAGACGGTACTCAGACAGCACGCTGATGTCAGGGGGAGACGGTACTGGGACAGCACGCTGATGTCAGGAGGAGACGGTATTCAGACAGCTTGCTGATGTCAGGAGGAGACGGTACTCAGACAGCGTGCTGATGTCAGGAGGAGACGGTACTCAGACAGCTTGCTGATGTCAGAATGAGACGGTACTGAGATAGTGCGCGTGTGAGGAAAAAGGGTTATAGCACACACTCACGTCATAATATCCACTCATGTATATCATGAGATGCAGACAGGCAGTGATTGACACACAGGATAACCAATGAACACACACGACACAGAACAACCCATCACCAGACAGGACACCACGACTATAAAGCCCACAGGGCATTAAGGCTGTCCCTCTCTCACAGGACTTGGCTGGGGAGATAGTCGCAGTGCACAGGCCAATGAACATCATCACTATGTGATAAAGAGCTAGTCTGGTCAAGACAGTAGGAGGTTATCAGTGAGGTTAATAGAGTGTCAACCCACAGCAGATTATGTGCAGCAATCAACAGGATCAATAAAACGGTGTTGGCCCATCTCCTGTGTCGGAAGCCTGTTTCTCGTTTCACTGCATCCAGTTGCAGTCGATGTTGGACCAACACAGATAACACATCAACTCCCAAGAAAGATTTTGACACAAATCCCTGACATCACACAAGGATCCAGTGAGGTTAACATCACATGAATGTGAATCTCAGAGAGACTATTACTGAGTGGGTGGGTGGTTAAACCTGGCAGTAAGAGGATACATATGTAAAGGATCACAAAGCCTTCAGTTGCCAAAGTCATTCACATTAACATTAAATGCGTCAACAGAAATGCAATATCTATACAGAGGTTGCACAACCATGACCCAAAAGAGAGTTCAGTATTTCTTATTTTTTCCTAATCCTATCACTGTGCATGGTTGCAGCCTAACATCGGCAGCAGAGGTAGAGATAGCCTGCTGACTGCTATTCTCTGTTTCAGAGATGACTTTGGCAGATGTCTACTGCTAAGCCTGAGGCCTAGAGGGCTGTGGTTTGACAAGGAATTTCTGCTCTGGGGCGGGTGCACCTTCCTCAGCATCGGCAGCCACTTCCAGAGGTTCATCATCTGACTTGGATTCAATGGGTGGCTGATTTACAGCACTCCTCCAGGTTCCAGAGACCAGGGCTGTCCCTGCCTCACACTGCTGTGGAGACATGTCAGTGAGGCTGTAAAGGATAGGCTTGCAGACCACGAAGGTACAAACTAACAAGAGCTTTATTGGAAAGGAGTTTTCTCACAAGCTCCTAGAATAGACTGACTGTTAGCTCCACCCAAACTGCCAATGATGTCATCAGTACATCATGTGATTGAACTCATAAAGTGACCTTGTTCCTGGTAGGAACATAACACTTTCCTCCCACGTTAGGATCGAGGTTCTTGCGATGAATGACAATATAATGTGCTTGTGGCTTCACAGCTCCAGGGTCCCAGGTTCGATTCCCGGCTTGGGTCACTGTCTGTGCGGAGTTTGCACATTCTCCCCGTGTCTGCGTGGGTTTCCTCTGGGTGCTCCGGTTTCTTCCCACAGTCCAAAGATATGCAGGTTTGGTGGGTTAGCCATGGTAAATTGCCCTTAGTGACCAATTAAAAAAAAGGTTAGGAGGGGTTATTGGGATACGGGGATAGGGTGGAAGTGAGGGGGTCGGTGCAGACTCGATGGGCTGAATGGCCTCCTTTTGCACTGTATGTTCTATAATATTAACAATCAAAATTTGCAGTACGAACAATTAACAAATGCAACAGTCCGGACATTTTGGATGACATCGATTCCTGTGTGGTTGTAAGTGGGCCTCATGCGTCTGCTTTTGCATGTTGACTGCAGCCTTGGGTGTGTTTGGTTGGGTTTTGACATCATCCCCTATTGTATCAATTGGAGCCGACATGAGATTTGCAGATTGACTCGGTGTTGAAATGTCCTCAACTGACATACTGTCTTCCACAGTTGTTTCTGGTATTGTCAAGTTCTCAGGTATGTACAGGTCTTAACTTGGCACAGTTTGTTGCAGGCTCTCGGCTAACTCTGCTTCTGGCAACCTTGTTCCAACAGCTAAAAGTTTGTTTTTTAAATTTAGAGTTCCCAATTATTTTTTCCAAATAAGGGGCAATTTAGCATGGCCAATCCACCTACCCTGCACATTTGGGTTGTGGGGGTGAAACCCACACAAACATGGGGAGAATGTGCAAACTCCACACCGACAGTGACCCAGGGCCAGGATTCGAACCCGGGTCCTCAGTGCCGTAGGCAGCAATGCTAACCACTGTGCCACTGTGCTGCCCCAACAGCTAAAAGTTGGTCATCATGTCTTCTCCACAAATTGTCCTGAGTTTGAACGACAACAAAATTGGCACCAGCCGCGGTGAAATTCATGACCCGTTAATGGGCTAGTATCGGCGCCACATGGAACCTGAGAGTTTCCAGTGAAAAGCGGTGCCCGATTCAACAGAGTCGGGACTGCCAATCGAGAGGCTGACAAGTTGCAGCCACGTATTAGCACCCTCATCCCCACACCCACTCACCCCAGCCAACAAGCTGGCATCATGAAGAGCGACACCCTGGTTCGCGGATGCAGAGCCTCAGACCCTGCTGTATGCTGTGGTGGAGAGGTGGGGAACTCTGATCCCCGGGGTGGCAGGGAGGCTGCCACCCACTGATGTACACATGGCCTGGGTGCAGGTGGCAGAGGCCGCACCGCCAGGACTGGACAACAGCCACTTTTTCTGACTCCATTAGATTGGTGCGGTTCTTTTTCGGGTGTTTTCAATGTGGATCAAGCACGTTGTTGCCAGTCGCTTTGTGGTATTTTTAAAAGATCGACTTGCAGACCATGAAGGCACAAACAACAAGAGCTTTATTGGAAAGGTGTTTTCTCACAAGCTGTAAAATAAATAGACTGACTGTTAGCCCACCCAAACGGCCAATGATATCATCAGTGTGTCACGTGATCAAACTCTTGGAGTGACATTGTTCCAACTAGGAACAAACATGAATATACACAGAGGTGTTCTCCACAGTGAGACCTTGTGCCTAACCTGGTACAATGACCCGCCAAGATATATGTGGTGGTGGAGGGTGCAGCTGATCGCTGCTCTGCTTTGGTGTTTTCATCCTCATGATGATCTGGGGGCCTTGCTTTATGTTGGTCCTCCTCATGTGCCTAGATCTGTTGGTACCAATGAAAGAGAGAAAATGGTTTTAGTTCATGAGCGGACATAACGCAAGATTGGATGCCACTCACTGTGAATGTCAGGATGTCAGAACTCAAGGAGGTATCACCTGTGCTCGGTTACCGGGATAAGCCAATCATCCTTCCCCACAGGAGTGATCCCCGATCTCCCCAGCCAGCCCAATGGCATCCTCCTTGCATTTGATGAAGGATGTGATGTTGGCCATCCCTCCTCCAGTCTGGGATCTTCTCCTTCTGTTGTGGGCCAGTTTGGACGAGATGAAGACAAAGGAAAATGAACGTGATGAGAAGGGATGGAGCAGAGGTTGGAAAATGTGTTGAGCCCTCCAAGAAGGGCCAGGGATGGAGGGTGCACAGCTTGCTAAATGAGATGGTAGTGATGCGACAGTATCCATGAGTCAATAAGTGGTGACATGTGACCCCCGCAATGTGTGTGAAGAGAGAAGACTCCTGAGTGCATGATGTCATGATGAGATTTTGATATTGGAGGGAATTGAAGGTCGCCACACCATGGAGGGATGTGACTCTGTTAGGGAGGGTGCAGAAGGGATTCAGCAGGATGCTGCCTGGGCATCTGGGCTGGAATGTATCAGCTCTGGAGAGAGGCTGGTCAGGCTGGGGTTGTTCTCCTTTGTGCAGAGAAGGCCGAGGGGGGAACCTGAGCGAGATGTACAAAAGCATGAGGGTCATAGATAGGAAGAAACCTTTCCCCTTAGTAGAGGGGTCAAAAAGTAGAGGCATAAATTTAAAGTAAGGAGCAGAAGGCTTAAGAGGATTTGATTAAAGATGTTTTCATCCAGAGGGTGGTAGGAATCTGGAGCTCACTGCCTGAAAGGGTGGTAGAGGTGGGAGCACCCACAACATTTAAATGAGCACTTGAAATGTCATTGTATACAAGGCCATGGACCGAGTGTTGGAAAATGGGATTAGAGTGGAAAGGTGCTTGATGGCTGGCACAGCCATGATGGGCCGAATGGCCTTGCCTGTGTGCTGTAAAACCCTACGGGTGTGATTCTCTGGCCTGGTTTCGCTCAAGCTAGAGCACAATGAGGCCAGAGAATCGGAGGAGCAGCCTAAAACGAGAACCGCGGCGGGCGCCAAATCGTTGGCGATGCAACTGGCCTGCTCCAGTCGGCGAAATCGGGATCCCGCCATAGCGTGACGAGAAACAAATTATCACCATCTAAGCCCTGTTTCCTTACCCCACAGCCATCGGTCTCCCATGATCCAGTGGCTTCCCCAGCAAGTGGTCACACTGGTAGTACCCCTTTTGAAAAACATGAACCTGACGGATGGACTGCTGCAGGGAGCCGAGGAGGTGAGCTTCACTCACAGGCAGTGAGCCCAGGGGCACTGGGTTGGTGGGGGTGCAACTGGGGGTGCAACCACAGTTGGGGATGGTCCACCATTGGGGACAGGAGGTCTCGGGGCTGGGGTAAGAATGAGGGGTTCCACTCCGGGGGGTGGGGTCGATTGTGCGTGTGTCATCCATGCCAATCCACGGACCATGTGTTCCCATTAGGGGGGCAACCCTGGTCCCTGCCTGTTTCCAATGATCACCCATAGCTCCCAATGCCCACAGGGGTCTCTGGCCGTGCGGCTGAATGCGATTGCTAATCGGGAATTGGCAATCATGGCTAAGTGAGCACTTCACACATCTCAAGTGGATCCCCGTGGGTGGGCCATGTAGCATGTGGGAGTCATTGATTCGCATCCTAATCACACCTTGATGCATGGACACTTTGCTTGAGCACTGTGGGAGGCAGCACCTTAGACGCAGCGGGCAAACTTAGATCACCCAGGGGATGGGCCCTGGGCATATGTCCGCGCCTGGGTGTGCATGAGCAGGGCATGTCGGACAGAAGGTGTGGGGGGGGGGGGGCACGTCTGGGGGATGTGGAATTGGTGGTCGGCCCTCATCATGGAAGAAAAAGCCAGAGGGGTCATACTGATTATGGTGAGGGTATTTTAATGTTCCTTGTCCAAGTGCACACTACTGCCCCACCCTTTCAATGGTGCCTCACCACTGTCCCCACCTTCCCATACCTCTGCCCCCCCCCCCCCCCCCCACCAAATACACATTCCACACCTTACCTCCCACCTGCCCCCACCCCCAAGTGCCCTCTTGGTGATCCTCGGCATGCTTGGCCTTCCTTGATCTATTGCATCATTCAGGTGTATCCCCAGGATGCACATCTGAGGTGGCGGCAGCCAGCTGCTTACCATGTGCCAAGGCCTTTGATGTCCCTGGTGGCCATCCTCGGGGGGCTTTGGGATCAGTGGGCTCCGGCACACTTGATGGTGGCATATGCACAGCTGTGTCGCTCTTTTCCGGATGCTGGCTGCGAGACGCGGCCTCATCAGATGGGGAGCTGGTGGTCAATGTCGCAACTCCATGGGACGGGACCGTGTTGCCACCCTGCGCCCCCTCCTCCCGCTCACTGCCCATAGGGCCTTGGCATTCACCTCGGGACGGTGGGGCAGGTGGATTGAGCTCCAACTGCCCCTGCATTGTCTGGACTGCCAGATCTGGCGCTTCTCCAATGTCTGCACCATGGTGTCAACGCCCTTGCCGATTCTCCGCAGCTTCTCCGCCATTCCTATCTCATACCGGGACATGTCCCTCAGAGCCTCATCAATGTCAGCCTGGTACTGGGTCATGTCCCCCAGTGAGTCGAATATTCTGCCGGGGCCCTCAGCCATGGCCGTTGCCGACTACGCCACGCCTTGGACACTTCCACTAATGCTGCTGACATCATGCACCAGGCTCTCCATTGTAGTTGCCATCCTAGCAGTGTTGGCCTCAGTGCCACATTGCCGGTGACATTTCCTCTACCCATAGCTTTTGGGACTCCTCCAATTGGCTATGGACCTGCTGGAGCGTCACTACATCTAATGCTGCTCACTAAAGTCTCCATCAGCTCTGGAATAGTATGCTCAGCATCTGGCTGGGACCCAACTGGGTCCTGGGATCCAGCAGACCTCCCACTGCTGTCTCACCTGGGGGTTCCTGCCTCCACCTGATGTACATTAATGAGTGTGTGGTGCTCACCAGATTGTGCCCAGAAGCCTATTCACTAACGTTGCTCACCAAGGTGTGGAGGGTGGGGATGATGACAGCTGTGACGCTTTAATTGTGGCATCCTCCGAGCTCTCCTCCGAGGTGGTCACATAGGAGGCAGGAGAGGGGGCCACTCCGGGATGGGCCAGCGCTGTTACCTGGAGGACCTGCAGGAGGATGAACATGTGGTCAGTGGGAGGGATGGGTCAGTCAGTAAAGCAATAACAATTCACATTTGGCAGGTCCTCCGGATGGGGCCCGGTGGATCCTCATCTCTGCGGCGTGCACCGACCTCCTCACTGGGGACCGCTCTGTCCTCGGCCACCCCCGTAACCTCTAGGGTGGGTTGGGGTTCAATGGAGGATTGGGGGGGGGGGGGGGGGGCTGGTCACGTGGGGGTTGTTATATTACTTGTTTGTAATATGTCATTACTCTTTGCTTTACTTCCAGAATGGTCTGATGGTTAGATTTCACAGAAACTACCAATCTTCAATTCAAAGCAAAATAGGTTTAATGAATAACGAGTTAAATAATAATGAATTTGTTCACTCTTCAGAACTATCACTGATAATAAAGTAAATCAGAATAAGGATTAATTGTATTTAACTATAAGAATTAACTAAGCTATATAGCTCTCGAACTGCTGTCTAGTCACTCCTGGTCGAAGAGAGGGAGGATCTTCCAGGTTTACATATTTATATCTGAATCTAGTGCTGCCATCTAGTGGTTGTCTTACTCTATGATGCAGTTGTTAACCCTTCATATACCAGCCTATATACATATCACTACTATAGGACTGGGAAGGTTTCGGGGGAGGGGGGGGGGGGGGCGGTGTCAACTCAAGCATGTGACCCAATGTAGGTCGTTGACCTTCTTGTGGCACCGGAGGTCAATCCTCCTGGTCACGCTTCCCGAGCTGATGGCCGCTGCCACATCATCCCAGGCAGCACTGGCTTCCCTGTGGCTCACCCTCCAGGACCCTCGGGGGAACAGAACATCCCTCCTTGCCTCCACTGCATTGAGGAACCTCCCCGGGTCGGTGTCTCCAAATCGTGGGGCCAGTCACCTTGGCACCATGGCTGCAAGCTGAGTGGGGTTGACTGAGCTGTTTACGTGCTTCTCGACCCTTGTTAGCGGGGGGCTGGTAACCGTGGCTCTGGCGAGTCGGCTGGCGAGCCTTCATGTGCGGCGTGAAGCCTGTGGGACCTCGTTAAGTGGACCAATTAACATTGTATTTCATTGCCGGCCTCGCCGGGAAGCTCACTACCACACTTAGAAATCTTTCCGGAGAATCGCGCCCTGGCGGAGTGACTGAGATAATTCATCATCTACCTGCACTGGATCGCATTCTGGGGGCAGGTGCCAGCCTCGCTGGCCTGCTCTGCAATGGCCTCCCATGCCGGAGGGATGAGGCTGGTTTGGGTTTTCAAGCTTTCCCTAAGGTAAAGAGTGCTGCCATCTAGTGGTTGTCTTACTCTATGATATTCCTGTAGCAGCCTCCCCGAACAGACGCCGGAATTTGGCGACTAGGGGCTTTTCGCAGTAACTTCATTTGAAGACTACTTGTGACAATAAGCGATTTTCAGTGCTCCCTATGCTCTTTTTAACAATGATGTGGTAACTTCGGGTAAGCGTTCTCCAAAGCGGCCTTCAGGACGCGCGACAATGCAGAATCGCCGAGCAGAAACTTATAGCCAAGTTCCGCACACATGAGTACAGCCTCAACCAAGACCTTGGATTCATGTCGCATTACATTCATCCCCCACCATCTGGCCTGGGCTTGCAAAATCCTACAAACTGTCCTGGCTTGAGACAATTCACACCTCTTAAACCTGGGGTTACCCCACTCTCTGGATTTGTAAAGACTTAATCACCTGCAAATGCTCGCATTCAAAGCATCGTCTTGCATCTTTGACTTTGTCTATGTATATATGTTTCTGGAATCTACCTCTTCATTCACCTGAGGAAGGAGCAGTGCTCCGAAAGCTAGTGATTTGAAACAAATCTGTTGGACTGTAACCTGGTGTTGTAAGACTTCTTTCTTCTTAACAAGAAGCCATCCCTGTGGATCTCCTGGAGACAGCTCGGCTGGAGAGAGTGAAATGTTTGTGTTCGGACAGCAGTTAAATATGATGCCCTGACCTTTAACCCTGTTAGCTAATGGCAGGGAAGACAAATCACTTCCCGATCCGCCATGTGATTCAGAGACATACTCTCCTGTACATAATTGAAGAGCTTCCAAGCCCGGAATTGGGCACAATTTCCTGTCATTCCAACCAATAGAAAATGAGCTACAGAACCTCCTCCATCACCACTTAGCTTCAAAAACTGAAAATTCCGCCCAATATCTTTAATAAAATCTATTGGAAAACATCGCAATAAAAGTTAGGAAATGACCAATTAATTCTTACATTTGATCAATATTGCAAATATACAAGCTCCTGCTGATTATCAAAAAAACTTTTAAATGGGATTTTCTTCAAAATGTTAGCAAATAAGCCACCCGATGCAGTTGTTTTAATTTTCAGGGAATGCATCAAAGAATAGTTAAGCCATGAGGTGATTGAGCAATTATTCCCCTATTTATGCACTTTGGGAAGGAAGTGAAGGCATTCGAGTGGGTGTCGAATAGATTCATGAGAATGGTTCCGAGCATGAGGAACTTCATTTCTGTGGGGAGATTGGAGAAGTGGGGTCTTCCTTGGGGAAGAGAAGTTTAAGAGGCGATTTGACAGAAAAGTGCAAAATCATGAGAGGCCTGGACAGAGTAGACAGGGAGGAACTGTTCCCGGCTCTTCAATTATGTACAGGTGAGTATGTCTCTGAATCACATGGCTGATCAGGAAGTGATTCGTCTTCCCTACCATTACCTAACAGGGTTAAAGGTCAGGGCACCATATTTGGATCTGGAATGTACAGCCTGAGAGAGTGGTGGAGGCAGATTCCAGCATGGGTCTCAAAAGAGAATTGGATAATTACCTAAAAAAAACGAAAATTCATAACTGCAGGGAATGGTTGGGGAGTGGGTCTGGCCAAGTTGCCCTTGCAGGGAACCACCATGGACACAACAGGCTGAATGGCCTCCCCCTGTACTGTAACCATTCTATGATTCTAATTCTGGAGTGTGATGGAATATTCTCCACTTGATTCAGCTCCAACAGCACTTAAGAAGCTTAACCATTCAGGATCCAGCAGCCTGTTTGATGGACATTCCACCCACCTCCTTAAACTACACTCACCTTGGCTAGTGGAGAATATTCACTCACACACTTGAATTGTGCTTTGTAGATCATTGGTAGACTTTGGGGAATTCCCATCCTCTGAAGTTTTGAGGCAATGATAATCAAGATGTTTATGGTGGGGTATTCAGGCATGGTAATGCTGTTGAATATAATAATAATAATAGCTTATTGTCACAAGTAGGCTTCAATGAAGTTACTGTGAAAAGCCCTTTGTTGCCACATTCCGGCGCCTGTTTGGGGAGGCCAGTACAGGAATTGAACCACCGCTGCTGGCCTTGTTCTGCATTAAAAGTCAGCTCTTTAGCCCACTGTGCTAAACTAGCCCCGTTATCAAGGGAATATCAAGGGAGATGCTTAGATTCTCTCTTGGAGATGGTCGTTGCTTGGCACTTGTGTGGCATGAATGTTACTTGTCGAATAATAGCCCAAACGTGAATGCTGTCCAAGACTCACTGCAAATAGGCATGGGGTGGGATTCTCCGACCCCCCACCCAGCCAGAGAATTGCCCGGGGCAGCGTGAATCCCGCCCCGCCACCCCAACGCCAGCTGCCGGATTCCCCGGCACTGGTTTTTCGGCGGGGGCGGAAATCGCATTGCGCCAGTCGGGGGCCGTTGG
Source organism: Scyliorhinus canicula (assembly GCF_902713615.1). Lineage (NCBI taxonomy): Eukaryota > Metazoa > Chordata > Chondrichthyes > Carcharhiniformes > Scyliorhinidae > Scyliorhinus > Scyliorhinus canicula. The sequence continues at coordinate 38,559,950 of NC_052152.1, read as the reverse complement.
CAGTGGCACCCCTCAGCGATCCTCTGCTCCCCGATGGGCCGAATGGCCACCCGTTTTCTGCCAGTCCCACCGGCGTAAATCAAACAAGGTCCTTACCAGCGGGACCTGGCTCTGCGGGCGACCTGCGGAGTCCTCGGGGGGGGCTCGGGGGGATCTGGCCCCGGGGGGAACCCACAGTGGCCTGGCCCGCGATCGGGGCACACCGATCTGCAGGCGGGCCTGTGCCGTGGGGGCACTCTTTCTCTCCGTGCCGGCCGCTGTAACAGTCCGTCGTGGCCGGCGCGGAGAAGAACACCCCTGCGCATGTGCTGGGATCACGCCAGAGCACGCCGGCGCTCCCGCGCATGCGCCAACTCGCGCTGGCTGGCGGAGGCCCTTCGGTGCCAATTGGCGTGGCGCCAACCCTGCCGGTGCCGGCCTAGCACCTGAAGGTGTGGAGGATTCCGCAACCTCCGGGCGGCCTGACGCCGGATTGGTTCACGCCACTTCTCGGCGCCAGTACGGCCCGTCCCACTGGATAGCGGAGAATCCCGGCCTTGGAGTGCTTTGGTATCTGCAAAGTTGTTAATGGCGCTGCACAATGCACAATGTGCAATCATCAGCAAACATCCCCGCTTCTAACCTCATAATGAAGCAACTGAAAATTGCTGAGCCCAGGACAAGACCCTTTGTAATTCCTGCAGTGAGGTCAGGGACTGAGAAGACTGACCTCCTGCAAACAAGCCATCTTCTTTTCTGCCAAGTATGACTCCAACCAGTGGAGAGTTTTTCACCAGCTTCCCAGTGACTTTAATTTTGCCTGGGCGCCTTGATGTTACACTCAGTCAAATGCTGCCTTGATGTCAAGGACAGTCTCTCACGCCTCACCTCCTGAGTTCAACTCTGTTGTCCATATTTGACCCAAGGCTGCAATGAGGTCAGGAGCTGAGTGGCCCTGGCAGAACCCAGACTGAGCGTCAGTGAGCAGGTTGTTGCTGCATAAGTGCCGCTTGATAGCACTGTTGAAGACCCCTTCCATCACTTTACTGATGTTCAAGAGTCGACTGATGGGGTGGACATTGGCCGCGTTGAATTTGTCTTGTCTTTTTTTGACAAGATATACCTGGGCTATTTTCCACATTATCGGATAGATGCAGATGTTGTAGCTGTACTGGAACAACTTGGATAGGGGCATAGCAAGTTTTGGAGCGAAAGTCCCCAGTGCTGTACCATTGACAGAATGTTGTCAGGTCTTTTGCTGTATCCTGTGTCTTTTACCGTATCTTGACATTACATTGTGTGAATCAAACTGGCTAAAGATTGGCACCTATGCTGGGGACTTCAGGAGGAGGTAGATATGGATCATCTGCTTGACACTTCTGGTTAAATATGGTTGCAAATGCTTCAGTCTTTTGCACAGATGATAGACTCCCCAATCATGAGAATAGTTGTGGAGCCTCTTCAGCTCCTGTTAGCTGCTTAACTGTCTACCATTATTCACGACTGGACATGATAGGAATGCACAGCTTGGTTGTGATTCATTGGTTGGGGGTTGGTTATTCATGGCTGAACCAGGGATGGGATTGTCTGATCCCGCTGCAGTGAATGGGAGATTTAGCTCAACGCCAAATTCTCTGTCCTCGCTGGCAGTGATCGTGAAGCAGTCTCACAACAGAGAATTCCAGCCGTGCCAGACCCTCACCGCCGCTGCCTGTCATCCATCGTCCGGTGCGATTCCGCTATCTAACTGCTCGTGCGGATTTGCACCCAGCACGATATTGCCGTTCGATCGTACCCGAAGAAATAGAAATGAAAAATGTTAATAAACAATGAGCCAAACCCAGCACGATTTTGACCAAACTAAATGTGGATCTCAGAGACTAATAATGACTTCAATTCAGCGCAGGTAGTTGATGTCGCTCCATTTTAATGTCCTAATGACGTGGCCCACTTAAGAATGTTGAATGTGAAGATAATTAAAACCATGCAATATGTTCTGCATTCCGAACTAACACACGTGAATATTTATTCCAGGGGCTATTAAGGAAATGAATAATCCTCGTGAGATACAAATGAAAAAATATTTGAAAATGGGCGGACATGTAGGACACCCTTCATATGATGAATACCTGCCTGGAGCAAGGCACATATTTATAGTTAGCAAACAGCAGGCAGAGGCACACACAGATACCTCCCCATGGTCATTATACTTGTTTCTCGTGGCTCCAACAGACTCCTGCCAAAGTTATGACAGGCAGGCACAAAATAATTTTTTGGGGTACAATCCAAAATGATTTTCCTTTCAAAACACAGCACCCTAGCACACACAGAAGAAGCGAACACAATCATAATGCTTGAAATAAAGAGCCTTTTCCCAGGAGTAAGAATATTAGCAGCTCCTATTGGTAAGTAGTGCTTGCCCCATGCCAAAATGGAGGGAAATTGACTATTTAATGTCCTTGGCATCAATGCTAGAGATCTGAGGCTCCAACAACGATAAGTATTTTTTAGCAACTTTAGAATAATGAATTCTTCAGGCACTTCACAGAATTACTGTAGAGTAAACCAGGGCTCCAAACCACATAAGGGAATTTTAGGCAAGCTGGGCAAAAGCTTGATCAAACAGGTATAAGCAGGGAAGAGAGGTAAAGAGGGAAAGTGGTTCACAGAGGGGGATTCCAGATTTTAGGGCTCAGGGACCACCTCCAATGATGGAGCAACTCAGCAGATGCTCACTTATTTAGACATAAATGAGTTGTACGGAAGGGTTTTTAAATTAACAATATGCAAACGTGGCAAGAATGTGAAGCATTCACCACCACCTGCCGACAAAGTAAACAAGACAATTAGAATGCCTTCAACTATATCCGGGACCCGACTTCCTCAGGATCACAAAATAAGTAGGTGGCACGGTGGCACTGCCACACAGCTTCAAGGACCCGGGTTCAATTCTGCCCTTGGGTCACTGTCTGGGTGGCGTTTGTACTTTCTTCCCGTCTCTGCGTGGGTTTCCTCCGGGTGCTTCGGTTTCCTCCCACAGTCAGGTTAGGTGGATTGGCCCTGCTAAATTGCTCCTTTATGTCCAAAAGGTTAAGTGGGGTTACGAGGATAGGGTGGAGGCGTGGTCCGAAGTAGAGTGCTCTTTGTGAGGGTCAGTGCAGACTCGATAGGCTGAATGGCCTCCTACTGCATTGTAGTGATTCTATGAAGTCTCTGAAAGTAACAATCCCCACCTACAGATTTCTTGTTGGTGCTTCATGAGGCCGAAAATCGAGGTCAGGTCACCACTATGTAATTGTGAGCAATTTGGTTTACAGCTTTGATCTTTGGCAAATTCATCAAAACGTAATCTTACAGGGCAGCACGGTGGCCAAGTGGTTAGCACAACCGCCTCACGGCTCTGAGGTCCCAGGTTCGATCCCGGCTCTGGGCCACTGTCTGTGTGGAGTTTGCACATTCTCCCCGTGTCTGCGTGGGTTTCGCCCCCACAACCCAAAAATGTGCAGAGTAGGTGGATTGGCCACGCTAAATTGCCCCTTAATTGGAAAAAATAATTGGGTAATCTAAATTTATAAAAAAAAACGTAATCTTAGTACAGAATAGAATATTGAACTGGATGTTGATGCCATCACAATCCATTGGTTCATGGATAAGGCTGACGTTTCATTCCATAATTGATGTCAGATATAGGTGTTCCCAATTACACAAGGCCCCTTTCTCTGCATAATCAATTGTGTAGCTTTTATAGAAGTTACAGTTTCAATTATTTGTCAAATGAGGAAGTAATTTTATTTTTGGGTAGTAATTGTCAAATTTAAAATTGTCATCGAAAATTTGAAAATCGGTGATGTCCGAGCATCTTATTCCTTTAGTCTTAACGATATTGGTCTTGAGTTTTCAGGACGTGCTCTACAGTGGTCCTAGAAGAGGGCAGTTTCGCAGGGACTCTTGAAGCCTTCCACAACTGGCAGGTACCACTGTATATACTGGATACAAGAATAATATTCTGACTTAATTTACAGGAAGTACTTGTTTTATGTTGCTCTGATTTAAGTTGATTTCTATAAAAGTGGTGTTGGTTTCAGGACCTGTTCCCCCAGATTTAAATTCAGATTTTCATCCTTGCATTTCTCACATCATCGCGTTCCGTGTGTCATCGTGCAGCGCGCCAAGCTCCCTTCAGCCAACATCAGGCCCTGTCAGGTCAGCGCCAATTTTGAGGCTATGTCCGGAAGATGTGTCTGTTTTACGATGAAAAAGCTGGTGCCGCCCCCGCGCCGATGCTCCGACCGATGAGGGGATAGCAGCCACGCCACGGAAAACCCCCAGCCTCCACAAAATAAACGGCCGGAGAATTGCCGGGTCCGTGGCTATGCGTGCGCACAGTGACAACCTGCAGCTGTCCCGCCGTACAACATGACGCCAACTGTATGCGGATCTGGCCTGCTAGATAGTGTCCCCCTGGACACCCTCTTGCCACCCCTGGCCGCTCCCTGTCAGTCCCCTCAGCCCTCGACGAAGCCCCCCCCCCCCACCGCCGGTCAGCAGCACGGCTCCCCCCTACACACACAATCTAGTGATTTATTTTATTTTAGTTTCAGCCAAGAATACAGTGCTACACATGTATGGCACAGTATTTCAACTTGCATATTGGGTTTTTTCCAGGCGAGAAATGTCCTGTGGAGCATAAGTCCGGCTTTAACATTGATTCTTATGGGAAACCATGATTCACATAAAGTTGATTCAAGTGGCAATTTTCAGGAATGCGACCACATGTTTATAGTGAGGATTTATTGAAGCGGTTCCCAACCTTTTATATGCCATGACTACACCTCCATACTATACAAAACTTTGGAGGCACACCTATTTTCTCTGTCTTCTTCCCGTACTGGGAGATTCGATTTTAACTTTTCCCTGTCCTCTCTCCTGTTTATTTTTCTCACCTCGTCCTGTCTCTCTCTGGCTTCTCCCATGATTTTTGAGCCCTTTTTGAGTTTTTGCTTTTTGTGCAGATGCATGGGACCTTTGTCTTCAGCTCCATGTCCTGTTGGTCATGCGCCTGGGCCTGACCAACATAAGAAATCTAAACCGTGCATGTGCGACTCTTTCCCAACCGGCACATGCGCAGGGGGCACAGGATTTGTTGGGTCTTGGAGATGCCAACTACAGAGCTGAAGACAGAGGCTTGTTTTAGATGATTTAGACGGGTGGGGGGTGGTCTTCACAGCACACTAATATGTGGCGCACTGGTTGGGCACCACTAACTTATTATCTTAAATTTTCTTTTGTATTTATTTATGATTTGACATTTATTGCTTGCGTCCCTATAAGAAGGGAGGCGGGGGGTGGGTCACTTCCATGATCAGTGGGCACCACAGAGGCATCATCGCCCCCAGGAATAACATTTTGATTTAGTTAGTTATGTTTCCTTTGACTTGTTGTTTTAGTTACAGTATCAGGGACTGTCGCTCCTGTCATTCTTGTTTAATTTATTGATATTTTTGTTCTATTTAATAAAGAGTAAAGTTGGGGGGGAGGCACGTCTATTCAATTGCTTCTGATTGATGACATGACCATCCTATTTACCACCTTAAAAATTAATTGGACTCACAGTTAGCCTCAAGAGGGAGCTGCACATGAGGTTTTCTGGGTCAGTTAGCTTATTTCCTCATTGTGAATCCATTGTGTATGACCTGCGCAAAAGCAATATTTTGTAAAGGGCAATGAAGAGTCCACACTGAGTTGTGTGAGAAAAACAAAACTACTTTGTTTAACTCTTAACTATTAGTAGTTCCCTACTGCGTCTTCTTAAAAGGGGCAGCAGGGTAGCATGGTGGTTAGCATAAATGCTTCACAGCTCCAGGGTCCCAGGTTCGATTCCCGGCTGGGTCACTGTCTGTGTGGAGTCTGTACATCCTCCCCCTGTGTGCGTGGGTTTCCTCCGGGTGCTCCGGTTTCCTCCCACAGTCCAAAGATGTGCAGGTTAGGTGGATTGGCCATGCTAAATTGCCCGTAGTGTCCTAATAATAGTAAGGTTAAGGGGGGGTTGTTGGGTTATGGGTATAGGTGGATACGTGGGTTTGAGTAGGGTGATCATGGCTCGGCACAACATTGAGGGCCGAAGGGCCTGTTCTGTGCTGTACTGTTCTATGTTCTCTAGTAAGTGCCTTACTGGCCGACTCTATTTATACAAGATCAAGTGAACATTGTTCAGGGTCCCCCCTCCCGCCTCCTTATCGGGGGAGCTCAAAATCTGCAACTCCACAGGGTAGACCTGCAAAAGACCTGTCTGGGTTGTGTAGTGATCTTTACATGGGTATGTACAGCAGGGGCTGATGGGAAATGGAAAGATCACTAGGGGGCAGCACTGGCGGGTATAATGGGGGAAGCAAGAGCCCTCAAGGCTCTTTGGCTGATTAGACTGTGAGGAGACCAAAGGCAGAGATTTAGCTCAGGGCTGCTAGCATGGTCAGGCCTAGTTGTAGTGTATAGAAAAGTTGGAACCTTTCTACTAGTACAGTTCTTAAAGTAAGAGCGCACGCAGTTATTTAAGTTGTATTACTCAATAAACTTTATGGAAAACTTCTGGACGACTTGGAGCCTTCTTCCGAAAGCCTTTGTTGTAACCGAATTGAGTAGCACATGTTACCTGCCATACAGGTAATAAAACAGGTTGTAACATAGTGTGAGCCGTTAAGTTGCCCGGAAACCTTTTTGCAAGCTTTAGAAACTGTGGGTCAGTCTCCGGCAGCAGATTGACAAATATCTCAGCTCTTGGGCACAGGCTTCCCAGAAAATCAGCATTCATAGGCCCAAACCTGCAGCTGAACAACAAAAAGGTATATTTCTAAATGATCTGAAGCAGCTTTAACATAATATAGCCTGCGGCACTTCACAGGAGCGTCATTCCACAAAATATGACATTGAGCCACAAATCTAGGTATCTCAGCGGACCAAAGTTTTAATCAGGAAACTAAGTTCTCGGGAGTGTCTAAAAGGAGAAAAGTAATTAAGAGACAGACTGGTTCATGGAGGGAATTCCAAAGCTTGTGATCTATGCAATTGAAGGTGTAGTCATCAAAGGTGGAGCAATTCAGACTGGAATTAGAGAACCGCAGAGATCTCAAAGGGTTGTGGGGCTGGAGGAGACCAACAGAGATAGGGAAGGAGTTGAAAACAAGGATGAAAATCTTAAAATTAAGGCATTGTTTGGCTTGGAGCTACTGTCAGTCAGCGAGCACCAGGGTGATAGATGAACGAGGATGGCATGTGTGAAGCACGGGTGACCTTAAATTTATGGAGGCTAGTGAGAGACCAGCCAGAAGTGCTTTGAAAAAGTCAAGTCCAGAGATAGGCATGAATGAAGATTTCAAAGCAGATGAGCTGAGGCAGGGATGACTGAAGATTCTCTGGCCCTGCGGCGGCATTTCTCGATTCCTAAATGGCCTTCATGGCCATTGCTCCAACACTAGCTCCCGCATGCTTTGTGGAACGACGATGCGATCCAATTTCAAGAGCACCCCGTCGACAACCGGCAGGTCATCGCGGATGTTGTAAAATTGCGGGCATTGGCCGTTGAGCCACCCGTCTGACATTAGGCACATCACCCGCTGCAGAAGTGGATCAGCCACTGTCTCACGGCGAATTTGCATCAGTCATGCATCCGAAGCTAGCAAATGGGAGGCTGCAAGCTGAACTTGAGCATCTATTTGGCAAATAAAGCCGTCATGATCACACGGAGTTGTGATCGACCTTGAGAGGGCATCGGCAACGGCAAGGTCCGTACCAGGGGTATAGATCAGTTGAAAGTCGTACCTGCGCAGCTTAAGTAGGATACGCTGGAGGCAAGGCGTCATGTCATTCAGGACCTTTTTGGTAATATTTACAAGGGGGCAGTGGTCGGTTTCAACCGTGAACTGCAGAAGTCCATAGACGTAGTCGTGGAACTTCACGACTCCAGTGAGAAGGCCGAGACACTCTTTCTCAATTTGCGCATAGCGCTGCTGTGTGGGAGTCATTGCCAGTGACGCATACGCAACGGGGGCCCATGACGAAGCCTCGTCACATTGCAGGAGCACGGCACCAATCCCAGACTGACTGGCATCGGTAGAGATTTTGGTCTCTTTGGTCGGGTCAAAAAAAGCCAACACTGGGGCCGTGGAAAGCTTGACCTTCGGCTCCTGCCATTCACGCTCGTGAGCAGGGAGCCATTGGAAATCTGTGGTTTCGCGAATCAGGTCTCTGAGGGCCGTGGTGTGTGAGGCAAGATTCGGAATGAACTTCCGAGGAAATTCACCATTCCCAGGAACTGGAGGACCGCTTTCTTGTCCTCGGGCTTCTTCATGGACGTGATTGCTGCAATCTTGTCCTCGTCCGGACGCACCCCCAGGTGGGAGGAGATGTGATCCCCCAGAAACTTTCGACTGGCCGAAGGAGCATTTGGCCCTATTGAGGCGGAGGCCGTGTTCGTGGATGCGCCTAAAAACATGCTTAAGGTGGGCAATGTGTTCCTGCGGGGTGGTTGACCAGATAATAATGTCGTCGACATATTCCCGGACGCCGTCGATCCCCTCCATCATCTGCTCCATGATCCAGTGGAAAACTTTGGATGCAGAAATGATGCCGAATGGCATCCGGTTGTAGCAGAACCTGCCAAAGGGTGTGTTGAACGTACACAGCTTCCTGCTTGACTCATCTAGCTGGATCTGCCAGAAACCCTTCGAGGCATCCAGTTTTGAGAATAGTTTGGTGTGGGCCATCTTGGATGTGAGCTCCTCATGTTTCGGAATCAGGTTGTGCTCCCGCGTGATATTCTGATTCAGGTCTTCAGGATCAATACAGATCCGCAGCTCGCCGGACGGCTTCTTGACGCAGACCATGGAGCTTAGCCAGTCTGTGGGTTCTGTGACCCTAGAAATGACTCCTTGGTCCTGGAGGTCCTGGAGCTGTTGCTTGAGGCGGTCCCTGAGGGGCGCAGGGACTCTGCGAGGTGTGTGAACGACAGGCGTGGCGTTGGGCTTCAGTAAGATTTTATACGTGTACGGGAGCGTGCCCATGCCTTTGAAAACATCATGGTATTGCTGGATGATGGAGTCAAGTTGCGCCCCGCATGTGCGAGGCTATCCAGCATAGTGCGCACCTGCGCGAACCGGTTGGTGACATCAGCACGCTCGCTGCGTGTAAGCACGGGACTCCGCGAAAAGCGCGCAAAATGGCCGCCGTCGTTCGGATCCAGAGCCTGAAAGATTGAATCATTTGGACCCGTTCTGCCTCGCAAGGGGCTTGCCGCGCCGTTTCAGCGGCCTGGATGCAGGAGTAGCGCGTGGAGGCATGTTCATGCAGTACACAGGTCTCAATGGCCATGGAGAGAGTGAGCTGCTTTACTTTTAGTAGCTGCTGGAGCAGGGGCTCAGATTGAACACCAAAAACAATCTGGTCACAGAGCATGGAGTCAGAGGTGGACCCGTAGTTGCAGAACTGCGCAAGGATGCGGAGGTGGGTAATAAAGGATTGGAATGACTCGTCCTTACCCTGAATTCGCTGCTGAAACATGTATCTCTCGAAGCTCTCGTTGACCTCGACCGCGCAGTTGCTGTTGAACTTCAGAATTGTGGTCTTGAACTTCGATTTGTCCTCCCCCTCATCGAAGGTGAGTGAGTTGTAAATGTGCAGAGCGTGGTCACCGGCTGTGAAGAGGAAGAGAGCAATCTTCTGTGCGTCCGAGGCAGCTTCCAGGTCCCTGGCTTCGAGGTACCGCTGGAAGCGCTGTTTGAAAAGTTTCCAGTTCGAGCCCAGATTCCCTGCAATGCGGAGAGGCGGAGGCGGGCGAACGGAGTCCATTCTGTAGGATGGCGCGAGACTGGTGGAAGGCAGATCCCTGAAAGGTAGGTCTCAGAAGTGCGAGCATCCCTCAACTCCTGGTACTATGAAGTGTTGGCTAGTGTAGACTTGAGAGAAAAACAGACATTTCCAACACTGATGAAGGTTCAACTCAATTTTATTAACTATTTCTAACTAACATACGACGACTGAGGGTCTAAACGATGCTAACTTAAACTAGAGACCTAAGCCTTGTCTGAACCAGTTGATTCTCTCAGCACGTGTTGTGACTCTGTGCTGGGCTGGATGAATTCTTGTTACACTCAGAGGCAGCACCCAGAATGAACGGGAACCGTGGTGCCCTCTGCCTTTATAGTGTGTGTATTCTAACTGGTGATTGGCTGCGGTGTTTGTACATGTTGATTTCTCCCTGTGTGTGCCCATCAGTGTGTGTCTGCACCATGATATACTGGTGTATATTATGACAATGACATCGTGGGATGAGACAGCGATGGAAATCTTAGCGGTACGTATATGTGGTTGGAAGGTCATCTCTAAGATGAACAGATTGGTTTAGTCTTGGACTATTGCCAGAGTGACGGATGGAATCAATAGTTAAGATACCTCACAAAATTGTATTTCTGATATAAATCTCATTGCACATTAATTCTATAGTTCACATTAATGCAATAAAATGTTGTCCCTTGTCTGCATAAACCATCATGTTTATTGGTGCAGGGGTCAGCTATGTGATCAGTAAAGTGACAGTGCCGCAAAGCTTACTAGGATCTGAGCATTTATGCTATTATCCCCTGCTTGAAACTAATTTAAATTTTCCTCTTGCAAAAGGCAAAAAGCAATAAACTTTCGGACCTAGATTTTCCTCCAGTTTCCTGCCTAACCTTGGAAGCACTTGGCAATGAGGCATTAGCCTCCCCACCTCAACCTTAATCTTCCTCCTCTGTCCCTAGCGGATTGACTGCTGCTTCCCCACTCTTGCATGTATATGGCAGGGAGATGGACTATCGCAATCTGCCTCCACATTCCAATTCCACTGGTGCCCCGAAAGAACCTGCCAGTCGTTACTATGGCAGCAGCATAAGACACCGTACTGTCATTTTGGAGGGCATTTCTCTTTCTCGATCGCCCTTAAGCCCCTGACATTATGTTTGACCTCTATTCTTCGGTCCTATCTTACCCCATTATCCTGGGTTTCACCTCTATTTCGTGCGAGAGCCGTGACCCCATTGCAACAGCATCTGAATCCTCCCGGTTGGTCGTGGGATCCCCCTCCCTCCCACCCCATTACTCGCTGACAGGAATTTTATCAGCAATCTTGTGGGTATTAACAATCCTAACTTGGGAAAATTAGCTGGAGACGAGGCAGCAAGTGAAAGTCTTGGGCCCACCTTGCTGGGGGAGGGGGAAAGAAAATCCACTTCTGGGCAAGGGAGGGTCGAAGAAAGTTTTTATTAAAGTTTAGAATCTGAACAGATGTTTCCCTGAGTTGCACAACTTCACCACAGAACTAAAGCCAGAGACAGATCTTCTGGAACCACATTCTTTTTCATGCGCAATTTAAAAAATGATGTATTTTTTCCCCCAGAAAATAGAAAGACTGCTTTAGATGTTTATTGCAGAGCTTTCTTTACTGGGCGACATCCAGTTTGTGTGCTATTGGATTCACTTCATAAAACAGACTAATCTGATTGAAAGTATTTTAAAAAGGTTGTAGTGGCACGCAAGCTGGCAGCTTGATGGCTCCTGTGCTCAAAGAGATTGGGGAATTCCAGAGTTCCTCACAGGCCGCAGGAATACTTGACAAGAATACAAACTGAGATATCACTCATTCACTTAAAAACAAGTATTGAAAAAATATTTTTAGTCACGAGAGGAGGCTTGAAATTGCACCAGTTTGCTTTTGGCATTGGAGGTGTCAGTTAATTCTAACTTCACCTAAGTATGGAATGACAGCTCAATTCTTTCTTATTTACAGACTTAGGACAAACCGTTCCACCACACGTACGAGAAACTGTGTGGTTTTACGCTGAGATCATCTGGAACTACGTACTACTCTGGGGTAGATATATTTTGCGATATGGCTAAAGACGTTTGAGGATGTTAGGCTCATGGGAGAAGATTTTCTCGGTGTGCATGGTAAACGTAAAGGAAAAATATCGGTGAGGTGTCCAGAGCTACATTGCACAACACCCTTCTAAACATTAGGAACAGGAAGTTGTAGAAATTTGACTGGGATCATTTTTGGGCCCAGGCGCAAATGGTGTGCATGCCCAGACTAAGAATCTCACAGCCAGACATTAAATTAGACCTTTTCACTAACCTCTAATACACCTCTAATACACAAGCTGCCATTACTCCCACAGCCATCTAGTGCGGTATGGATCACTAATGACAAGCCATTTACCTCACTGGCAGACGCCCAAACGTAAATTCTGTGATGAAATTTGAAGGAGGTTTTAAAGTAAAAAGCAAATCACTGCGGATGCTGGAATCTGAAACAAAAACGAAAAGTGCTGGACAATCTCAGCAGGTCTGACAGCATCTCTGGAGAGAGAAGGGAGCTAACACTTCGAGTCTGGATGGCTTTGACAAAAAATCATCCAGTCATGAAATGTTAGCTCCGACCTCTGGCAACAGATGCTGTCAGACCTGCTGAGATTGTCCAGCATTTTCTGCTTTTGGAGCAGGTTCTGGTGGGTTTGACAGTCGGGACAAATTCGGAGGGAACTCTTGTGCTTTCCTATAAATCCCCGGGAAGGTTTCATCTATGACTAAACATGTATTTCTTTAGTTAGTGACGGAAGCAAGTATTTAAGAATGCCGAGTAGACCAAGCCCAATATCTGCCCAACTCATCGCAAACAAATGTTGCCGTGAGATCATTCAACAGGCCATTAGGGACCTAATAAACATATGTCAGGAATTTAGCAGTTGTTCTAGACAGCTGTCTGGGGCACGTAGAAGTTGGGCCAATGAAGTTAGCAGCGGGCCAAACATCATCATGGGTTGACATAGGTCACACCATTGCTAAATCAGCCAGTGTTGTGCCGCTAAGATAAAAAAATGAGTGCAGCATGTTTCACTGTCCACCCCAAAGTCAGGAAATGGGTTTTGTTCACAATCGGGCAAGAATAGAACATAGAACATAGAACAGTGCAGCACAGAACAGGCCCTTCGGCCCTCAATGTTGTGCCGAGCCATGATCACCCTACTCAAACCCACGTATCCACCCTATACCCGTAACCCAACAACCCCCCCCCTTAACCTTACTTTTATTAGGACACTACGGGCAATTTAGCATGGCCAATCCACCTAACCCGCACATCTTTGGACTGTGGGAGGAAACCGGAGCACCCGGAGGAAACCCACGCACACAGGGGGAGGACGTGCAGACTCCACACAGACAGTGACCCAGCCGGGAATCGAACCTGGGACCCTGGAGCTGTGAAGCATTTATGCTAACCACCATGCTACCCTGCTGCCCCTAGTTTAGGAAAATTGTGCCGATTTTCTCATTCTGGATAATACTGAATAAAGGTCTTTTCTTTGGTACGTTACTTAAAAATTTGATATTATAACAATTTTGCTGAGGAAAAGAGAGGCACTGGAACTTGACATTTTAGCTACTTAGGAGGCTTATGACTCATTCTGATGTTCATGTACAGCATTAAGAAAAGACTCATGCCAATGTACCAGACACATGTCCGCCCACCATTAGCAACGTGTTAACAGTCAGAAACATGTTTAGCGTCCAGCTTCAAATGAGAGCTATCTCATTCCAGTTGATTATCATAAACTTCTCTTTCTCTCTGACAGAAAGGAAAACAGAATTAAAGAATGCGAGTATTCCCTGGACGTGGGCCCAACATGAGTTGGTTCAATCATGCAGTTCCTTAATTGACATCACATGTAGTTTGTGAATTCTGGATGACATGGCATGTGCCCATGAAAATGGTGTTAAATTGACAATATGCAACAATTGTGTTATAAAAATGCACCGAATGCTTTGAAGGTTACGGTGCTGCTGTTATTTGCTTTTGATTTACTGAATCTGAGTCTTTATGGTAGTTAACTTCCAATGTGACTCACCCTCATCGCAAGCTACTTACAGAACTGAATTTCTATTCCTCCTTCCCGTTTATCAAAACACCAGAGAAAAGCTCATTTTTATTTTCAGCCACAGGCAATGGGATTCAGTTTATTGCATGGTGAATATGATCGGCGTGATTCATTTCTTTCAGGTTGATGGATGGGAGATGAAGAAAGAGTTTCAGTCATTACAGGAGCTGACACTCTTGCCTCTGATGCAACACTTAGAGAATCTGCAAATTTTTATACTGCCTCCAAAGTTGGAAGGTTTGTCAGCGCTAAACCTTTCACTAATTTTCCCGGTTTGTATGTCTGGTGGACATAATCTTTATCATTGTCACAAGTAGGCTTACACTGCAATGATGTTACTGTGAAAATCATGTCTCTTGCAATGACCTGGAAAAGTCCTGCCACATAGAAGCAGAAGCAGGGATCAAGAATTACCTCAGGGGTACTCCTGATCAACTAATGTGACTTTGGGGGAAGATTAGCAGAAACCCCCATTTGTCTCTCTCTCTATCCGGAGTTTTCACAGATCCTCTACTAATTCCGCGGCTGCTGATTAGGAGACAATGCAAGGACATCCCAGGGACGAATTGTGGAATGATGACAACTACTAAAGGCGGACCTGTTTGTGCTCTTTGTTGTCAAGAGGGGGTGTGGGGGGGTGGGGGGGGGGGGGGGGGGGGGAGGGGGCAGGGGGAGTAAGAATAAAAGGGAAAGCAGCCTGTGGGAAGTAGAGGGTGGGATAAATGAAATGACAGAGTGGGATAGAAAGCAAGGCGATTGGTAATCATTGGAGTAAATAATGAACAGTTCTGTCAGAAAGCTAAAACATGAATAACAAGTTTCAAACTGCCACACACAAAATAACAAAATGGAGGACAGAGTCCATGGATTGAAATTGTTGAACTCAATGTGGGGTCCAGAAGGCTGTAAAATGCCTATTGGGAAGATGAGGTGTTCTTCCTTGAGCTTGGATTGAGCTTCATTGGAAGGAGTGTTTGGGTCCTTGGATGATGAAGAGAGAGGAGATGGAATGGCAGATGTTACATCTCCTGCAATTGCATGGAAAGGTTCCATGGGAAGGGCATTACCCTCCCCTCCCCTACTCTGTCAGCACTCTGAAGGGAATGTTCACTCCACAACACCCTGGTCCACTCCCCAATCAACCCAACCCTTCACCTCTATCCCAACACAAGCTCAGAATGCAGCCTCTTCTACACTGGGGAGATCAAATGCACGCGGACAACTGCTCTGTGGAACACATGCGACAAGTTTCTGTTCTCTCAATAGCATCATAGGATCTGGTTGCACCACTATAAAGAATCTCAATATAAACATCCTCAGGCAGAACATTTCTGCGGGGGAGAACCAGCATTGGATTGGATTGGATTTGTTTATTGTCACGTGTACGGAGGCACTGTGAAAAGTATTTTTCTGCGAACAGCTCAACAGATCATTAAGTACATGAAAAGAAAAGGAAATAAAAGAAAATACATAATAGGGCAACACAAGGTACACAATGTAACAATAAACACCGGCATCGGGTGAAGCATACAGGGGTGTCGTGTTAATGAGGTCAGCCCATAAGAGGGTCGTTTAGGAGTCTGGTAACAACGGGAAAGAAGCTGATTTTCTGTTTGTGCGCATTCTCAGACTTCTGTATCTCCTGCTCGATGGAAGAAGTTGGAAGAGTGAGAGAGCGAGTAAGCCGGGTGGGAGGGGTCTTTGATTATGCTGCCCGCTTTCCCCAGGTAGCGGGAGGTGTAAATGGAGTCAATGGGTGGGAGGCAGATTTGTGTGATGGGCTGGGCAGTGTTCACGACTCTCTGAGGTTTCTTGCAGCTTTGGGCCGAGCAGTTGCCATACCAGGCTGTGATGCAGCCAGATAGGATGCTTTCTATGGTGCATCTGTAAAAGTTGGTACGGGTTAATGTGGACATGCCGAATTTCCTTAGTTTCCTGAGGAAGTATAGGCGCTATTGTGCTTTCTTAGTGGTAGCGTCGAGGTGGGTGGATTAGGACCGATTTTTGGAGATGTGTACCCCTAGGAATTTGAAACTGATAACCATCTCCACCTCGACCCCGTTGTTGCGGACAGGGGTGTGTACAGTACTTTGCTTCCTGAAGTCAATGCCCAGCTCTTTAGTTTTGCTGGCATTGAGGGATAGATTGTTGTCGCTGCATCGCTCCACCAGGTCCTTTATCTCCCTCCTGTATTCCGACTCATCGTTATTCGAGATCCGGCCCACTATGGTCATATCATCAGCAAACATGTTCATGGAGTTGAACCAAGTTTTGCCATACAGTTGTGTGTGTACAGGGAGTATAGTAGGGAGTATGCAGCCTTGCAGGGCCCCGGTATTGAGGACTATTGTGGAGTGGGTGTTGTTGTTCATTCTTACTTTCTGATTGTGGTCTGCAGGTCAGAAAGTCGAGGATCTAGTTGCAAGTGAGGAGCCAAGTCCTAGGTTTTGGAGCTTTGATATGAGCTTGGCTGGGATTATGGTGTTGAAGGCGGAGCTGTAGTCAATAAATAGGAGTCTGATGTCGGAGTCCTTGTTGTCAAGATGCTCGAGGGATGAGTGTAGGGCCAGGGAGATGGTGTCTGCTGTGCATGGATTAGGTGCTCAAGTCTTTGAGTGGGAGTTGAACACAAAGGTATCTGATTTAGAGATTATCGACTGCTGCCAACAGAGCCATGCTGACAGATGCCTTATGTTTTTTTTAAAACATTTAGATGAGCACTTGAAACAGCATACAAGGCGATGGACCAAGTGGTGGGAAATAGGATTAGAATATATAGGTGTTTGGTGGCCGGCACAGACACGATGGGCTGAAGGGCTTCTTTCTGTGCTATAAAACTCTATGGCTCTATACGTCCACAAGCATAAGCCAGGCTTGCAGTTGTTTGCCATGTTAATTCACCACCTTGTTCTCATGCGCACATCTCTGTCCTCGGCCTGCTGCAGTGTAAAAGTGAAGCTCAACACAAGCTTTAGGGACAGCACCCTTAACTTCTGATGACCCATTTCACAGCCTTCTACTCTCAACATTGAGTTCACCAACTTCAGGTCATGAAGTCAGTCTCCTCTTTGATTCTTGTTTATGTGCCTCGACTGGTTTGAGAATGATATTTACAGCTGGCATTTACACTCATGCTGGACCGATGCTTTGTTCCTTTGCTACACCCATTATCACTTCCTTCTCTGTTTGTTCCATGACAGCTTTGTCATTTAATCTCTCCCGCCCTCTACCCTATCCCGGACCTTGCCTTGTTGTTCTTCCTTCACTCTGCTCCCACCCCCCCCCCCCCCCCCCCCCCCACCCCTCTCCCACTCTCGGCTACGTAAGACCCATCACACTTCCACCTTCAGATAAAAGCAAATTACCGCAGGTGCTGGAATCTGAAACAAAAACAAAAAGCACTGGACAATCTCAGCAGGTCTGACATTATCTGTGCAGAGAGAATGGAGCTAATGTTTCACATCTGGATGACTCTTGACTGTCAGCAAAATCTGTCATAACCCACAAGCTACTTAGATTTCTCTGGATAACTGAGAGTTAAAATTGAAATGCACTGTATGGCCCAAAAGATTATGAAACAAACATTCCGGGAACTTTCAAAAAGGATCCGGGAAAAGTAGATTTAAAAATTAAACTAACCGGCTTCTCCCACATTACACTCGCTATAAGGACGGACACTAATGAGCAACCCTTGTCCATTGATTGCAACTGAATCCGGTTTTTATAGGTGACATCCAATCTTGGGCAGATTCCCTAAAAGTTTGAAACTTGTCATGGAGCCTGATACCCTACATTAGAGAGACCCACATCAGCTGGCCTGCACAGTCCCAGAACTCACGGTAGCATGGTGGTTAGCATAAATGCTTCACAGCTCCAGGGTCCCAGGTTCGATTCCCGGCTGGGTCACTGTCTGTGCGGAGTCTGCACATCCTTCCCGTGTGTGCGTGGGTTTCCTCCAGGTGCTCCGGTTTCCTCCCACAGTCCAAAGATGTGCGGGTTAGGTGGATTGGCCAGGCTAAATTGCCCTTAGTGTCCTAAAAAATAAGGTTAATGGGGGTTGTTGGGTTACTGGGATAGGTATACGTGGGCTTGAGTAGGGTGATCATTGCTCGGCACAACATCGAGGGCCGAAGGGCCTGTTCTGTGCTGTACTGTTCTAATTCTAATCACCACCAAATCAAGCTTTACAAATCAGCTATGTTAGGTCACTCATCCAATTTAATGGCACATACCTGTTGAGTGTGAGTGGAATGAGATCTCCCAAAATTTGGACTGGTGACTGTAGGCCCAATTGCAGTAATATTGGTTTTTAAAAATGTTTGAGATCGTTCTATATTTTCGTAACTTTCTGGATTTTTAGTTTTCATTACAACAATCCGCCATCAAGTCCAATGAAGCAGTCTTTCTAAATACAAAAGTAATTCCTCACGGCACCACGGATCCAGGTTTGATCCCGGCCCCGGGTCACTGTCCGTGTACAGTTTGCACATTCTCCCCATTTCTGCGTGGTACTCACCCCCACAGGTGCAGGTTAGGTGTATTGGCCACGCTAAATTGCCCCTTAATTGGAAAAAAATAATTGGGTACTCTTAAATTTTTTTTTTTTTAAATCGTCTCTTTCATTGGATCCTGCACTTCCCACAATTAGTGATGCACTAAAGCAGACTTTTATCTATTTCCACAGTTGTTAAATCCTCGAACAGGTTGCTAGTCTGGCCCCAGAGGTTTATAGCTTGAGGGGCGCCACACCACATTGAGTGTGGCTGACCAGCAGCCTCTCTCACTCTTACCACTAGCCATTGGCGTTTTGGAATGATTTGCAGGTTGACACTCAACCTGTTTGGGCGTGTGATGAACAAACATTCCTTGGCCATCAAGTCCTGGATGGACTCAAACCTGGAGCTTGTGGCCATCAGTTATTAGAACATAGAACATAGAACAGTACAGCACAGAACAGGCCCTTCGGCCCTCGATGTTGTGCCGAGCAATGATCACCCTACTCAAACCCACGTATCCACCCTATACCCGTAACCCAACAACCCCCCCCTTAACCTTACTTTTTAGGACACTAAGGCAATTTAGCATGGCCAATCCACCTAACCCGCACATCTTTGGACTGTGGGAGGAAACCGGAGCACCCGGAGGAAACCCACGCACACACGGGAAGGACGTGCAGACTCCGCACAGACAGTGACCCAGCTGGGAATCGAACCTGGGACCCTGGAGCTGTGAAGCATTTATGCTAACCACCATGCTACCGTGCTGCCCTCAAATTGTGTGCCACAATAAACACAGGGTAATAGAACCTGCAACATTAGCTTGTCCTCTAGTTCATATTCACTTTGTTCAGAACACTGTATTCCGAATCTGCAATCGGATTTGGATTTGATTTATTGTCCTGTGTACCGAGGTACAATGAAAAGTATTGTTCTGCGTATAGTCCAGACAGATCATTCCATACATAAAAAAACATAGGACCTTACATAAATACACAATATAAATACATAGGCACAGACATTGGGTGAAGCATACAGCGTGTAGTACTACTCAGAAGAGAAGATGTGTGAAGAGATCAGTTCAGTCCATTAGAGGATCATTCAGGAGTCTGATAACAGTGGGGAAGCTGTGTTTGTACTTGTTAGTGCGTGTTCTTAGACTTTTGTATCTCCTGTCCGCTGGAAGAAGTTGGAAGAGAGAATAACTGGGGGAGGAGAGGTCGTTGATGGCACTTTCCCAAGGCAGCGGGAGGTGTAGATAGAGTCAATGGATGGGTGGCAGGTTTGTGTGATGGACTGGGCTGTGTTCACGACTCTGTAGTTTCTTATGGTCTTGGGCCGAGCAGTTGCCATACCAGGCTGTGATGCAGCCAGATAGGATGCTTTCTATTGTGCATCTGTAAAAATTAGTAATCACACAGTAATTCTAAAAGGAATGGCTACGCACATTATTTAATGATAGGTGATGTTTAGTTTGCTGAGGATTTTGTTTTTTATTTCAATAATTCTAATGGCTGATTCAATTAAATTACAATGCTGCCAAACACAAGTGCTACACCCAGTTCTAGTTGCCAATATAAAAAGAGAGACAATAAAGCTTTAAAGATAGTAAGGAGAAGGGCCAGAAGATTGAATTCAATTATCAAAGGTGTGTCAGTTATGAAGAAAGCTTAAGGGAGACATGCATTTTCAGCCCCCAAAAAGAAGAGGTGATTATATTGAGATACGTGTGAGTGGAATGAAACAGTCCAATCTGGACCGTGACTTTAATTTGAAAAGAACTTTGGGATTTTTCTACACGCATGAACTAATGTTGACTAAATTGCGTTCTTCATCCCAAACTATTAAGTGATTTTGCGAGTTGCTGTGAATAGCATTTTTGATAGATGTTTCCAACTATTTCAATTTTTTGCAATGAACCTAGAAGCCCTTTGCAGGTTCATTGCAGCAATTTTCATGTGCACAGTGTCTTTACTACAGCATGTTCGTATATATTTATTAATGTAATGACATTAACTTTGTGTTAACTATGATTCTATTGGTGGCACTCTCACCTCTGGGTCTCTGGGTCCAGAGACTTGAGCACAATGCTGAAGAACTGCTGCACTGCCAGAGGTGGTGTTCTGAATGAGATGTTAGCTGATGCCCCATGTATCCTCCCAAGTGGGCATAAAATTGTTCTTTGCTGCTAATTCCAATATCTGCAAGTAGAGATTTCAGGATGAACATGCAGTGATCGATGACTGAAGAAATTGAAAATGAAATGAAATGAAATGAAAGAAATGAAAATCGCTTATTGTCACGAGTAGGCTTCAATGAAGTTACTGTGAAAAGCCCCTAGTCGCCACATTCCGGCGCCTGTTCGGGGAGGCTATTACGGGAATGCTGGCCTGCTTGGTCTGCTTTCAAAGCTAGCGATTTATCCCTGTGCTAAACAGACCCAGGTTAGCCAGCCGCGTCCCAAATGGTTGTACAAGAGCCTCCGCTTGTGTATCGAGTTGCATTTTCATACCACAGGTCCTGCATTTCCAACGCTCTCCCCCCCACCCCCCACCCCGCCCCCACGCCAGTCCAAAGAGGATTTTTCTAATCTGTTCAGTCGAGCCACAGACTCAAGAGGAATCAGAGACAGACTGGGCTGAATTAGTGACAGAGGGTAAAATGAGGGAGGGGCTCACAGGCCAGAGGTCTCAAGGTTTGGACATATCGATTTGCAATTCCCGGGGCAAGAGTTGCACGCACGTTTTGAGGGATGTTACTCAGGTGGACATAAAAGATGCCATGACACTGTTTCAAAGAGAAGCAGGGGAGTCATGCCTGACCAATATTTATCCATCAATCACAAAAACAATCATTATCACATTGCTATACCATCTCCAACTCCCCTCCACATTACATAGTGCATCATATTTCTACCCTGCTTGCTGCCACAATATACACCAGTATATCATGGTGCAGACACTGATGGACATACACCAGGACCAATCAACATGCACAAACACCGCAGCCAATCACCAGTTAGAATACACACACTATAAGGGCAGAGGGCACCACGGTTCCCGCTCTTTCTGGGTGCTGCCTCTCAGTGGAACAAGAACTCATCAAGTCTAGCACAGACTCACACCACGGGCTGAGCAGCGGCGTGCAGAGGTCTGGTGATGCCCGGGGCAAATCTTGATTCTATGCCCCCAAAGACTCAAGTATAAGGCCTAATATACTGAGAAATATTATGAGAAAGGAAAACATTTTGAATATATAAACACAGATGAAACATGAAATAAACGCTTTAAACATAGAACAGTACAGCACAGAACAGGCCCTTCGGCCCTCAATGTTGTGCTGAGCCATGATCACCCTACTCAAACCCACGTATCCACCCTATACCCGTAACCCAACAACCCCCCCCCTTAACCTTACTTTTATTAGGACACTACGGGCAATTTAGCATGGCCAATCCACCTAACCCGCACATCTTTGGACTGTGGGAGGAAACCGGAGCACCCGGAGGAAACCCACGCACACAGGGGGAGGACGTGCAGACTCCACACAGACAGTGACCCAGCCGGGAATCGAACCTGGGACCCTGGAGCTGTGAAGCATTTATGCTAACCACCATGCTACCCTGATTTATTCGATTTTAATATTAATCAATCAAATTTATTAAGTTCTTTTCCCCAAATGATACCTCCTGTCACAAAACACCTGAACTACTTCATTTTTTACATCAGCTGTGAGAAATTCTTTTTCAATGCTTATTAAAGCCAGGTTGGTCAGTCGCTCCTGTGACATAGAAGACCTCAGATATGTTTTTATTAATTTCAGTTTTGAAAATGACCTTTCACAGCTTGCGACTGAAAATGCAATTGTAAGCAGTAATCTGTATGAAACACACAGCGTCGGAAAGACATCCCTCCCATACTGCAGTAAAGACTCCAGAGCATCTTTAGGATCAGGGGGAACTCTAGTCCCTCCAGCTCGAAGGAGCATCACAAAATCAATAATTTCGTCATATAACTGAATTGCAACCACATCATTGTCATAATAATTTGCAAAGTCTGAACATTCCTTTTTTAATTTCTCTCTTTCTTGTTCATCTCCACTGATAATTTTGTGCAATTTATATCATAGACTTGCAAATTAGTGGTATCTGTATTCAAATATTAGCATGTTAAGGAATAAATGTCTCCAATTCCGAGATTAAATGCCATAGCAGTCCTCTGATCATCCAGGCTTCACTCTTACTACATCCCACGTAAATATTTCATTAAATATCACCAAAAAACCTATAAAAAACGTAGTTGCACCCGTTCTAGAGCTATTCACTGACCTCTTTATCTTTGCCATCTCTAAGGTATAGGACGGCTGCCTGAGGTTAAATTGCGCTGTAAGTTAGTCAATTTCCCCTTAGCGCTGGAATTCTAGGGATATTGTTCTCTTCTTCAGTCATTTTGCTTTGCAACACGGTAGCATAGTGGTTAGCATCAATGCTTCACAGCTCCAGGGTCCCAGGTTTGGTTCCCAGCTGGGTCACTGTCTGTGCGGAGTCTGCACGTCCTCCTCGTGTGTGCGTGGGTTTCCTCCGGGTGCTCCGGTTTCCTCCCACAGTCCAAAGATGTGCGGGTTAGGTGGATTGGCCATACTAAATTGCCCGTAGTGTCCTAAAAAGTAAGGTTGAGGGGGAGTTGTTGGGTTACGGGTATAGGGTGGATACGTGAGTTTGAGTAGGGTGATCATTGCTCGGCACAACATCGAGGGCCGAAGGGCCTGCTCTGTGCTGTACTGTTCTAAATCTAAATCAATGGGTGAGATGTTATGTCTCAAAAGTTGCGCCTCCCTCCTCTGCAACCCCCATGGAGAAGGATATGAGCAGAACGTCATGGAAATACTGTTATGACCCTTGTGGAAACAACTACAAACAACCCAACTAAGACCAATATACAAGACTTCACTTTTATATTAGCAATCACACCAAAATCAACGTAAATTAAACATGAATTAACAGGAAAATTGCAATAATATGACCGATAAATTACACATAGCAGATACAAAGACATATCTCACACATTTCGGTCAGCTCATTCAGCACGTATCGCTTTCATTTCAGCCACAATATCCTTCAAAACGTTGAACTTCTTCAAATCAAATTCCATCTTCATTTCTCTAAAGCTTTAGCACCAAGTCTCATCAAACTACTTCACCCAATTTCCACAAATATAATTTTCACAGTCAACACATTTCCAGATCCCTTCTTCTTCACAAAACCCTGGTCATGTGGGGCCTGTTTGTGCACTATGCCAGTGCATAAAGGGTCCCCAAATCCAGATATAAAAGCTCTGTTCAAGATCCGAGCTCCAGCAGCTTGCAGTCAAGTCTCTGAGAATCTCCCCTGCACCCTGCTGACCCTGGGCTTTAAGTATAAAGGGTAAGAGGGCAAAAGTTAAGAGGCCATGATGAATTTTTATAAAATACTGGTTCTGTCCCAAATGGGTGCCCCTGGCCCAAATGTCAAATTCTGGGCACGACAGTTTAAAAGTTGACAGCTACAGAGAGGGTGCAGAGAAGAGTTTTAAAATAGATCAAATAAATAAAATAAATAAATGAATAAATAAAACTCACCCATGGTGGCAATGCCGTCCATTCTGGAAAATTCGCGCCCTTTCTGCTCCCTCTCCAGCCTCTGCAGTGCGCAGGCGCGCTCGGGCCGACCGCGGTGCGCAGGCGCGCTAGGGCCGACCGCGGTGCGCAGGCGCGCTAGGGCCGACCGCGGACCGCGGTGCGCAGGCGCGCTCGGGCCGACCGCGGTGCGCAGGCGCGCTCGGGCCGACCGCGGCGACCGCGGTGCGCAGGCGCGCTCGGGCCGACCGCGGTGCGCAGGCGCGCTCGGGCCGACCGCGGTGCGCAGGCGCGCTCGGGCCGACCGCGGTGCGCAGGCGCGCTCGGGCCGACCGCGGTGCTGCCCCCATCCAGTCGCTGCCCGGGGCCAGCGCCCCGTCGGCCCCCCCCTCTGCACGCCGCTGGGGCTGAGAGAGTCAACTGGTTTGGACAGGCTTAGGTCTCTAGTTTAAACTAGCATCATTTAAACCCGCAGTTCGCATATGTCGATTAGTTAATAGTTAGTTAATAAAATAGAGTTGAACCTTCCTCAGTGTTGGTGGTATATGTTAACCTCGCAAGTCTACACCATCCAACACTTCACTTGGACTCTGAAGAAGAGTCATACAGACTTGAAACGTTAACTCTGCTTCTCTGTCCACAGACACTGCCAGACATGCTGAGTCTATCCAGCATTGTCTGCTTTTATTTCAGATTTCCAGCATCTGCAGTATTTTGCTTTTATTGTCACGCGGCTGTTTGTGGGAGCTTGTTGTGCACACATTGGCAGCCATGTTTCCTGTATTACAATGGTGATCACACCTCGTTGGCTGCAGTGCACTTTGAGGTGTTCTATGGTCATAAAAGGCGTTAAATCAATGCAAGTCTTTCCTTTTGGAAAATCATTGCAGTGCTTTCAGACAGTGTCAAACAAAATGATCTTCGATCATTGGAATCCTTGAGAGATCCTGAGGAGTGTTTCGTTGATCCAGTCTTGACCTCGGCCTCCTCAAGCAACGTGGATGGCGTCTTTATCCTGCATTTCTTCCATAATCCTGGACATTACCCCCTTGTGATTATGTTGTTTATTATTTATTTATTGTTGCTTTTTTCCTGCAAGCGCGTGCGAGATGTGAGCACGAGGGCGAGTGTTGCCTGTTATCCTGTTCTAGCAAAATCACATTATGTCGATTATGTGAAATGTGGTCTGTGCTTTTACACCATTTTGTTATTATGTCTTATTATCCTTGTGATTGTGGGAATGGAGTGCTTTTTTGTGACCCTTTTCTTGTTTATAAAGAAGATGAGTGGAGCCAGGGTGGGTGAAGGGGAGATAATTGGGGTTGGTAGGGTTTGTTTAGTCCTCACTGAGATTGAGGATAGCCCCCCCAGTTCGAGCTAATCCATGCCCGGGTTTTTTGATGTTATTTGAATTGAAGGATCCGTGCCTTTCTCCTTGGATAGCCTGGGCAGATTCTGTATCCTCGGGAGGACTGGGCTCCGTCTGGCTCTTCCTTGATGTTGAGTTTCTACTTTGGGTCTCTCTCTTTATTCATCCTTAGAGCTATTGAAATGAGTAGATTTGGTGCATGCTGGAATGAGGTTGGTTAATCGGTGGTTGGTTTGTTGAAGATAGGGACTGTTCTTGGTATCCTTTCTATGGTGGTGGATGGCATGGGGTGTTCGAGGATGGTCCTGGGTCAGTTCAGGCGTCCTTCCCTTGTGGGTTTTTTCTCCCTTTTTTCCTCACCCTGGTGACCAGGATACTGTTTCTAATCCTGGTCCAGTGGTTTGAGGAGGTTCTGCCAGTCGTATCATGGAGGAGAGAAACGGCCCTCCCTCCCAGGGCGCCAAATTGGAGGTAATTTCTGTGTATCCAATGCTTGATGTTGAGCAACCAATGTGACAAATCCGAGATTTCAAAAGGGTTGAGAGAGGTGGTGGTCAGGTAAAGCTAGCTGTTGTCAATCTACATGTGGAAAGAGATATTGAGCTTTCAGGTGATGTGACTGATAGCAGATAGATGAGAAACTGAAATGGGACCACGAGTAGTTCCTTGGGGGAAAATCAAAAGTAAAAGTGAGGGTGGCTGTGACTGGAAAGATTTATTTTCTCTTTTTATAAATTTAATGTACCTAATTCATTTATTCCAATTAAGGGGCACTTTAGCGAGGCCAATCCACCTACTCTGCACATCTTTGGGTTGTGAAGGCGAAACCCACGCAGACACGGGGAGAATGTGCAAACTCCACATGGACAGTGACCCAGGGCCGGGATTGAACTCAAGTCCTCAGCGCCATGAGGCAGCAATGCTAACCACTGCGCCACCGTGCTGCCCGTGACTGGAGAGATAAGGGGCAGAATTCTCCAGTCCCCCAGCCACGCGTATTCCTTGACAATGCACCATCCACTGGCAGTGGGATTCTCTCTTCCCACAGCTTGTTAATGGGATTTCCCATTGATGCCACCCATTCCGCCGGTAAAACCGTGGGCAGGGCTGCACTGCCAGTGGGGAAAAGAATCCCAACGGCCGGAGAATTCCGGCCAAGAATGGAATCATTTGATTGCAGTCCCACAAAACTGGAAGGTAGTGTGGTCAACTGTGTCAAAGGCTGCAAACAGGTTGAGAATAGATCAATAGAGAATAGAGAATAGATTGGTTTAGCTCACTGAGCTAAATCGCTGGCTTTTAAAGCAGACCAAGGCAGGCCAGCAGCACGGTTCGATTCCCGTACCAGCTTCCCCGGACAGGCGCCGGAATGTGGCGACTAGGGGCTTTTCACAGTAACTTCATTGAAGCCTACTCGTGACAATAAGCGATTTTCATTTACCTTTGTCATAGTCAGATGCCTCGGTAATTTTGCGAAGAGCCTTTTTGATGCTGCAGCACAAGTGGAAATTTGATTGAAGGGATTCAATCATGGGATTGAATTTAATTGTCGCTGCGGTGGTCCCAATGTCGGGTCAGAAAGCTGCGGGAAACCCCGCCTCAGCCTTTTGCGAGATGCCTGGCCATATTTCCCAGAGATCAGGGCTGTCATTCATTTTAAGGAAGGCAGCCTCCTCCCAGGAGCTATTGATCAACCAGAGATCAATCAGCAATCTCGGCGGCACTCTTGAAAGCAGAGCCACTGCTGGGACACCAGTACGAAAAATTGCACACGGTGAAAACACATTGACCTCTCAAAACAAGTGGGATCTGGGAGACAATAGGGTCAGTCAGGTACATCCCGACTAGGAGGCAGTGGTTGATGAGAGAAAGCTGTGCCAGTGCCATGAAGTAGCCATTGTCGGCGGCGGCCTCTGACCTCGGCCACAGAATGCCGAAATAAAAGGGACCGCACACACTGACCCTGTAGAGAGACCACCAGTCTCCCCACCTGGCTGAGAACCCACTCACCGCTGGGAAAATGATAGCCGTGGTGGGAGGAGGATTGCTTTTGGCCAATTAATTGGGTGCGAAGGCCATTGTCCAACTACCCTGACGCTGGTAAAATAACGCAACAGCAGAAAGCCAATGGGTCACCTGCCAGCCCAATCCTAGAGGGCTGGTAAAATCCAGTCCAAGCTAATCTGGAAAGATTTCTAAGTGCCCAGCGAGGCCGGTAATGCTATTCAATGTCAATTAGTCCACCTACCGAGACCCCACAGACTTCTTGCGGCAAATGAAGGCTCGCCAGCTGATTCGCCGGCAATGCACTCGCCAGCCCCCCGCTAACAAGTTCGAGCAGCACGTAAACAGCTCTTGCTCAGCCAACCCCAGGCAGCTCATAACAATGGCACACAGGAGACCAGCCCCAACATTGGGGGATGCAGATCTGTGGAGGCTGCTAGACGCAGTGGAAGCCAGGAGAGATGTCCTGTTCCCCTAAGGGTCCAGGGCGGTCAGCCACAAGGCAGCCAGTGCTGTCTGGGACGAGGTGGCGGCGGCTGTAAGCACCGGGAGTGTGACCAGGAGGAGTGGCCTCCAGTGTTGCAGGAAGGTCAATGACCTACACCAGGCAGCAGGAGTGAGTAGACACCAATTCCCCCCACACTCCCCCGAGACCTTTCTGCCCCCACGCGAGCACCCTCCATGAGACTCCAACCTTCCCTCCAGTCCCCCTCTCCTTTCAAACCCTCCAACCCTTCCTTCACAGCCTCCCACTCCCTCAACCCCCCCCAACCCTTCCTTCACCCTCCCTCCCACCATTGTGAACCATTCATGTGGTCAACGAAGCCCTTTCTGTGTCACCTCAGGAAAAGGACTCCCACAATGGATGGGAGAGGGCCCAGACCAGCAGTGGCGTGTCGGACTAAGAATCCTCACCACCTTCGAGGAGCATGCCCTGGAGGTATCAGGGATAGCTGAGAACAGAGTGGTCAGCAACGAGGAGACTGGCGGACGTCACAGAGCTGCGGAACCATCGGGCACTATGCGTAGCACATGTCAAATGTGAGTTGTTATTGCTGTACTGACTGACCAATCCCTTTCCTGCAGCTCCTCCAGCCAACGGCGCTGGCACATCCCGGATGGTCCCCTCTCCAGCCTCCCAGGAGAGCTCCAAGGAAGACACGGTTGAGGCGTCACAGCTGTCATCCCCACCCTCCACCAGCGCAGAGACACACACCTCGGTGAGAAATGTTAGTGGTCAGGCTTCTGGGAAACAATCTGGTGAGCACCACACAGCTGCTGATGTACATCTGGTGGAGGCAGGAACCCCCAGGCAAGACAGCAGTCAGAGGTCGGCTGGAGCCCAGGACCCAGCTGGGTCCCAGTCAGATGGTGAGCCTGTGGAATAGGCTATCCCACAGCTGATGGAGACGTTACAGTGGTTACCATTGTTGCTTCACAGCGCCAGGGACCCTGGTTCGATTACTGGCTTGGGTCACTGTCTGTGCGCAGTCTGCACGTTCTCCCTGTGTCTGCGTGGGTTTCCTCTGGGTCCTCCAGTTTCCTCCCACAAGCCCCGAAAGACGTGCTGTTAGGTGAATTGGACATTCTGAATTTCCCTCCGTGTACCCGAACAGGCGCCGGAGTGTGGCGACTAGGGGATTTTCACGGTAACTTCATTGCATTGTTTGGGCAGCACGATAGCACAGTGGTTAGCACAGTTGCTTCACAGCTCTAGGGTCTCACGTTCGATTCCCGGCCGGGTCACTGTCTGTGAAGTCTGCACGTTCTCCCCGTGTCTGTGTGGGTTTCCTCTGGGTGCTCCAGTTTCCTCCCACAGTCCAAAGATGTGCGGGTTAGATGGATTGGCCATGATAAATTGCCTTTAGTGTCCAAAAAGTTTAAATCTGGGTTATGGGGATAGGGTAGATACGTGGACTTGGGTGGGGTGCTCTTTGTAGGGGCCGGTGCAGACTCGATGGGCCGAATGGCCTCCTTCTGCACTGTAAATTCTATGATTCTATTCTATGTTAATGTAAGCCTACTTGTGCACTACTAAAGATTGTTATTATTATTAGAGCATGACATTCAGAGGGAGATGTCAGAGACACTCCACAGATCCACAGCTGATTGGAGGAGTCCTACAGGCGACAGGTGCAGGAAATGTTGCCGGCAATGAGTGGCACCGAGGCCAACATTTCTAGGGAGGCGACCGCAGTGGACAGCCTGCTGCACGATGTCTGCACCATGAGAGAAGGTAGCCAAGGCATCGCGCAGTAGTTGATGGCCATGGTTCAGGGTCTCAGCAGATTGCCAACTTTTTCTTTTATAAATTTAGAGTACCCAATTATTTTTTCCAATTAAGGGGCAATTTAGAATGACCAATCTACCTATCCTGCACATCTTTGGGTTGTGGGGGTGAAACCCACGCAGACACGGGGAGAATGTGCAAACTCCACACGGACAGTGACCCAGGGCCGGGATTCGAACCCGGGTCCTCAGCGCCGTAGGCAGCAATGCTAACCACTGTGCCACCGTGCTGCCCTGCAGATTGCCAATTTGATGGGGGACCTGATCCATTACCAGCCTGGCCTTGTTGAGGTTCTGTGGGACATGTCCCGCTCTCAGATGGGAATGGCTGATACGTTGCAGAGCATGTCGCAGTCACTGAGGAGCATCGTTGAGGGCGTCGATATGATGGTCCAGACTATGGGGAACCGCCATGGCTGCAGAGCTAGATGATGCAGGGGCAGCCGGGATTCGAACCAGCTGCCCCTCCATCCCGAGGTGAACCCCAGGGCCCTATGGGCACCCACCGGGAGGAGGGTTGCTGGATGCCAACCTGGACCCGTCCCATAGAGTGGCAACGGTGACCACCAGCTCCGCGGGTTCCACCCCTCTGATGAGGCCGCATCTTGCAGCCAGCATACGGGACAGGGCAGTGCGGTTGTACAAGAGCCTCACAGCCCCCCAGAGGACACCCGCCAGGGGCATCGAAGGCCACGTGACGAGGTAAGCAGCTGGCTGCCTCCACCTCTGATGGGCATCCTGGGAACTCAGCTAGATTAGGAGGCCCAAGCACATTGTGGATCACTGAGGGCACCAGGGGAGGGGGACGGGGTATGTGTGGGGGGGGGGGGGGGGTTAGGTAGGGGGTGAGGCAAGGATGGGTGGGGGTGGGAAGGGGGGGCAGCACTATCAGGAGAGTGGGGAATTGTTACACACAATAAACACCCTTGTGCATAACCAGTAAGATGCCTCTGTCACTTTCTTTCACAATGAGGGCCAACCTCAAACCCTTGGCCCATCTCTCCGGGATATCCCCTCCCCGTGGCACTCTCCCACCCTCCGGCCATGAACATCCCCGGAGCTGTATCACATCTCCTGGGTATTCGGATGTTGGCTGCTGTGTGTGGTGTTGCCTCCTGCAGTGTTCAAGCACAGTGTCCAGGCATCAAGGTGTGATTTGGATGCCAAGCAACGACTCCCACATGCTACATGGCCCACCCACCACCCACCCACCGGAATACACTTGGGTTGTGTGAAGTGCTCACTTAACCATGATTGCCAATTCCCTATTAGCAAAAGCCATCAGCCACACAGCCTGAAGCCTCGGCAGTCGGTGGGGGTTATGGGTTGTTGGTGGGGCAGACAGACAGGGACAAATGTTGTCCCCAGTATGGGTACACACGATCCGGGGTTTGGCATTTAAAAAAAATTCATTTACAGTATATGGGTGCCGCTGGTTAGGCCAGCATTTATTGCCCATCCCTAGTTGCCCTTCAGAAGGCGGTGGGGAGTTGCCTTCTTTGTTTTAATAAATTTAGAGTACCCAATTAGTTTTTTCTAATTAAGGGGCAATTTAGTGTGGCCAATCACCTAATCTTTGGGTTGTGGGCGTGAAACCCACGCAAACAAGGGGAGAATGTGCAAACTTCACACTGACAGTGACCCGGAGCCGGGACCGAACCTGGGACCTCAGCATCGTAGGCAGCAGTGCTAACCACTGTGCCACCATGATGCCCAGCGAGTTGCCTTCTTGAACCCTGCAGTCCTTCAGGTGTAGGTACACCTCAGTGCTGTGAGGGAGGGAGTTCCAGGATTTTGTCCCAGCGATAGCGAAGGAACGGCGATATATTTCCAAGTCAGGATGGTGAGTGACTTGGAGGAGAACCTCCAGGTGGCGGGGATTCCAGGTTTCTGCTGCACATATCCTTCTAAATGGTAGTCGTTGTGCGTTTGGAAGGTGCTGACTAAGAATCCTTGATGAGTTGCTGAAGTGCATTTTGTAGGTGGTACACAAGGTTACTCTTCATCGGTGGTGGAGGGTTTGAATGTTTGTGGAGGAAGGAGCAATCAAGTGGGCTGCTTTGTCCTGGATGGTGTCGAGCTTCCATAGTGTTGAAGCTGCACTCATCCAGACAAGGGGAGAGTATTCCATTACACCCCTGACTTGTGCCTTGTAGATGCTGGGTAGGCTTGGGGGGTCAGGAAGTGAGTTACCCGCTTAGGATTCCGAGCCTTTGACCTGCCCTGATAGCCACAGCATTAATGTGGCTAGTCCAGTTCAGTTTTTGATCGATGGTAACCCCCATGATGTTGATTGTGGGGGATTCAATGATGGTAATGCCATTCAATGTCAATGAGTGGTGGTTAGATCCTCTCTCATAGATGGTCATTGTCTGGCATTTGTGTGGCACGAATGCAACTTGCCACTTATCAGCCCAAGCCTGAATATTGGGAAGGGTGGGCAGTGGCGTGCAGAGGGGGGGGGGGGGCAACGGTGCATTGGCCCCGGGCATCCATTGGATGGGGGCATCCAATCAGAGAAGGAAAAAATTTAGATTACCCAATTATTTTTTTCAATTAAGGGGCAATTTAGCGTGGCCAATCCACCTACTCTGCACATTTTTTGGGTTGTGGGGGCGAAACCAACGCAGACACGGGGAGAATGTGCAAACTCCACACGGACATTGACCCAGAGCCGGGATCGAACCTGGGACCTCAGTTCCGTGAGGCGGTTGTGCTAACCACTAGGCCATCGTGCTGCCCCAGAGAAGGAAATAAGATAGTAATTTTAAAATTTCAGCGGTGGTAAATCAATTTTTGGAGGCTCACCACACTGCAGAGGCAGTTGTTAGCCCTTTATTCCTTTAACATGGTGTACCCTTTCTGTCTAGAGAAAATGGTCCTTCTCCCCATCCCCCCCACACGCATGCGCATGATGTACGTGGTGTAACCATCAAAAGCAACAAGCAGATGTGGCTGTTCGTTCCTGCGTTTCCTCGAGTCATAACTCGTCTTTTCTTCAGCTTTTTGTGCATCTAGATTAGTTATTTTACCTACTCAGGTCAGTGAATAGCTCTAGAACAGGTGCAACTACGGTTTTTATAGGTTTTTTGGCGATATTTAATGAAATATTTACGTGGGATGTAGTAAGAGTGAAGCCTGGATGATCAGAGGACTGCTATGGCATTTAATCTCGGAATAGGAGACATTTATTCCTTAACATGCTAATATTCGAATACAGATACCACTAATTTGCAAGTCTATGATATAAATTGCACAAAATTATCAGTGGAGAATCAGTGTGAAATAATTTGATACGAAGGAACAAAGAAATGAAATATGGTTTATCCGTCTGCAACTGACCGATTGTTTACCATTTTCTTCCCATTTTCTCATGCGTCTTACGGTTTTTGAGATAGAAAATGAAATGTTACGAGTATTTCGTGTACAACCGAGTGGAGCACAGAACAGGAAAAAAAAGAGGGCCAGAGTCGAAGAAGAGTCCCATCAAAGAGGGGCATTAGATGCATGGATAAAAAGAAGTAAAGAAGAAGTAGGAGAACCTGGAGAAGTAAAAGATGATGTGGGTGCAGAGAAGGATTTTTCTGATACGGATTCAGCTCGGTCAGAACATAATACTCTCTCTCCTCAGTCTCGTTGTCAGGATGATGATCCATGTGAAGAAAATAAAGAAGATATTTGCATATTTTTGCAAAGAAGCGATTTTGGCTGTTTGAAGAAACCGATTCCAGGTAATTTGAAGATAACAATATTACAACATGGCCCTGAAAGATATCAGAATAAAAGTGGTCCATTTGCTGAGAAGGATGGGAGATCATTTTCCAAACAGTGGTTTGATAAAGTTTCCACAAACGGAGAAATTGTGGAGAGAAAATGGTTGTTATACTCTCCATATCGGAAAGCATGCTACTGTTTTGTTTGCTTTTTGTTTTCAAAGGAGCATTTGTTGTCTGTGTCAAACTTTGGAAAGGGAGACGGTTTCTCCACTTGGAGAAAATTAAATCCAACAATACCTGACCATGAGAAAAGCCCTTCTCATAGAACTCACATGAGAGAATACCCGAACCTTGTAGTTCGACTCCATCATTCAACTACGATAGATGCTGAACTTCAACAGCAAATGTCTGCTGAAAAGAAAAGATGGAAAGCTATAACTGAACGGATTGTCGAGGTTATATCCTTTCTGGCAAAACAGAATCTGGCCTATCGTGGACATCGAGGAGAAGGAATATCTGGGTTATCAGAGCCAGGGGAGACAGTCAGTGAAAATACAGGAAACTTTCTAGCAACAATCAGACTTTTGGCCAAATATGATGACATCTTAGCAAAACACTTGCAGAGAGGGAAAGAGAAACCAAAAAGTGTCACCTACTTGTCCAACAGAATTCAAAACGAAATAATCAATCTTCTTGGTGAAACTGTCAAGAAAAATATAATTTCCGAAATTAAGGACGCAAAATATTTTAGCATAATGCTGGATTCAACTCCAGATATTGCCCATGAAGATCAGGTTTCTGAAATTCTGCGTTACGTTCATATTGATGAAAACAGAAAAGTAGAAATAAAGGAGACATTTCTGGGATTTTTTCAAGTCAACAAGAAAGATGCAGTCAGCCTGGTAAATAAAATTCAGGAAAAATTGGAAGAAGACAAAATTTCCATGAATGACTGTCGTGGTCAAACATATGATAACGCAGCAGTTATGGCTGGAGTGAGAGGAGGTGTTCAACAAAAAATTCTTGAAGTTAACCCAAAAGCTGTGTTTGTGAACTGCGAGAACCACAGCCTCAATTTGTCCTGTGTCCATGCAAGTGAGGTGCAACCTGTTGTTGTTACATTTTTTGGCATTCTAGAAAAACTCTACTTTTTTTCTTCATCTACTTCTCGTTGGGAAGTGTTAAAATCATTTGTCACTCGGACTGTGAAAAGACAGTGTGACACAAGATGGAGTTCCAGCCATGATGCTGTGCAAGTAATCCACGAAGAGTGTGACAACGTTATTGCAAGCCTTCAACACCTGCTGGAAGGAGAATTTTCAAGGGAAACTAAATCTGATGCAGGATCGCTACTGAACTCTATTCAACAGTTCCCGTTTATAGCTTTATTAAATTTTTGGTACTCAGTTTTATCATCAGTGGATAAAGTCTCAAAACATTTGCAGGATCCGAAAATGGGGTTCCATGAAGCTTCTTGTGATCTGAGAGGACTTATTCATATCTTGAATTTGAAGATGACGAAATTATCCACAATGCAATAGATTTAGCCAATGAATATTGTGAAAATTGGGGAATACCAATTGCACGAACAAGGAGAAGAAGAATAATGCCTGGAGAGTCAGCAAGAGATAGTGGACTGACGGCACAAGAAGAAATGAATAGAGTAATGGTAGAGATTGTGAACAGATTAAAAACTGAAATTGAAGACCGCAGTGTCCGTCTTCAAAGACTCAGTGACCGATTTTCTTTTCTTCTGAACTTGAATTCAGGAGTGATTGAAGATGAACAAGAAAGAGAGAAATTAAAAAAGGAATGTTCAGACTTTGCAAATTATTATGACAATGATGTGGTTGCAATTCAGTTATATGACAAAATTATTGATTTTGAGATGCTCCTTCGAGCTGGAGGGAATAGAGTTCCCCCTGATCCTAAAGATGCTCTGGAGTCTTTACTGCAGTATGGGAGGGATGTCTTTCCGACGCTGTGTGTTTCATACAGATTACTGCTTACAATCGCATTTTCAGTCGCAAGCAGTGAAAGGTCATTTTCAAAACTGAAATTAATAAAAACATATCTGAGGTCTTCTATGTCACAGGAGCGACTGACCAACCTGGCTTTAATAAGCATTGAAAAAGAATTTCTCACCTCTGATGTAAAAAGTGAAGTAGTTCAGGTGTTTTGTGACAGGAGGTATCATTTGGGGAAAAGAACTTAATAAATTTGATTGATTTATATTAAAATCGAATAAAGCGTTTATTTCATGTTTCATCTGTGTTTATATATTCAAAAGTTTTCCTTTCTCATAATATTTCTCAGTATATTAGGCCTTATACTTGAGTCTTTGGGGCATACAATCAAGATTTGCCCCGGGCATCACCAGACCTCTGCACGCCACTGAAGGGTGGTGTTGTGGGTGGTTGCCTCCCCAAACGCCTCCGCACCGCCCTCCCATTGTGGCCCACCCCTGCAGAGGGTCCCCCGCCCCAGTCAAGGGTCCCCCACCGAGTACTGGTGCGGCAAGCCCAGCGGCCCCAAGGTCTTTGCCTGTCAGCAGAGATGGCTACTTTCCTCCAAGGCCCCCCACAGAAGCCCTTCCACCATGTTCACATTTTTCAAAAGGAGTACTAATCGGCGGCAGCGTGACCACTTGTTGGGGAGGCCGCTGAGTGGCAGAAGGCCGTTGGATATGGGGTGACTCTCATTAATTGTATGGAAATAGTGTTTAAGTGCTGATAATTGGTTTCTCGCCACGCTACGGTGAGATCCTGATTTTGGCTACGTCGGTTGCATTGCAAACTGTTTGGCATCTGGCACGGTTCGCGTTTTCAGCCTCTCCCGTTATTCACCGACTTTGTTTCGCTTGAGCGAGAGAGCAACGAGGTCGGAGAAACGCGCCCGTACTTTCATAATTAAAGAGATTGTGACTGTATTTATGAGTTAATCCTATTCTGATTTGATTTAATGTAGAATAGTTAATTAGGTGGAGGCAAGCACTGAGATTTGGTTCAACATGTTTCAAGGACCATCTATGCCAAACTTGCATCTGACATGCCCAGAAGAAGGCCAGAGTTGGCACAGCTCAGACGTTCCTCACAATCACCAACATTGACGCTAATCCTGTGGACATGCCAATCCTGCATGACCTCTTTGGTCACGAGAGGACCCACAGGAGACAATGAAATAACTTGCAGCTTGGAAGTCACCGCACCTTAAGGGGCCAAGCCCTCACGTTGAGGGGCTAGGCCCGCGCCGGAGTGGTTCCCACTCCGCCGGCTGGCGTGAACGGCCTTTGGTGCCACGCCAGACGGGGCCGAAAGGACTTCGCCGGCCTGTATAAGTCCGCGCATACGCCGGAGCGTCAGCGGCTGCTGACATCATACCGGCGCATGAGCATGGGAGGGGGTCTCTTCCGTCTCCGCCATGGTGAAGACCATGGCTAAGGTAGAAGAAAAAGAGTGCCCCCACGGAACAGGCCCGCCCGCCGATCGGTGGGCCCCGATCGCGCGCCAGGCCACCGTTGGGGCATCCCCCGGGGTCAGATCACCCTGCGCCCCCCCCCAGGACCCTGTCGCCCCCCCACGCCGCCAATCCCGCCGGTAAGGTAGGTGGTTTAATCCACGCCGGCGGGAGAGGCCTGTCAGCGGCGGGACTTCAGCCCATTGCGGGTCAGAGAATCGCCGCGGGGGGCCCGCCGACCGGCACGGGGAGCCCGCCGACCGGTGCGGCGCAATTCCCGCCCCTGCCAAATCTCGGGGGGCGGAGAATTCGGGACACGGCGGGGGCCGGCCCCAGGAGCGATTCTCCGACACGGCGGGGGGGTCGGAGAATCCCGCCCAAGGTGTCTACCACTGCAGGTATATTAGAATAACGTTAAGGCACTCATTTCCTGATGATAGGAGGACAGGCACTACCAATATAATAAATATATTCCGCTTTTCTTAACCTAACTGAGATCTAGTTAGAATTCTTTAAACCACATCCTGTCAGACAAGTAAGCTATGCTAATTTATGAAATGGTCTTTAAACATCATGGTGTCCTGACGCACAAATGCGTGGTATGATGACGTGCAGAAACACAGTAACACACCTTTCATGTGGCATTTTTGCAAGTCAGCATTTTTTGTATTTCCTTCATTTTGAGTTGTTATTGCTGTTTAGCCCATTTACAACTTTATCTGAATGAACATCGGCATTTTAAGGTGACACTAGGCTATGACTCAGGGTGGCTCATCCAAAACGAGTGAATATAAAGTAGACAACAACCCTTTTCTGCATTTTAATCAACAGCTAATTTGGAAAGGCCTTTAAATGCTGTTGCAGCAAAAGTAAAGTAAGGCCCTCCCAATTATTGAGCAGGGTGTTTAAAAAAATAGCATGAAGATGTTCTGCTCATAAATTTTCTTAGAAGTCCTCAATTCTATCCTAAAACTATAAGTGGTCAAATTTAGGCACAGCTGTTTCTTGAATGCACTGGTATGCAGGGGAAGATACCAGCACCGAATGATTAACTCAAAGATTTTTTAAAAAAATTTACCCAATTCAATTTTTTCCAATTAAGTAGCAACTTAGCGTGGCCAATCCACCTATCCTGCACATCTTTGTATTGTGGGGGTGAAACCCAGGCAAACACGGGGAGTGTAGTAATCCACGGGAGGCAGGAGTTCCGTCACCACGCCAATATTTATTTACAATAACGATATTACAGGAGCAGCTACAAACAGTGCTGCTAGCAGTCCAGTCAACTTAAGACTGGCTCACAAAGCCTACACAGGTGCTTATATGGGCCCCCTCAATGAGCTATCATTGAGGGAGCTCATACTCCAATTGGCCAACCAATAAAGCCAATTGGAGTTCATTACAGGGAGGAAGTGCAAACTCCACACGGCAGTGACACAGGGCTGGGATCGAACTTGGGACCTTGGCTCCGTGAGGCTGGAGTGCTAACCGCTGCCCTGATTAACCCGAAGATAACCCCAATATTGGACCTCAGGCCTCATTAATTGAAAGCTGATGAAGTGAAGCAACCAGTCATTGGAGCGTAAATGACGCTTCAGCATCTCAACAGTGCTGATGCCTGTGAGGGTCAAGGAGCGAGAAATGCAGGTCAGAGTTTTTGCGTGGAGTTGGTGG
The DNA here is from genome assembly GCF_902713615.1 of Scyliorhinus canicula. NCBI lineage: Eukaryota > Metazoa > Chordata > Chondrichthyes > Carcharhiniformes > Scyliorhinidae > Scyliorhinus > Scyliorhinus canicula. Next base: position 38,521,396 of record NC_052152.1, on the reverse strand, counting down.
CCCCACCCACATGCTGAGACGTCAGGGGTTGAGTCCACCAGCAGCCCAGGAAGCCATGCCCAGATTTAATAGGCTCGATTCTCCGGTCTCCGACGCTGAAATTGCATTCAGTGATCGGCCGGAGAATCCCCGTCTGCTCTGAAATCGGGGCGCCGGCGCTTTTGCGATGCTCCACCCCCTCCAAAACGGTGTACTCGCATTTTACACTGCACGCCGTGTGGTCGGCCTCAGGATGTCACCTGAGGCCCTTCCCCCGATGCTCTGCCCCGGATGGGCCGAGTTCCCAACGGCGTGGGTCCCTCATGCTATTTATTTTACTGAACCCGGCGTGGCGACTGCAGACTGTGTCCAGCGCCGCCACAATCGGGCGGGAGCCGTTCTGCGGGCAGGGGGTGCTCTGGCGGGGGCTTGAGGCATTGGTAGTGGGTGGTCCGGAGGTGGCGAGCCTGGCCAAAGGAGGGTATTATTTGGCAGGCCGGTTCTGCGCGCGGCGGGCGCCATGTTTCAGGCCCGGCAGCTGCAGGCCACCGGCGTGCGCATGCACGGCCATGGAGCCGGCAATTCTCCGGACATAACCGCAGGTAAAGCCGGGGGCATCACGTTGCATGCCCGCTCACCCCCCCCCCCCCCCCCCCCAACCCACCAGACAGAGGATCACTGCAGCTTTTGCGCTGTAGTTTCAGGTGTAAAACGCCACTGTTCCCCCGTCAGTCTTCAAATCAGACGCTGAGGTGGGAAACGGTAGGAAGGCAGGAATTGAATGCTATATCGGATCGGTTGGGGGGGGACGCAGTGGAGGGGGAGGGGGGCAGTGCTGTGGTGCAGGGACTTAGGGTAAAGGGAGGATTAGAAGCCAGCTTCACATCAGCACACAATTTGAAGATTTACATTTTTGTTGGCATGACGTCTCAAGGTTTGGTTTTACTGAGTGCCGCTGTTGCAAGCTGCCTCAGAGTGAACCAGTCATGTTGTGTGTCCTCAAACGGGCATTAGGTTCCGTGTTACTATTCATAAAATTGGTTTCAGGGGTTGCCACTGCAAAGTGTTTTTTTTTGTCCTTTCACAATATGATGAGTAAAATCTGGCGTGACATCTGCGTATGATTCCTGCCCAGAAACTACTTTGGTGACACAGGGCCAGATTTTTTCAGAAATAGGCTGACTCCAGAAGCCTTTAAAAGTGCCAGGCGAGACCCGGATGCGGAATTCCCACCCCCATTTCCAGCAGATCCCATTTTTACCAGCAGAGGAAATGAGCCTTGTGGGTCATTTAAATATCTGGACACCGGGGGCGGGATTCTCTAACAAATGGGGCTATGTCCCCACGCCGGCGTTAAAACTGGCGCCAACCACTCAGGAGTCAATGGTCCCTGATAATGGGGAATGGTCCCCGATAATGGGGAATGCTCCCCTTCCTAGGGGGCTATGTTGGTGTCGGCGTGGTCCCCGCAGCTCCAGCCAGCACGGAACGGCCCCCGTGATTTCATGCATGTGCGGAATGGCCGGCGCATTTCCACGCATGCGGGGATTGCCCGGCATATTTCTGCGCATGCGCATGGCTTCCCTTCTCCACGCCAGCCCCGGGGCAATATGATGGAGCCCTACAGGGGCCTGGGGCGGAGTAAAGTAGGCCTCCACGGAACCAGCCCACCTGCCGATCAGTAGGCGCCGATCGCGGGCCAGGCCACCGTGCCCCCCCCCCCCCCCCCCGCCCCTCCCCTCCAGGAGACAATTCCAGAGAGAGGGATAATTGGGGGACCTCTCTCTGGAATTGTTAAGTCTTAATTAGCTGCAAATTCTCGCATTCAAAGTATCATATTGCATCTTTGACTTTGTCTATATATATGTTTCTGAACCTACCTCTTCATTCACCTGAGGAAGGAGCTGTGCTCCGAAAGCTAGTGTTTGAAACAAACCTGTTGGACTTTAACCTGATGTCGTAAGATTTCTTAATCAGATAGGTGGATCAGAGGCTGGCTGCTCTCCTGAACCCAGCAGTAACCACCACCTCACCAGTGGTGCTGTTGAGTGCAGAAGAACTGCTAGTGGCTGATCGATTAGCAGCTCTTAAGGGCAAGACTTCTGTCCCCTGTATCTTTGATACAAAAGCATTCCGCTGGCCTGTCAGGTGCTTGCGTGGCACAAAAGCAGCTGGCCTTCTCGAGAAGGGGCAACGCAGGGGTCTCACCAACTCTGCGGCCAAGACCCCCATCACCAACACAATGATCAACCCCTTGTTTCGTGAACTATCTTCTGAAAATCTGAAACCAATTGAGAAATTGCTGGGAACATCCTTTTTTTAAAATTTAAAGTGCCCAATTCTTTTGTCTTCCCAATTAAGGGGCAATTTAGCATGGCCAATCCGCCTACCCTGCACATCTGTGGGTTGTGGGGGTGAGACCCAGGCAGACACGGGGAGAATGTGCAAATGCCACACAGACAGTAACCCGGGACCAGGATCAAACCCGGGTCCTCGGCATCGTGAGGCAGCAGTGCTAACCACTGCACTACCCTGCCGCCCTCCTGGAAATATCCTAACAATATAATCATTATTTTCTGTTGCTATCATTTATATGCCTCCTCTGTATTTCCAACAAATTCTGTGTGACTTAACATTAATCATCTCGTTTGAATAATATATTAGATGAACCACAGAATAGCGCTTAAAATATATTTCCGTTCACCTGACAAAAAGTGGAAACATTCACTTAATCACAAATAGTATTGTGATATTATGCTGATCTCAGCAAAGTGTTTACAGATATTGAGTGACACATAATACTATACTACTAATGTTGTTAATTTTTTTTAAACTTGCATTGATTGTTTCTTTTTCTAAATGCTGGCCTGGACATTGTGGAGAAAGTAATGGTAAGTGTAACAGCACTCGTTGTTTTTAAAGAGTAAATTGGACAGCAACTTCCAGCAACCAGACATACAGAGTTTTTTTTTTAAATTTAGAATATCCAATTCATTTTTTCCAATTAAGGGGCAATTTAGCGTTGCCAATCCACCTACCCTGCACATCTTTGGGTTGTGGGGGTGAAACCCACGCAGACACGGGGAGAATGTGCAAACTCCTCACAGACAGTGACCCAGGGCTGGGATTCGAACCCGGGTCCTCAGCGCCGTAGGCAGCAATGCTAACCACTGTGCCACCGTGCCGCCCCAGACATACAGAGTTAAACACAGAAATCAAAAAGATGCTGTCTGAGTTGCTTTGCCCCTGCGGAAGCTTCATTCTAACAATATCTCGCCAAGAGACGAGACATTACGATATGTGGAAGGATGTGAAGTTGGAATATTAACATGACCAATACCCATTAAACAACCAAAAATGTTAGGGCTTTTCCATTCAAGTATAACTTTTTTTAAAACAATGTAATATGTCTTAATTGCTGCAAAACGACCTCTCTGGCACAGAAAACTAATTTGCAGAAGAGGAGTCTCATTCCCTCAGATTTTAATTATTGTTGGAGATTTATTTTAAATAACAGTTTAGCGTGTTGGGCCTGGAAGAAACATGTCTGCTCCCCCAGCCCAGCTGTAAAGACACTTACGTGTTGGGCCCAGCCCTTCTCACCCCCTTTTACCTGCCAGATTTCCTGAGGACTGTGAAACCCGGATGACAGTGGTTGGAAATAGAATTGTGGTTAAAATGGAGGCTTGCAGCCTTTTGCAAAGGTTTCAAAGACAGTTCTGCTTCCTGAGAGTGGATCGGATGCCCACCCCTTGACCTGTCTCCATCAAAACTGGAAAGGGGGGTGGACTGCCGTCTCATATTTTTTATGTTTTAACCACCTGACCCACAAACACGTCCATTTTCGGAGGGGTGTTAAAATTACCCTCTCTGCTTCTTAGTTAGGGTTCTTCAACCTGATCGGTTAAGACGCTGGATTGTCACTTGCCCTATTTGCCAGGGCCCCTCGATCCCCTGCAAGGGGGGGGGCATGTTGTTTCAGGTTACGAATCGCGGCTCAAAGCCCAGAGAAATTCTGTGAGAAAGTGTGACTGTAATGTGCAGCGAGTGCCGTTCTCCCACTGCTGACCGCACAATCGGGGCCACTTGTCTCAAAGGCTCTGTAATGTGGTTGCAAGTTGCGACAAAATATCTGAAAATAGTTTGGAAATTAAGTAACTAAAGACATTACGACAGCACGTACATTAGGAGAAACCCAAAGAAAAGGGAACAACAATGTGCTATCTTTACTCTTTCAAATGAAATTTGCAGTTTCTGCCTGGGTCTTTTTGGACCACACTCATTCAGTAATGAGACTGAACAACACTGTGACTCTGCTGATTGCGTAATTAGTACAAACAGCTGAGTGGGGCAGGAAAGTTATCAGAATTGCCCTCAAGTCTTCACTAAAGCGTAAACTCAGTTTACGTACTCAATTCCTGGAATGGGACTTTAAATGATACACGACCACCTCAGAGGCAGGAATGCTTTTACTGATCCAGACAGAAAGGGCAAAATAAGTCCAGCCAACTTGAGGCAGTTCAGGAGAAGGAGTTACCATCAGATTCTGCTGCGACCATGAGTGTAGACCCCTTGAGAGTAATTATTATTGCCTCAGCTTGTTCTCCTCATGACTCAGTGCCAAACGACATCCTGCAAGCCCGAAGCTCAAACAATGACCCGCTGAATCCTCCTGCCCTCGAGTTAATATTTACCTGAAGCCCCCAGCTGTTTCCAGCAGGCATCTCACATTTTGTCCTTCAATTGCCCGCAGGAAATTGAATGCAATACGGAATTGATGGAGGTGGGAGTAAATAAATTCAATTGTACCTGAGGATGGGTAGATGTGGGACAGGGTCTTACTTATGGTCTTGGGCTGAGCAGTTGCCATACCAGGCTGTGATGCAGCCAGATATGGGGCGCGATTCTCCCGAGTCACGAAGACTCGGGAAGCTGGCGTCAAAAACGGGCGGGTTTGACGCCAGCCTCCGCCCCCCCGACCGGGAACCGATTCAGCTCCCCGGTCGGGGCTAGCATCGCGCAGCCGTGAACTCCGGCATAGAGTTAGCGACGGCTGACGTGTCAGATGACGTCAGCCGCGCATGCGCGGATTGGACGACTCCAACCCGCGTATGCGCGGATGACGTCATCACGCATATGCGTGAAATCCGTGCATGCGCGGGCCGGTATGCCCCTCAGCCGCCCCGCGAATGGATACAGCGGGGCGGCGGAGGGAGAAAGAGTGTGTGGGGTAAGTACCCGCTGCCCGCGATCGGTGCCCACCGATCACGGGCCCATGGCACCCTTGGCACGGCCGTGGTACGGCCGTGCCAATCGGTTCCATGGTTCCCCAGATTGGGACTTTACGGCCGTTTTTACGAACGGTCAGACCAGGTTTGTTTTACGTTCATAAAAACGGTCGTAAAGGCCTTGGAAATCGGCCCATCGGCCAGGGGTGAATCGCTGCTCGCCGTAAAAAAACGGCAGCGATTCGTGTCGGGAGGTGGGCGTGGGGGGGGGGGAGAATAGCGGGAGGGCGTCAGACCAGCGTGGCCGTAAAAATTTACGCCACCCGCTATTCTCCGCCCCGTCGTGAGTGCGGAGAATCGTGCCCATGATTCTTTCTATGGTGCATCTGTAAAAATTGGTAAGAGTCAAGTCGGACATGCCGAATTTCCTTATTCTCCTTCGGATGTATAGGCGCTATTATGCTTTCTTGGTCGTAAAGTTGATGTGGGTGGACCTGGACAGATTCTTGGTAATATGCACACCTAGGAACTTGGAGCTGTCAACCATCTGCACCTCAGCCTCGTTGATGCAGACAGGGGTGTGTACGGCACTTCACTTCCTGAAGTCGATGACCAGATATAGTTTTGCTGACGTTGAGGGCGAGTTGTTGTAGTTGCACCATGCCACTAGGCTCTCTATCTCCCTCCTGTACTCTGACTCATTGTTATTTGAGATTCCACCCACTATGGTCCAGTCATCAGCAAACTTGTCAATGGAGTTGGAGCTGAATTTTGCCACACAGTCATGTGTCTTTAAGGAGTTTAGTAGGCGGTTAAGTATGCAGCCCTGCGGATCCACTGTATTGAGAATTATTGGGGAGGAGGTGTTGTTGTTCATTCTTACTGCTTGTGGTCTATGGGTCAGGAAGTCGAGGATCCAGGTGCAGAGGGAGGAGCCAAGTCCTAGGTTTTGGAGTTTTGATATGAGCTTGGCTGGTATTACGGTGTTGAAGGTGGATCTGTAGTCAAGAATAGGAGTCTGATGTAGGAGTTCTTCTTGTCAAGATGCTCCAGGGATGAATGTAAGGCCAGGGAGATAGTGGCCGGGATTCTCCCCCAACCGGCAGGCGGGTCAACCGGCGCCGAAGGGTCTCTGCTGGCCGGCACGTGTTGGCGCATGCGCGGGAGCACCAGCGTGTTCTGGTGCATGCACGGGAGCGCCAGCGTGTTCTGGTGCATGCACGGGAGCGCCAGCGTGTTCTGGTGCATGCACGGGAGCGCCAGCGTGTTCTGGTGCATGTGCAGGTGGTTTCTTCTCTACACCGGCCATGGCGGAGCTTTACAGAGGCCGGCACAGCACAGGCCCTCCCACAGATCGGTGGGCCCAGATCGCGGGCCAGGCCACCGTGGGGGCCCCCGCCGGGGCCAGATTGTTTCCCCGCACCCCCTCGAGGACACCGCTAACGGCCCTCAGAGCCAGGTCCCGCCGGTGTGGCGGTGTGGACCTTGTGTATTTCACACCGGTGGGACCGGCCGAAAACGGGTGGCCACTCGGCCCATTGCGGCCCAGAGAATCGCCGGGGGGGGGGGCACTGCCAATGGCCCGCGACCGGTGGAACGTGATCCCCGTCCCTGCCAAAAAACCGGCACCGGAGAATTTGGCAGCCAGCATCAGTGGGGCAGGACTCACGCCACCCCTCCGGCAATTCTCCAACCCCCCCCCCCCAACCCACTATCTTCTGTGGACCGGTTGTGGCAGTATGCGAATTGCAGTGGATCAAGGCATTCTGGAAGTATGGAGTTGATGTGCCTCATGACTAACCTCTCGAAGCACTTCATAATAATAGATGTCACGGCCACAGAACCGTAGTCATTGAGGCACATTGCCTGGTTCTTCTTTGGCACCACTATGGTGGTGGTCTTCGTGAAGAACGTGGGAATCTCAGAACACAGTAGGGAGAGGTTGATGATGTCTGCCAATACACCCACTAGTTGGTCCACACAAGATCTGAGGGCACAACCAGGGACTTCATCACGATCAATTGCTTTCCAAGGATTCCCTTTCAAGAAGGCCGATCTGACTTCGGAAGCTGTGACAGGGGATATGGGTGTGTCCGTGTCCTGGGGCATTTAACAAAGGTATGTTGGCTTCCTGCTCGAAACAAGCATAGAATGCATTGAGTTCATCGGGGAGGGGTGCATTGTTGCTGGAGATTCTACTCGGCTTTGCTTTGTAATCCGTTATGTTGTTTAGGCCTTTTCACAACCTATGTAAGTTCATGTCGTTAGTCTGTGACTCTACCTTAGTCTCATATTGTCTCTTGGTGTCTCTGATGGCTTTGCAGGGATTGGACCTATATTTCTTGTATAGGTCAGGGATGCCTGTCCTGAACATCTCAAACATGGATGTCATAGGGAGTGGATCTCCTGGTTAAACCATGGTGTCCAGTTGGGGAATGCACATACTACTTTCTATGGCATGCAAAGATCAACACACTTACTGAATTCTGTGACGGTGGTGGCATACTCGTCTAGGTTGGCCGCTGAGTTCTTGAATATTGACCAGTCCACTGACTCCAAGCAGCCATATACAAGCTCATCCGTTGCCTCGGACCAGCATTGCATGACCTTCTTAATCGGATTCTCCTGCTTAAGTTTCTGCTTATATGCCGGGAGAAGGAGCATCGTCTTGTGGTCCTATTTTCTGAAGTGCAGGAGATGGATCAGTAGCCAACCATGATGTTTGTGTAGCAGTGGTCAAGGATGTTAGTGCCCTGGTGGGACAGGAGATGTGTTGGTGGAATTTTGGAAGTACAATCTTGTGGTTGCCCTGATTCACTTCTGCCTGGGATGGAATGTTGACCGCTGTGAAGATGGCAGAAGTGAACTCCCATGGAAGGTAGTATGGGCGGCACTTCACAGCCAAGTATTCCAGGTCCGGGGAGCAGTAGGTCGGCAGGAGGACCAGGAGAAGTTGACGAGGAGGCAAAGCCCTCCACCTTCGCCTTGCCCAATGCCATCGTGCGGTACATCTGGTGAATTGGGAAGGCCTCAGGTTGAATGGCACAGTCCGGTGAGTCTGATTTTCCAACTGGGATTAACCAATTTGTGAGCACAAAGATGTTTTACCAACACCATGGTCACAATCACATGCGATGTGAACTGTGTCTTTGGTTACTGTCATTTCAGTGTTGTAACAGGATTGGCATCCTGATTGGAAATGATTTAATAGGGAGTTGTGTTGCTCTGTTTAGTTGCTATAAATATGGCAGTTAATAAGGTCGCCTTTCTTAATCCTAATTATGAGTATACTTTCAGAGTCGCCAGGTATCTCTCGATACCGCCACAAGGTTCAACCCGAATACCGATCAAAGAGCCAATACACCAGTTAGTTAGTTCAAAGTCAATACTATTTATTAACACACAGTAAGATCTACTCATGCACAATAACACTACAGGCTAAACTATATCTATCACTAACACCTATACTTAACTTCGGGTGCCCACTTAGGTCAGAGGAACAATGGCCGTTGTTCAGATCTGAGGCTGTTGGGTTCGAAGAGGAGAACAGCTAAGGTCGCCCGTCTGGTAACAAGCGTTGAACGTGAACTTACTGCTTCTGGTGGTGCTGGTGGAAGGGTCTCTACGCTTGAGAGCCGAATCCAAGAGGCTGAACCTTTCGCGCGGGTTCCTTCTTATACTTGGAGGGGCTTCGCGCGCTTTTAGGCGGGCCTTAAACTTGGTCCCAATTAATTGGGCATGATGTGGAGATGCCGGCGTTGGACTGGGGTGAGCACAGTAAGAAGTCTTACAACACCAGGTTAAGGTCCAACAGGTTTGTTTCAAACACGAGCTTTCGGAGCACGGCTCCTTCTTCAGGTGAATGGGCAATTAATTGGGCAGCTTCTTGATCACTGCCATCGTTCTAAACCAATAAAGGGGTGGGTGCCTTGATGGCTGGGCGTGTCCTAGGTGGCCGTTGGCCTTGCTTTGTTTGTGTCTTTGGTTGGGGTAGTGGCGCCAGACTGTCTGGAACAGTATCGGCTACCTGAGCACTCATTCTTTGTTTCCCGGAGATGGGCCATCACTATGTAAATCGACCCAGAATTTCGATTCTGTCTGCAGACTGCTTTCCAAATATACATTCAGGCTCTGTGCCTGCCTGTTGCTTAGTATTGTCCATATTTCCCTATAGGTTCTGCGAGTGTCCATTTTATATACTGAAAGTAGCCATCCCAGATGGCGACAGTTGGGAATGTATTTGGGAAGTCACAGCAGGTTGAAGCACTTCAGAGAAGAAAGCAAGGTTGGAGGTTGAATGGTGGTTTCCAGGGGGCTGGAAGGGGGATGGTGAAATTGATTTTAAAGTGGAGACAATGGTATCTGAGGCAAGTGAACCATTAATAATGCCTGCAAGCACAACAAAAGATCAGGAAGCTTTTATTTTGCGCATGTCATTCCTACCAATAGATATATTAACAGCAGAGCATGCATTGATTCTAACTTTTAAGGTTTATTCTTTACATTGATTGTTTCAAAGAAACTTTAGTTTCCAAGATTGTGCAACATACATAAATCAACCAGGTCTCTAGTATTGGCAAAATTAAGTAATTTAGTTTCAAGATTAACACTGGGATAAGTTTATGTTAAAAATAATTAATTTTATTTAAATAGATGCACATCTTGCTCAAAACATTTGGGCGCGATTCTCCGCAAATGCGGAGAGTCGTAAAGGCTGCCGTGAAACCGGCCGTGTTTCATGGCAGCCTTAACACCCGTTCCCGGGACCCGATTCACCCCCCCCCCCCCCCCGGTCGGGGCTAGCATCGCGGGCTTAGCGAACGTTCGCTAAACCCGGCCGCCAAGACTCACGGCGGCTGACGCGCACGATGACGTCAGCCGCACATGCGCGGGTTGGACAGCTCCAACCCGCGCATGCACGGTGACGTCATCGCGCATATGCGTCAGACCCGCACATGCGCGGTCCGTAATGCCACTCAGCCGCCCCGCGGACTAATCCTGCGGGGCGGCGGAGGGAGAATGAGTGCGCGGGAATCGGGCCCGCTGCCCGCGATCGGTGCCCACCGATCGCGCGCCCATGCCACCCTTGGCACGGCCGTGGTGCGGTCGTGCCAATCGGTGGCATGGTTGTGTGGCATGGTTGTGCAGAACGGCCCTCCAGACCTGACCTAACTGTTACCCATCACCTATTCACCTATTACCTCTCACACCTACCACCCTAGCAACATATCACCCACCCATCTACCACCTAACCCACCTACCTCATCAATCTAACCACCCTATCACTTTACCCATTCACCCATTCAACTAACACTTAAACTTACCATGCGGCACCTAATGCTGCACAAAAAGTGATGTGTCCGGTCTTCCCCTTGAAGCTGCAATGGTGCTCTCCAATGAAAGCAGCGCGGTGCACATTGCTGGAGATGCCTGGCCTGGAAGAACCAGCAATAAATGCAAATCAATGTTGAGGCATGGCTTAGTTTGAACGGAATAGATATCTGATGATGACTGCTGCGTCACGGGAGATCCAGGCCAAGGTTTCCAACATATTGAGTCCACCTACATTATCCTCCAACAGTCTGCAGCAGCAATAACAATCACATAAATTCAGCAACTATTGTTACAACGCCCTGGGTTAGTGCACGGTCAATTGCCACCCCACTTGACCCGGAGTCACAACACAAGTGAATTAGCCAATAATTCTTGGAAAAGTACCCTAAGTTCTTGGCTGTTGGCCACCCAATAATTACAGTCCCCAGGTTTGTAAAAGTAAACACAATTGCTGTTTATTTATAAGAAGAACTATAATGAAATATGCTATAAATACAATTGGTTAACTATTATCTCATTCCTAATTCCCTTTAACTTCCCCTGCAACGCCCCCCCCCCCCCCCCCACCGCCTCCCCCCACCCCCCCTCTGCCCAAACCTTCTACTCCCACACACAAGACCGACAAACACAGAGGGGAAGAAAGGGGTATATTAAAAAAACATAAGGAAAATGGAAAGGAGTCTTACTCTTCCTCAAACTTTACTTTCAGTTCAAGGCTTTTGCTGTAGATTCATTCTGGTCTCTATCACAGAATTTACAGTGCAGAAGGAGGCCATTCGGACCATCGAGTCTGCACCGGCTCCTGGAAAGAGCACCCTACCCAAGGTTAACACCTCCACCCTATCCCCATAACCCCATAACCCAGTCACCCCACCCAACACTAAGAGCAATTTTGGACACTAAGGGCAATTTATCATGGCCAATCCACCTAACCTGCACATCTTTGGACTGTGGGAGGAAACCGGAGCACCCGGAGGAAACCCACGCAGACAAGGGGAGGATGTGCAGACTCCGCACAGACAGTGACCCAAGCCGGAATCGAACCTGGGACCCTGGAGCTGTGAAGGATTGTGCTACCCACAAAGCTACCATGCTGCCCCTATGGTTTCAGAAATACAGCACTCACAGCCTTTCTGGAGAAGTGAGGGGGAGTCCTGGGGCGGAATTCTCCGCAAGGCCCGACGCCGTCATGAAACACGGAGAGTTTCAAGACGGCGTTGGAGGCCGCTCCTTGCCCCCTATTCACCCCCCCCCCCAATCGGGGGGGCTAGGAGCGGCGTGCCATAAATCTCGGCCGCCGAGAATGACGCGGCCGGCACGCCTAATGACATCAGCCGTGCATGCACGGGTTGGCCGGCGCCAACCCGCGCATGCGCGGTTGCCGTCTTCCCCTCCGCTGCCCCGCAAGACGTGGCGGCTTGATCTTGTGGGGCGGCGGAGGGGAAAGAGTGCGTCCCATGGAGACGCCGGCCCGACGATCGGTGGGCACCGATCGCGGGCCAGTCCCCTCCCGAGCACGGCCGTGGTGCTCAGTCCCCTCTAGGCCCCCCACAAGCCACATACGAGCCTTTGGCGCCATGTTCACGCCGGCAGCGACCAGGTGTGGTTGCCGCCAGCGTGAACAGGTCAGGAACGGCAGGCCGCTCGGCCCATCCAGGCCGGACAATTGCGGGTCACCGTGAAAAACGGTGACCCGCGATTCTCCGAGCGGCGTGTCGCAAAGCGCGACACGACATTTTGGGGGGGTGGGAGAATCATGGGGGGGCCAGAGCAGCCCTCCCGCGATTCTCCCACCCGGCCTGGGCAGCGGAGAATTGCGCCCCTGGTCTTTGTTCGCAGTCTGGATTGTTTCCCTGTAGATTCATTCATTCAGGTTCTCTGCTGTTCCAGAAATACAGCAGTCACAAAGTTTCTAGAGAAAACATAGAGGATACAGAGTCTTGGCACTCTGAAAATAGAATAGAATCGAATCAATACAGTGCAGAAGGAGGCCTTTTCTCCATTGCAACTTGAAAAACATTGACATTGCATCCAGGTTGAAATGTTAATTCGTGATCCTTGATCCCAATTCTGTTTCACCTTAGAAGTAAGTGGACAGCTTACACCACAACTGTTTACAACCCAATACTAACAACACCTTTCTGGGACTTTGGGAAACTCAGTCTACTCACTGCAAACTCAGAGATTGCAGCCTTTGTTTCTTGCCTTCCTCTGATCTCTAACAATCAAACCATCCAGAATTTTTTAAAATTCATTTTGCAGGATATGGGCACAGTTGGTTAGGCCAGAATTTATTGTCCACCCCTAGTTGCTCTTCAGAAGATGGTGGTAAGTCGCCTTCTTAGACTGCTGCAGCCCTTGTGGTGAAGGTGTAACCACTGTGCTGTTAGGGAGAGAATTCCAGGATGTTTCCCCAGTGATGGTGAAGGAACGGCGATATATTTCCAAGTCAGGGTGGTGAGTGACTTGGAGGGGGTGGTGTTCCCAGGTGTCTGCTGCTCTTGTCCTTCTAGATGATGGTGGTCGTGGGTTTGGAAGGTGCTGTCTAAGGACCTTTGCTGAGTTCCTGCAGTGCATCTTGTAGATGGTATACACGGCTGCCACTGTTCATCGGTGCTGGAGGGTTTGAATGTTTATGGAAGGGGGAGCAATCAAGCTGACTGCTTTGTCCTGGATGGTGTTAAGCTTCTTGAGTGTTGTTGGAGCTGCACTCATCCAGGCATGCGGAGAGTATCCATTACACTCGGTCAGGGGGTGAGTTATTCGCCTGAGGATACCTAGCCTTTGACCTGCCCTGGTAGCCACAGTATTAATGTATGCTAGTTCAGTTCAGTTTCTGATCAATGGTAACCCCCCAAAATGTTGATTGTGGGGTATTCCGTGATGGTGGTGCCATTGAATGTCAAGGGACAGAGGTTTGATCCTCTCTTGTAGGAGATAGTCACTGCCTGACACTTCTGTGGTGTGAATGCAACTTGCCACTTGTCAGCCCAAGCTTGGAGATTGTCCAGGTCTTGTTGTATTTGGACATGGACTGCTACATTATCTGAGAAGTCGTGAATAGTGTTGAACATTGTGCAGCCATCTGCAAACATCCCCACTTTTGACCTTATGATGGAAGGGAGGTCATTGATGGAGCGCCTGAAGATGGTTGGACCTAGAACACCACCCCAAGGAATTCCGGCAGTGATATCCTAGAATTGAGATAATTGACCTCAAACCACTACAACCATCTTCCTTTGTGCCAGGTATGACTCTAACCAGCAGACAGTTTCCCCCCGATTCCCTTTGACTCCAGTTTAGCTAGGGCTCCTTGATGCCATATTCAGTCAAAGGCTGCCTTGATGTCAAGGGCAGTCATTCTCACCTTACTCTCAGGTAAACTGCAGAACAAGTTACATGACTCCCTTCATTCCCCTAAATTTAAAGCTACTGTCCCAAAATATAATATAATATAAATCTCATTATTGTAGCAATATGTGTAATGTACTGAAATGTACGACAGAGAAAGTTGCTTCAGAAATGGCCACATACACCCGCCAGTATACGTGAGGTGTGTGAAGTTTAATTAAATTATTATGGGAACCAGTGAAAATTTATCGAGTGCTGATCAGTACTTAATCCCGAGAATCTCGACACGCCGAAAAAAAGGTGAGCTGCGAACATTCGAATCGCATGTGATTTGAAATGAGCTTTGTTAATCCCCATCGTGACATTGGGTCTGGTGAGCAAAGGTGGACATCCTGTCAAAGATTTGCATCTTTAGATTTTTTAATCTTTAAATAATGCGAAAGCTTCACATTTTAAATGGCCACTTATACCATTTGTCACACTCGCACAAATGTCAGTGGGTCATTGAAGTCCTGTAGAACAGGAGTCAAAAGCTTTTTGTTTAGAAGTGCACTTTGAGAAGAAGTTCAGACTAAACCTGCTGACAGTATTTTGTGTAATTCCACTTCACAAAAAAAATGGCTTGCTCCCAACCATTGGCATCCTTTTGCTGAAGCCTGGGCAAAGCCACCCATGAATTTGCAATACACAGTCGAAAATAAATAATAGTACAGAGAGCAATCGATTGCAATTAATCTTCTGCAACTGCCGCTCCCCACAATGCCTAAATGTTACATCAGAAGTTGATACTATCAACTGAAGCCTGCTAAGAACAGCAAAAGATGCTACTTTGCTGCTGCCACGCTCTTTCCTGCCTGCTGCTGAAGAATAAACATGCTGCTGAATGATGGCGAAAGATTCTGGTTGGATGAAAATGCATCCTTTCTGTTGCATTTCCTGTTGAGGTGGCTCATTCATGAAGTAATCTCCCCCCCCCCCCTTCCCTTTTCCTTCTCCAGCCCCAGCCAAAGACCGCCCCCCCCCATCCCCCCGCCCATGGAATAGCTCCCACCCGACTGGCGGCACTGGACTCAGTCCGCAGCCGCCACGCTGGGTTCACAAAACAAAATAGGATAAGTGTTCCATGCCAGCGGGAACTCGGCCCATTGGGGGCGGAGCATCGGGGGAGGGCCTCAGGTGACGTCCTGAGGCCGTCCCGACGGCATGCGGCCTACACTGCAAGTACGCATTTTTGAGGGGGCGGAGCATCACAAAAGCGCCGCCGCCCACGATTTCGGAGCAAACGTGGATTCTCCGGCCAATCGCCAAACGCGATTCCGGCATCGGAGATAGAGAATCCCACCCAACGTTTTTATGAGGCAGTTGGCCTGCTGCTGTCAATTTTGTACCCTTGGTGAAACTGAGTTTCATGGATCATGTCTTGCCTGTAAGCTGCATGCAGATAAAATAGACATTTTATCTCATCTGCGAGCTCAGCTGATTAGGTGGGCAAGAGGTCGAGCTGTACAGATAAAAAGATCCCAGGTTTGTTACCCAAACTGTGCTGACGTAGCTGATCTCAACCAGCCAGCACTGTGGTAAAATTAGTCAGGGTTTCTATTCCTGATTCTACTTTTATTCAGTGGTGGCTGTTGGAATGTCTAATTTGTGGAACTTGGATGGAGCTTGGCCGTCACGTCTAAGTTATTTTTTTTCGCACTCACTGTCGGCCCACTTAAGAATAATGGCCATTTAGCGCAAGAACCAAGGGGCAACTAACACTTGCAAATTCAGAAAGGAATGAACATTTTTAAGTAAGAGGGAACAATTTCCAATCACCTATTTTTAAAAGTCTGTCCAAAGATGTTGGGCGGGTTTCTCCATCCCGCCGCACCAGATTTCTGGATATTCGGTTTCGCCGGCTGGTCAATGAGTTTTCCCACTGTGGGGCAGCCCCACGCCGTCAGGAAACCCCCGGGCTGCCGGCAAAATGGAGAACCCCGACAGCGGAGAATCCAACCTGTTTTCTCCCACATTGACTCACCTTAACCTTATCACCATGGCCCAGATAGAGGAAGTTAGTGCATTGCATCTAAGTTAAGAGCTCCTCTGATGTTAAATTCCAGGGTATTCCAAACCCTAGAAGGATAACTTAGAACATCAGTTCTTAATGGTGTATATTTTCAATTTGGCATACTGTGAGAAAACATGCAAACCAGAGAGGAATTGTTCAGCCACTTTGCATAGATACATAGATACATAGAAGTTAGGAGCAGGAGGAGGCCTTTTGGCCCTTCAAGCCTGCTCCGCCATTCATCACGATCATAGCTGATCATCCAACTCAATAGTCTAATCCTGATTTCTCCCCATAGCCTTTGATCCCATTCTCCCCAGGTGCTATATCCAGCCGCCTCTTCAATATATTCAATGTTTTAGCATCAACTACTTCCTGTGGTAATGAATTCCACAGGCTCACCACTCTTTGGGTGAAGCAATGTCTCCTCATCCCTGTCTGAAATGGTTTACCCTGAATCCTCAGACTGTGACTCCTGGTTCTGGACACACCCATCATTGGTAAATCTTCCGTGCATCTACCCTGTCTAGTCCTGTTAGAATTTTATAAGTCTATGAGATCCTCCCTCATTCTTCTGAACTCCAGCGAGAACAATCCCAACCTAGTCAGTCTCTCCTCATATGACAGTCCCGCCATTCCTGGAATTAGTCTGGTAAATCTTCGCTGCACTCCCTCGAGAGCAAGAACATCCTTCCTCAGAGAAGGAGACCAAAACTGTATACAATACTCCAGGTGTGGCCTCACCAACGCCCTGTATAATTGCAGCAACACATCACTGCTTCCATACTCGAAACCTCTCGCAATGAAGTCCAACATACCATTAGCCTTCTTTACCGCCTGCTGCACCCGCATGCTTACCTTCAGCGAATGGTGCACAGGGACACCCAGGTCCCGCTGCACACTCCCCTCTCCCAATTTACAACCATTCGTGTAGTAATCTGCCTTCCTGTTTTTGCTTCCAAAATTAATAACCTCACATTTATCCAAATTATACTGCATCCGCCATTGATTCGCCCACTTGCCCAACCTGTCCAGATCTTGCTGTAGGATCCCTGCATCCTTGTCACAATTCACCCTCCCACCTAATTTGGTATCATCTGCAAACTTTGCGAGATGATCATTTAATAAAGAATATGTAGTAACTTAAGAGAAAACACACGGCAAGAAGGTCTATAACACTAGAGCAATACACTTCACTGCGCTGATGGCTATACACACAGTATTACATGAAATTAGCCCCTTGTTTCCAATTACCTATGTTTCTTGAACTCTGAGACGTCCCTTGTTTCCAAACAACATCCAATATTATGTAACTCTATGAGCTAAATCCAGCAGAAAATTACCATGCACAGGTTATTTGTCCACATTTGGGGAAAACCGTCTTCAGTTTCAGCAAAGGCGTTATCTTCCCGGTTTGAGTTTTGAATTTTAGCGTTATACTTTTAGCAATAACTTGTTTCCAGGGGAGACTCTTTTCTGCAACTGGGTTTGGCTGTGATAGTAGCTACCTCTACTCTGTCCCTTTCCCCAGTTATTGTGCTGTGGATATATAATTATTTCACATTGATGTGACCCTCCCTGTGGACCGGCTTGTTTTTAGCTTGTAAATCCCGATTCCCTAATCTCTCCACTCCTCTTCTATACCTCATAGTGTCCCCTAGTCACAAAAGTAACACTTGCTTTTTCCTCACTAGTATGCTAATTTGCATATCTAAACCCCCATCAGACAGCTGCCCTTATCAATTCCCCTTTTTATTTTATCCCAATTACATTTTTTTATCTTAATTTTCCCCAATTCTTAGCAAATAAATTACAATTGAGTCCTAATTCTTTTGGGCAATTTGACATTTGCAATATGGTGTTCGTGCTTGGATGATAGGCCTGTGGCAATGTGGTCAAAGTCCCTTACAAATACATCTCAGCACAGCCCAGGAATTGAGAGGTTAATTTCTAATATGACCAGGACTGTGATCCTCTCAAAATCCTTTCATTTGTTAAAATGTGCTGGTTCCTAAATTAGGCATTGGGTAATCTCTTAATCTCTTAATCCATTCCACACAAGAGGTGCCGTGATCTGTTGATAATTTGTTGTGTTACCAATTGAGGGGATGGGGAAACCAATTTTCAGGCAGTTCTTCAAATATTAACAATATTAGATTAACCTGGATTGGATAACGTTCAAGTTAAATGCATAATAAAACAATGACAGCCTATATTAACTTTGACTGACATTCATTGAGTTCTTCTGTGTTTCGAGACATTTCAGACTTGTTTGTCTTTCTTTGGATGTGGTACGCATGTAATATATGAATGGATCAAGCTCTGCTGATTGTAATTACAGATAGTGAAGCATCGAGCTAAGTCAGATTGTTCTATTTTGGTACGCAAAGCTTTCTCATTTAGAGAATGGTCGTTTTATCCTTCACTTCACCCGCACATTCTTCATCCGCACATCCAGTCATAGAAACAGCTTCCTCCCCACAGCTACTAGAGTTCTCAACGACTCTCCCTTGGACTGATCTGTTCCCTGTAAGAACACTATTCATGATACCTATGCTGCTCGTGCTCCTGCTCCTGTATTTGCTTTGTTGGGCCCTTGTTCCACACTGTAACCAATCACTATTTGTCAATGCACTTTGTCGATTATTCTTTTTGTGAACTGTGTACTGTTGTTGAAAATATGGAAAGTTGTGTCATTTGAAACATGGAAGTCTGGCAATATCTAGTCTGAGAGAAACATGAGAGGATACAGGGAAAGATCCCACGAAAGCTTAATAGCAGCTGCAAAGAGCAGGATTATAAAATGCAGATTCTTTCTCTCAAGCAGGTTTATCAAGCACACAGGATTCTTGTATTAAGCTTAAAAAATGGTTCACACCTTCATTGAAAGTAACTATCTTAGGAAGCATCTGGAAAAGCATGGATGAAGGTTTCAATTGAATTAAGTGACGAATGTTTAAAACAGGCAGGTCTTTCAAGTCATAGCCAAGTGGATTTTAGCATACAGCTAAAAGCAAAGATTTCACACCTTCATTGAAATGAACTCTCTTAGTAAACCGCTGGGAAGGAAAGGATGAGGTTCAGTTGAATTTGGTGTCAATTCTAAGTGTGAAATTTTGCTAATATCAAGTAAATTAAAGAAAATTGGAGACTATCAGTCTACGAGAAACATAATTTAAAGTCAAAATCAAAGGCAAAGTTATGAGCTGGGGACAATTGGAAAATTAAACTATTGAAATGACAGGAATTAAAAGTAACACCTATTGAAACCAAAGCATTTTTGAATATCACAAAGGAACTTTGAACATCACAAAGGACAATGTAATCAGATCTGAGAGGTGAGGCGATGCCCAAAATGAATACTTAGTTGTATTAGAATGTTTAGATCAAAGATACTTTTTACTAATCAAAGTGAAATAAGTTAATTGACAATAAGGTCATAAAAACTGAATAACTGTTAGAAAGAGAATATAAACCCAGGGAGCAGAACCAGAAATCGGAGAGAGGAGAGAAGCATATTCAGCTTAGCCAGCTCGGTCATGGGAAAGATGAGACAAGCAGCCGAGCTTAAACAGCTATACATCTAAGGAAGACTAGAATTTAAACAGGAGTCAGTCAGCTGAGTGATAGCTAGCAGAGCCAGCTCTTATAGCTCAGTACATGGGATCAACAAGACACAGCAACGGAGCAAACCAGCGAATACATCTCAAGAAGACCAGACTTTAAAGAAGATTGATTGTCAAATTGGGCCTGAAGGTCCCTCCAACCAACCAGCAGGATCCAGAAGCAAGATCTTTTTACCTTTCTGTAAAGAAAGTGTTTGCAGCTTTTAAAAGAAAAATTATAAAAATAAAATAACTTAAACGTTTTCACCTGAAACAGTGGTTATTAGCCTACTTTACTTACGTAGCAACGCAGGACCCAGGACATCGATGCTACTAAGTGGTAAGTAGGTAAAATTCTTTGGTGAAGGTATGGGTTATACCGGGGATCACTTGAAAATATAGTTTGACCTGAATAGCACCCACCGAAGCCTGCATCGGAGTCAGGGAGTGAGAATCCCTGTTCACCATTTAGAATATCGACCCTTTTTGGTATAGGGGTAATTCTAAGAATAGTGGTGAGTTTTAACTTCAGTACATACTGTATATGTTCCCTTGGCTGCAGAAAAATACTTTTGACTGTACTTTGGTACACGAGACAATAAATCAATCAATCAATTTATACAATGACAAATATTGTGCGGGATTCTCAGGCAACCGGCGGGATGGCCCGATGTAAGTGCCAAGAACGTCACGAACCACTCCGGCGCCGAGCCACCCAGAACGTCAGGAAACCTCTGACCCGGAAGGGGCTTGCAGCGGCGTGACACCAATTGCAATGGTGTCGCCCGTTACAGACATGTGCACCATCATTGACGCCGTGCGGCATCGCAGCACAAACGACGCCACCGCCGGAGACCTGGCAAAATGGCCGCCCACCACGCAGCACTGAGATTCCAGGAGCGGGACATCGAGGCGCCCCTGGATGCAGTGGAGCAGAGGAGAGAGGCCCTATACCCCGGACACAGCCGCAGGGTCGCACCACACCTCAGCTGGCGCCTGTGGAGGGAGGTGGCAGAGGCCGTCAGTGCCGTGGCCGTAACAGCCAGGACAGGCGTCCAGTGTCACAAGAAGGTCGATGACCTTGTCAGGGCAGCCAGGGTGAGTATCCCCAGCCATTCCACCCCCCCCCCCCCACCAATAGGATTTCCCTTTGTGGGCACCCCCATTCGTCAGGAAATCTGCGAGCATGAGTGTGTGACTGGCGAAATGGAGAACCCCGCCCATTTTCTTTATGGGATGTGGGCTTCACTGCCTAAGGAGCCTTGGTAAAATCCTGCAGTACATCTTGTAGATGGCACACTCTGCTGCTACTGTGCGCCGGTGGTGGAGGGTGTGAATGTTTGTGGAAAAGCTAGCAATCAAATGGGTTGATTTGTCTTGGATGGTGTTGAGCTTCTTGAATGTTGTTGGAGCTGCAGTCATCCAGGCAAGTGGAGAGTATTCTATCACACTCATGACTTGTGCCTTGTAGATGGTGGACAGCCATTGGGGAGTCAGGAGGTGAGTAACTTGCCGCAGTATTCCTAGCCTCTGACCTGCTCTTGTAGCCACAGTATTTATATGACAAGTCCAGCTCAGTTTCTGGTCAATGGTAACCCCCAGGATGTTGATAGTGGGAGATTCAGTGATGGCAATTGTAATTTCCCACACAGGACCTACAGGGTGGGGGTGCTTATCTTACCCATTCTCCTTGCGGAGTACAAGCTACCCCATTAGGTGCGGGGTATTGTAATTAGATCATGTATATAAGATCATGTATATAGAACATAGAACATAGAACATAGAACATAGAACGATACAGCGCAGTACAGGCCCTTCGGCCCACGATGTTGCACTGACATGGGAAGTCAAAAACTAAAGGCCATCTAACCTAGACTATGCCATTATCATCCATATGCTTATCCAATAAACTTTTAAATGCCCTCAATGTTGGCGAGTGCACTACTGTTGCAGGTAGGGCATTCCACGGCCTCACCACTCTTTGCGTAAAAAACCTACCTCTGACCTCTGTCCTATATCTATTACCCCTCAATTTAAGGCTATGTCCCCTCGTGCTAGCCACCTCCATCCGCGGGAGAAGGCTCTCACTGTCCACCCTATCTAACCCTCTGATCATTTTGTATGCCTCTATTAAGTCACCTCTTAACCTTCTTCTCTCTAACAAAAACAACCTCAAGTCCATCAGCCTTTCCTCATAAGATTTTCCCTCCAATCCAGGCAACATCCTGGTAAATCTCCTCAGCGCCCGTTCCAAAGCTTCCACGTCCTTCCTATAATGAGGCGACCAGAACTGTACACAATACTCCAAATGCGGCCGTACCAGAGTTTTGTACAGCTGCAACATGACCTCATGGCTCCGGAACTCAATCCCTCTACCAATAAAGGCCAACACACCATAGGCCTTCTTCACAACCCTATCAACCTGGGTGGCAACTTTCAGGGATCTATGTACATGGACACCGAGATCTCTCTGCTCATCCACACTACCAAGAATTTTACCATTAGCCAAATAGTCCGCATTCCTGTTATTCTTTCCAAAGTGAATCACCTCACACTTCTCCACATTAAACTCCATTTGCCACCTCTCAGCCCAGCTCTGCAGCTTATCTATGTAAGGCATATAAGATTAAAAATGCTATAGGGAACTACCGGATAGTGTACATGTTGTTTGTGTAAATAAAACTTTGTTTCGTATTTTACCCGGTGTGGACTCCTCGTGTCCTTATTAAACTGGCGATGAGGAGTAAACTGGTTTGCAGTCACACTGCAACCTACTCAGCTGCGCCACCTCCCTGATTTTCTGGACCCAGGCTGGATTTCTTTGATTCTCCATGAGTCTGTTTGGGTGGTTCGATGCATTTGACGCCGGTGTCGAAGACTGGAACCGATACGCTGATCTTCCTTCTTCCGGGTCAACAATATAATGGAGAGCGAGCGGCAGACGGTCATACTATTGACGGCCTGTGGACCGCATACATTCGGGGTGATCCGGAGTCTCACGTACCGAGAGTCTCCGACGACGCCGCACACACAATCATTTGACCAGCTTGCGACACTTATGGCACAACACTTTAACCTAACCTCATCGATAATCATTCAAAGGTATCAATTTATTATGATGAAGAGATCCACCGACGGGTCTGTCACCAAATTTGTATCTCGGGTTTTGTGAGAATGGAACTGATTTGTCCGATATGCGCCGAGATTAATAACATGGAAAATCAGAAAAAGCTTTTGGGCAAAGTCTCCCTAACTTTTCAGCAGGCTCTGCAGATCCCTCTGTTCTAAGAAAGTGCAGAATGTGGCGTTCAAGAGGTACAAGAAATGGAGGTGGACGTTTTGGGGCATCATCCTTCACGTGGTTTTCTCGTGGCCTGGACCAAATGCCGCTGCGACTCTGGCCTCTGGGCGAAGAGCCAGCAGCTGAGACACATGACATCCCTGGTAACAAAAGAGCCAGCGCTCCAGGCCCCCCGGTCAAGGTAGGCACCAGCCTCAGGCCAGGACTTGCATCTGGATGACCCAGAAGAGGCAGAGGATGAGGCTGAGATGCAGCTGAACTGTTTGGAGGCACCTCGTGTGGTCCATATTTGTGTTCCAATACAAGGGATTGGTCATATGGTCATATAAAACTATATTTTATGGAAAACATACAGAACATCAACAAAATACACAGTCAATCAAAGCATGGTCAACAGTTTGTACAGACATTCCCCTTTTAAACTCTACCCTCCGCCCTTGCGACGAACAGAGTCATGAATAAAGTCATGAATGGCCTCCACCTCACCTCAAAGCCCTCTGCTGACCCCCTCAACATGAAATTAATCTTCTCCAGCTGGAGAAAGTCGTACAAATCCCCCAGCCAGGCCGTGACATAAGAACATAAGAACATAAGAACTAGGAGCAGGAGTAGGCCATCTGGCCCCTCGAGCCTGCTCCGCCATTCAATTAGATCATGGCTGATCTTTTGTGGACTCAGCTCCACTTTCCGGCCCGAACACCATAACCCTTAATCCCTTTATTCTTCAAAAAACTATCTATCTTTACCTTAAAAACATGTAATGAAGGAGCCTCAACTGCTTCACTGGGCAAGGAATACCATATATTCACAACCCTTTGGGTGAAGAAGTTCCTCCTAAACTCAGTTCTAAATCTACTTCCCCTTATTTTGAGGCTATGCCCCCTAGTTCTGCTGTCACCCGCCAGTGGAAACAACCTGCCCGCATCTATCCTATCTATTCCCTTCATAATTTTAAATGTTTCTATAAGATCCCCCCTCATCCTTCTAAATTCCAACGAGTACAGTCCCAGTCTACTCAACCTCTCCTCATAATCCAACCCCTTCAGCTCTGGGATTAACCTAGTGAATCTCCTCTGCACACCCTCCAGCGCCAGTACGTCCTTTCTCAAGTAAGGAGACCAAAACTGAACACAATACTCCAGGTGTGGCCGCACTAACACCTTATACAATTGCAACATAACCTCCCTAGTCTTAAACTCCATCCCTCTAGCAATGAAGGACAAAATTCCATTTGCCTTCTTAATCACCTGTTGCACTTGTAAACCAACCTTCTGTGACTCATGCACTAGCACACCCTGACTCATGCACTAGCACACCCTGACTCATGCACTAGCACACCCTGACTCATGCACTAGCACACCCCCGATAACATCTCTGACCTCCAATTCAACAGGATCATTCACCGGATCATCAGAAAGGCGAAGGCCACAACATCGGCCCCTTCCCGTCCAGCAGATCCGGCTCCTCCGAAAACCCAAAGATCGCCACCAGAGGGTCCAGCCTGACCTCAGTCCCCAATATCCTGGATAACATCCCAAGCACTGCCTCCCAAAAGCCCTCCAGTTTCTTGAACCCCAGAACATATGCGCATGCTTCACGGCCATCTCCCACACTTCCCACTTCCCACACCAATTGGTCACCCCCGGGAAGAACCCACTCATCCTCGCCTGAATCATGTGTATCCTGTGCACCATCTTGAACTCAATCAAGCTCATCCTCGTGCAGGAGGAGGTTGAGTTCACCCGCTACATCGTCTCACACCAGAGTCCCCATCCTCTTTCCCCCGCAATTCCCCCTTCCACTTATGCTTTATCCTCACCACCTATATCTTGCCCTGCTCCCCCAACCACCTATATATGTCCCCAATCCTACCTTCCCCCAAATCGCTAGGGAGCAGCAGTTGCTCCAACAACGTGCGAAGATTATAAATTAACGGTAAACACAGCTTCGCGATTAGACTGCTACCCTTTCCCGCGCATCGGTAATCTGAATGTAACAATGGCTGGCGGTTGTGCATTCACAAAATTGGACATGAGCAACGCTAATGTTCAGCTGGAGCTCGATAAATCCTTATAGAAGTATGTCACAATTAATACGCACAAGGGACTACATGCATATGCCTGGCTTCCGTTCAGAGTATTCATGGTGCGCGCAGAATTCCAGTGTGTCATGGAGAACATCCTGCATGGGTTGCCACGCATTGCTCACAGTTTATTTAAACAACGTGTTAGTCACAGGGGCCATGGGCCAACAACATTTGCAGAACCTCGAGGCGGTGTTGAAGTGGTTTCCTGAATATGGGGTCCGCCTGCAGTGCGCGAAAGGCGTGTTTCATGTGAAAGAAGTGGTATATTTGGGCAATCGGGTGGACCGAGACGGTCTACACCCCAGTCGCCGAGAAGGTACGGGTAATCAAAATGGCCGCTGCTCTGCGGGACGCACAGAACTTTGTTCTTTTCTTGGGCTAGTAAATTATTATGGGCGATTTATTCAAAATTTGACTACCATCCTTCGCCGCCCTCCGCTTGCTCTTGAAGGCTTGGACTTGTGGCATGATGCGGCATTTATAATGGTGAAGCGGCGGTTGTCCTCTTCAGGGGTGTTGACACATTTTGACTCTTCAAAGCCACTATATATCACGTGAGATGCCTTGCCGCATAGCATTGGGGCAGTCCTGCCCCATCGCTGAGCGGTGACCTTGACCGTCCGATCATTTTGTCCTCCCTGACGCTGGCTGTTACCGGGAAAAAAAAGCGCAGGTCGGAAAAGAAGGGCTGGGTGTCGTATTCACTGTAAAGCAGTTTAATCAACACGTCTGTGGCGCCATTTTCCACTGTCACGATCTCAAGCCATTGCCAGGCTTTTTCTGTACTTGTCAAGGTGCGACATCTGGTGCGGTCCAGTGGGCAAGAGTGACAGCTACCAGGGGAGTTGAAGGCCTTCTCCTCAAAATTGTCAGAGTTGACCATGGAAGATGATGTCCTCCTGTGGGGCACCAGGGTTGTTGTCTCAGCGAAGGGACAGGCTGTTGTATTGAAGGACCTTCACACTGGACATCCCAGAGTGATGCTGGCGAGAAGCTGTGTTTGCAGGCTAGGTTTAGACATGGATATTGAGACGTTGGCCCAGCAGTGCTCCAACTGGGCAGTACAATGGCACAGTGGTTAGCACTGCTGCCTCACGGCACCGAGGACCCGGGTTCGATCCCGGCCTCAATTCACTGTCCGTGTGGAATTTGCACATTCTCCCCATGTCTACGAGGGTCTTGCCACACTAAAATTGCCACTTAATCGGATTGGGTACTCTAAGTTTATTTATAGAAAAGGAGTGCTCCAAATGTCAAGAGCACCAGAAACTCCCCGAGGCGGCACCCCTACACCCTTGGGAGTGGCTGGGGCACCCTTGGGTTCAAGTGGTCCAATTTCGCCGGTCCCTTCTTGGGTTCGATGTTTCTCATCCTGGTGGAGGCCCATTCAAAGTGGTTGGAAGTCCACAAGATGGGATTGATCACTTCCCGGGAGACCATCGAGCAATTGGGAATTTCCTTATCCACCCATGGAATCCTCTTTAACAAGCAAAGAATTTGCCACTTTTCTGAAAAGCAATGGGATTCGCCACGTCTGCACCACCCCACACCATCCGGCATCGAACGTTTGGCAGAGAGGGCCGTGCAGGCGGTCAAACGGGGATCAAGAAACAAATGTCTGGCTCAATGGACATAAGACTGGCAAGATTTCTATACTCATACAGGACCACGCTGCACGCAGTAACTGGGGTAACTCCCGCTGAGATGTTAATGGGTCGTGGACTCTTCGTGCACAACTGAATTTGGTTCTATCGGACATTGGCGCAAAGGTGCGTTGCAACCAAGATTTGCAAGGGTGTTGCCCAGCTCGACATCAACCTAATCAACACTTCGCACATGAAGATGAGGTGTTAGTTTGTAACTTCAACAATGGTGCACGCTGGCTCTCTGGGATTGTCGTCCATCAAACAGCAGCAGTCCCTTACCGGGTTTGGGTCCAGGGGCAACTAATGCGACAAAACCTGGTTCATTTTACTTGGTGTGAACTCCCTGTGTCCTTATTAAAGTAATGTCAGTGAATGTCAAGGGGCAATGGTTTGATTCTCTCCACCTTGACCAGCAGAATCTGCAGCTATATTCCCTCATCTTCCTTTTTAAAAAATGTATTAGACCACAATCAGTAAGAATAAACAACACCGCCTCCACAATAGTACTCAATACTGGGGCCGCGCAAGGCTGCGTACTTAGCCCCCTATTATATCCCTGTACACACACGACTGCATGGCAAAATTTGGTTCCAACTCCATCTACAAGTTTGCTGATGATATGACCATAGTGCGCCGGATCTCGAATAACGACGAGTCCGAATACAGGAGGGAGATAGAGAATCTAGTGGAGTGATGCAACAACAACAATCTCTCCCTCAATGCCAGCAAAACTAAAGAGCTGGTCATTGACTTCAGGAAGCAAAGTACTGTACACACCCCTGACAGCATCAACGGGGCCGAGGTGGAGGTGGTTAGCAGTTTCAAATTCCTAGGGGTACACATCTCCAGAAATCTGTCCTGGTCCACCCACATCGATGTTACCACAAAGGAAGCACAACAGTACCTATACTTCCTCAGGAAACTAAGGAAATTTGGGATGTCCACATTAACTCTTACCAACTTTTACAGATGCATTATAGAAAGCATCCTATCGGGCTGCATCACAGCCTGGTATGGCAACTGCTCGGCCCCAAGGCCGCAAGAAACGTCAGAGAGTCGTGAACACCGCCCAATCCATCACAGGAACCTGCCTCCCATCCATTGACTCCATCTACACCTCCCGTTGCCTGGGGAAAGTGGGCAGCATAATCAAAGACCCTTCCCATGCGGCTTACTCACTCTTCCAACTTCTTCCACCAGGCAGGAGATACAAAAACCTGAGAACAAGCACGAACAGACTCAAAAACAGCTTCTTCACCGCTGTTACCAGACTCCTAAACGACCCTCTTATGGACTGACCTGATTAACACCACACCCCTGTATGATTCACCTGATGCCGGTGTTATCTAGTTACATTATGTACCTTGTGTTGCCCTATTATGTATTTTCTTTTATTTCCTTTTCTTTTCATGTACTTAATGATCTGTTGAGCAGCTTGCAGAAAAATACTCGCAGAAAAATACTTTTCACTGTACCTTGGTACACGTGACAATAAACAAATCCAATCCAATCCAGTGTTGGTGTTGCTGGCTCGGGCAGCATTTATCACCCATTCCTAATTGCCCTTGAAGAGGTGGTGGTGAGCTGCCTTCCTGAACCAGTGCAGTCCATGTGGCAGGCCTTTCCTCTACTTTTACGTATCACCCTACCCTGTAGACATTACAGTAATGTTAGATGCCTTGCCTGAGATAAACTTGTGCAGGCATAAAACACTCACAAACTGTTTCACAGCCGATGCCGGAAATGTACAGGGGACAAGGGAGCGTTGCAAATCTTTGGGTTATTAACAAGTTCAATTGTTACTTAGTAATCTAAAAATGGCATGCAGGCAGCCGATTTCGGCCATCATTAGTTTGGAGGCTGGCACCATGACATATGGCTGGCCAATGGCACCATGCCCTATTTTATGTTTGCACGACATTGTTGCCGGGCGGTGGGGGGGGTGGGGGGTATTGCAACTTGCCTGATTTTTGGATATAAAATCCAGTCCAATGAGTAGAGTAAATTGCTTTTAGGCATCATTTAAATGCTTGAAACGGAATAAGGGTGGAGACTTGTCAGATATTAACCCTGGGAGTTAATTATCAAATTCTGACAAGTGAGTCAGAATGACGTCCGTTCAGCACCTCACCCAAATCGTTGCTAGGTTTTTGGATAGGAGTCAGAAACAGGAAATGTAGTAAGCGGGTTTATTAATCCTCCCTGCCCTGTAGACATTAAAGTAATGATGGTACCTTGCCTGACATACTCTAGTTTGAGATTGAAAGAAGTGCCTTTTTAGTTTGTAGGGATCAGTCACACCTCAGGTGTGGCTTTACCCACTTTACCAACTTCAGTAAACTATCCACTGATGGTGACCGCTGGAGTTTTAGTTTGATGTGCAACTATTAGAGAAAAAAAGACAATTAACATTTTTGCGAATGCTGAATTTCAACTCAATGCCTTAATGATACAGAAGACAGTTCGCCCTAAGGCACTTTGGGTGAGGTACTGAATGGACGTCATTTGCAGAGATGTAATCAGACAATACACAGCACTGTGTCAAAGTTAAAGATATTTGGGATGGGAGAGGTGTGGTGGTGGGAGGTGGTGAGGAGAAATGCAGGAGGAAAGTGGGTGCTGAAAATTTGCTCAGCGAGGTAGGTTTTAAGGAGGTTCTTAAATGAGGAAAGGAAGGATGAAAGGTCAAAAGGCAGATAGGTTTAGGAAGGGAATTCCAGATCATAGGGTCGATACGATTAAAGCCAATGATGCACAAAAGGTCATAGGTAGAGTATTGCAGTTTTCGGAGACATGTCGGGATGGAGAAGATTATAGAAATAGGTGGGGAATTTAAGATTAGATGAGGAGGGATAAAAGAAGGTTTATGCAAAGCATGGGTCAGTGAACTAAATAACCTGTTTCTGTGATATCCACTCAACGTAATTCTATATAGAGGCAAATCCATGAAGGGATTCATTCAAACATGAATATGACAATTTCAAATTGGAGGTGTTGAGGTAATATGCAGACCCGAGAACTTGGAGTCGGAGGTGAGCAGGATAATGTAGAGTAGCATATAGCAGCAGAGCTTTGAATGAAATGAAATTCATGGAGGTGTGAGGCAAGCATTGGACCAGGCAAGCCTGGAGGTGATGAATTATACTTGATGGATTAGGGTTTCATTAATGGACGGGCATAGAGCAAGACTGATGATGTTACGGAGGTGGGATCCTGCTCAGGATCAGATAGTGTGCTGAGGTTGAAAGCAGTATGGTTCAATGTGAGTTGGGATGGTTAACAGTGTGTGTGGTTGGGACTGAAGACAGTGGTTTTGATCTTCCCATTGTTTAATGGAGAAAATCGTAGCTCATCTATACCAAAACAGACACGCTGGGCGTATCCAGACATGTGCTGGAGAAGGAGAGTTAGGTGTTGCAGCATGTACATTTAACCTAACGTTATGTCTGCGAACAGTGTCACCAATGGGCAGCATGTAATAAAGAGAAGGGGGATAATCTTAGATCCTTGGGGCAACACGGTGGCACAGTGGGTTAGCCCTATTGCCTCACGGCGCCGACGTCCCAGGTTCGAATCCCGACGCTGGGTCACTGTCGTGTGGAGTTTGCACATTCTCCCCGTGTTTGCGTGGGTTTTGCCCCCACAACCCAAAGATGTGCAGGCTAGATAGATAGACCATGCTAAATTGCCCCCTTAATTGGAAAAAAATGAATTGGGTACTCTAAATTTAAAAAATTTTTTTTAGATCCTTTGGGGACTCCAGTTCCAAAGGCAAGAAAGTAAGTCACTGCTGGTAATGCTGTGGCTGGGTACAAGGATTCACCTGAGGAAGAAGCAGTGCTCCGACAGCTAGTGTTTGAAACAAACCTGTTGGACTTTAACCTGGTGTTGTAAGACTTCTCACTGTGCTCACCCCAGTCCAACGCCGGCATCTCCACATCATGGGTACAAGGAGTGAAACCAAGCAAGGCTTCAGCAATCCAGGGGAGGCGTTAGGGGATAGTGGTCTTATCAACTGTGTCAAAGGCTGCAGAGTAAGCTAAGTAAGCTAAGAAGATACAATGGACTAAAGTCAGAACCACATAAACTCACACCCGTGACTTTAATTAGGACCATTTCATTGCTGATTCAAAGCCAGAATCGGAGGGATTTGAGAGGCAACAACACATTGAAAGATTTTGGTGAGCAAAGGGAAGTTGGTGATGTGGCAGTTACTTGCAAAGCCTGAAGGATTGACAGTGGCTTCCTTGAAGAGAAAGTTGATGAAGTTCCTCAAAGGTGCAGCTACAAGGTTTGATTTATCTGGAAATTGAAAATGAAGCAACTGTTTTTCATCAATACTTGCGAAAAAGATTGTATATTCGGATGTAAAATCTGTCGAGTGAATATCTTAACCATTTTGCTGGCCCTCATTAGATTAAAGACATATGAGAAATGTTTTAGATATGTTAATTAGCTGCTCTTTTAGCATATTACCTTCTATTAAGAGTTTGTAGCAAATGAGTAATAATCACTTCTGAGACAAGTCAAAAAATTCAACACTTATAAAAATTGCCCTTTGTTAAATGTCAAGCAGACAATCTATTATACAACATGTGCAATGGAAGCTCAACCAGATGCTGTGGGCAGTAAAGGGTTTTCCCCATTTAAAAGAAATCTCTACATAAAATCTCAACACTAAGCAACTCACATCCTTGTTCTTTATCTATATCTTGATCTCAGGTCAGCTTTTATAATACATGCCTCCGACTTCCGGTGGCAGCCAGCCATGGTAGGTCTCGTTTTCGGCAGCTCCCACCGCTAACGGACTAACGGGCCCTTTTAAGGAGCTTTGACGGCCCTTTTTCGGCACAAATCGGCAGGCAAACGGCGCTAGAAGGCTCCCCACGGCAGTTTATGGAGGGGACCGGGAACAGGACGGCCAAACAAACGACCAGTGAGAAGCGGCAGCAACGGGCGCGGGAACTGAAAATGGCGGCTGGCTTAGATCAGGCAGCGTGGGCCAAGTGATAGCAGGAACAGCAGGAGTTCCTTAGAAGCTTCTTTGCTGACCTGAAAACGGAGATGCTGGCCCCAATGAAGGCCTCAATGGAGAAAATGGTTGAGAGCCAGAAAATGCAGGAGAAGGGGATCAAGGAGATTGAGAAAAAGGTCTTGGATAATGCAGACGAGATACTGGGCCTGGCCGTCAGGGTGGAGGCACACGACGCCCTACATAAGAGGTGGCAGGAGAGGCTGGAAGACCTTGAAAATAGGTCCAGAAGGCAAAACCTGCACATTCTGGGCCTACCTGAGGGTGCGGAGGGGTTGGACGCGAGCGCATTTGTGACCACGTTACTGCGGACCCTGATGGGGTCAGGAGCATTCCCTCGGTCTCTGGAACTGGATGGGGCGCACAGAGTCCTTGCAAGGAAGCCCAAAACTAATGAACCGCCGATGGCCATGGTGGTACAGTTCCACTGCTTCTCAGATAAGGAACGAGTCCTGCGATGGGCTAAAAAGGAGCGGAGCAGCAGGTGGGAGAACAGCGTAATCCACATCTACCAGGACCTGGAAGCAGAACTGGCCAAGAGGCGCGCTGGATTCAACCGGGCTAAGGCGGCCCTCCAGAGCAAAGGGGTGACTATAGACCAGTGAGCCTTATTTCTGTTGTGGGCAAAGTCTTGGAAAGGTTTATAAGATATAGGATGTATAATCATCTGGAAAGAAATAATTTGATTAGAAATAGTCAACATGGTTTTGTGGAGGGTAGGTCGTGTCTCACAAACCTTATTGAGTTATTTGAGAAGGTGACCAAACAGGTGGATGAGGGTAAGGCAGTTGATGTGGTGTATATGGATTTCAGTAAAGCGTTTGATAAGGGTCCCCATGGTAGGCTATTGCAGAAAATACGGACGCATGGGATTCAGGGTGATTTAGCAGTTTGGATCAGAAATTGGCTAGCTGGAAGAAGACAAAGGGTGGTGGTTGATGGGAAATGTTCAAACTGGAGTCCAGTTACTAGTGGTGTACCACAAGGATCAGTTATGGGGCCACTGCTGTTTGTCATTTTTATAAATGACCTGGAGTAGGGCGTAGAAGGATGGGTGAGTAAATTTGCAGATGACACTAAAATCGGTGGAGTTGTGGACAGTGTGGAAGGATGTTACAAGTTACAGAGGGATATAGATAAGCTGCAGAGTTGGGCTGACAGGTGGCAAATGGAGTTTAATGCAGAAAAGTGTGTGGTGATCCATTTTGGAAGGAATAACAGGAAGACAGAGTACTGGGCTAATGGTAAGATTCTTGGTAGTGTGGATGAGCAGAGAGATCTCGGTGTCCATGTACATAGATCCCTGAAAGTTGCCACCCAGGTTGAGAGGGTTGTTAAGAAGGCGTACGGTGTGTTAGCTTTTATTGGTAGAGGAATTGAGTTTCGGAGCCATGAGGTCATGTTGCAGTTAGACAAAACTCTGGTGCGGCCGCATTTGGAGTATTGCGTGCAGTTCTGGTCGCTGCATTATAGGAAGGATGTGGAAGCATTGGAAAGGGTACAGAGGAGATTTATCAGGATGTTGCCTGGTATGGAGGGAAGATCTTATGAGGAAAGGCTGAGGGACTTGAGGCTGTTTTCTTTAGAGAGAAGAAGGTTAAGAGGTGACTTAATTGAGGCGTACAAGATGATCAGAGGATTAGATAGGGTTGACAGTGAGAGCCTTTTTCCTCGGATGGTGATGTCTAGCACGAGGGAACATAGCTTTAAATTGAGGGAAGATAGATATAGGACAGATGTCAGAGGTAGGTTCTTTACTCAGAGAGTAGTAAGGGTGTGGAGTGTCCTGCCTGCAACAGTAGTGGACTCGCCAACACTAAGGACATTCAAGTGGTCATTGGATAGACATATGGACGATAAGGGAATGGTGTAAATGGGCTTTAGAGTGGTTTCACAGGTCGGCGCAACATCGAGGGCCGAAGGGTCTGTACTGCGTTGTAATGTTCTATGTTCTATGTTCTAAGTTCGGGCTGTTGCATCAGGTGAGGCTGTGTGTCACGTATCAAGATCGCCACCATTACTTTGATGCGCCGGAAGCGGCGTGGAATTTTATCAAGCAAGAAAAGTTGGACTCGACCTAAAGGACAGCCACACTGGGACGTTACTCTGGTGGGGATGTTAATTGCCGAGTAGCCGGAGGGAGCGACATTATGTGGTTCCCTCTTATTTTAGTTTGTTCCCTGTTTCTTCAGCCATGTTTTCGGCTCTTGTAGCGCTCGGTCGCAGAGAGATGAGAGGGGCCCTACAGGTAGGGCTGCTCTTCTGGTAGCTGGAGCTGTTTATTTTGTGGGGCCAGGTTTGTTGTTTGATTTGCTGGGGGAGGGGGGCGGAAAATGTTCTTTGGTGGCCGTTGAAACAGATAAGTTGGGCTTTCCACAGGGAAGGAGGGGCCCGAAAAAAGAGGCATCTAAATAATCGGAGACAGAGGTAGGAGCGCCCGGGGTCAGCATGGGTCAGCTGACTCACAGAAGCGTAACGGGGGAAGAGCCAGTGCAAGCGGGTGCTTGATTTGGGGGTTTGGGATCAGAGGGCTGCTGGGGGGAGGGGTAGGGGGAGGGGGATGGGTTGCTGCTTTACTGACAGAAAAGGAGCCAACATGGAGGAACAGAGGGAGCGTCGGGGGAGGGCTCCAATGGGAGGGCTCGAGTAAGCGGGGGACGCGGGCTCGTGGCTGGCCGAAAAAGAGAGATGGCTAATCGGCAGGGGAGGGGGAGGAGGGGGGATTAGCCCCCCATCCAGGCTGATCACGTGGAATATGCGGGGCCGGAATGGGCCGGTCAAGAGGGCTCGCGTGTTCTCGCACCTAAAGGGGTTAAAGGCAGACGGAGCCATGCTACAGGAGACGCACCTAAAACTTGCGGACCAAACAAGAATGAGAAAAGGGTGGGTGGGCCAGGTCTTCCATTCGGGGCTGGATTCAAAGATCCAGAGGAGTAGCAATCCTGGTCTGCAATCGGGTGGCTTTTGAGGCAGGGAATATTGTGGCTGACAAGGGGGGGCAGATACATATGGTCAGCGGGAAACTGCAGGGGACTCAGGTGGTACTAGTGAACATTTACGCCCCGAACTGGGACGACATGGAATTTATGAGACGCACGCTAGGTAAAATTCCGGACTTCGACCCGCACAATCTGATTATGGTGGGATGACTTTTACACAGTTATAGGCCCTGTATTGGACCGGACAAACCCCAGGTCGGGGAAGCGACCAGTGGCAGCTAAAGAACTGAGGGGATTCATGGAACAGGTGGGGGGAGTAGACCCGTGGAGATTCGCCCGACCGACAGCGAAGGAGTTCTCTTTCTTTTCCCATGTCCACAAGGTTTACTCCAGTATAGATTTCTTTGTGATGAGCAGGGCGCTAATCCCTAGGGTGGAGGGGACAGAATGCTCGGCCATTGCGGTGTCCGATCATGCTCTGCACTGGGTGCATTTGAGTCTTGGGGAGGAGAGAGGTCAGCTCCCACTATGGAGGCTAGATGTGGGGCTGCTGGCAGATGATGAGGTTTGGGGGCGGATAAGGAGGAACATTAAAAATTACCTGGAAACTAATGATACGGGGCAGGTAGCACGGTCCACGGTGTGGGAGGCCCTTAAGGCAGTTATCAGAGGGGAGTTAATCTATATCAGATCCCATAGAGAGAAGAAAGAAAGTGCGGAGGGAGAAAGGCTAGTCAAGGAGATACTCAGAGTAGACAGGAGCTACGCGGAGACCCCCGAGACGGGGTTACTGAAAGAGCGCCGGAGGCTGCAGGCAGAATCCGACCTGCTGACCACTGGGAAGGCGGTAGCAGAGCTGAGGAAGGCCAGAGGTGCTGTCTATGAATACGGGTAGAATGCTGGCAAGAGGGAGGCGGCCAGGGAAATTGGGGAAGTACGGGATAAGGAGGGCAACACGGTCATCGACCCAGAGGGGGTGAACAAAGTCTTCAGGGCGTTTTACGGTAAATTGTACGAGTCAGAGCCCCCGCCGGGATGGGAGGGGATGAGGAAATTCATGGACCAACTGAGGTTGCCGAAAGTGGAAGAGGATCTGGTGGAGGGACTGGGGGCCCTGATAGAGCTGGAGGAGATGGTAAAGGGTCTAGGGAACATGCAGCCGATCAAGGCCACGGGGCCGGATGGCTATCCTGTAGAATTCTACAAGAAATGTTCAAAGCTACCGAGTCCACTCCTGCTAAGGACCTTTAATGAGGCCAAAGAGAGAGGGACCCTCCCCCCAACAATGTCACAGGCTTCGATTTCACTCATCCTCAAACGAGAGAAAGATCCACTGCAGTGTGGATCTTATAGACCGATATCGCTCCTGAACCTAGACGCCAAACTGCTGGCCAAGATCTTGGCTGCTAGTATTGAGGACTGTGTCCCTGGGGTGATAGGCGTGGATCAGACAGGCTTCGTCGAGGGCAGGCAATTGAACTCCAATGTACAGAGGCTCCTAAACATCATCATGGTGCCCTCAGAGAGAGGGGAGGTAGAAGTAGTGGTGGCGATGGACGCAGAGAAAGCCTTTGACCGGGTGGAATGTGACTACCTGTGAGAAGCGCTAAGAAGGTTCAGATTCGGTGAGGGGTTCATAGGTTGGGTCCAGCTACTCTACCAGGCCCCCGTGGCAAGTGTGTGTTGGAATACTTAAGGCTCCACCGGGAGAAGAGGCAGGGGTGCCCCCTCTCCCCGTTCCCGTTATTATTCGCCCTTGCGATAGAGCCGCTCACTAGAGCACTGCGGACTTCAAGGAACTGGCAGGGGTTGGTTCAGGGGGGAGAAGCATCGGGTCTCGCTTTACGCGGATTATCTGCTCCTATACATCTCGGACCCACGAGAGGGGATGGGGGAGGGCATGCAGATTCTGAGGGACTTTGGCAATTTCTCGGGGTACAAACTAAACGAGAAGAAAAGCGAGATGTTTGTGATCCAAGCTAAGGGGCAGGAAAAGGGACTAGGAGAGCTTCTGCTGAAGATGGTCGAGAAGAGCTTTCGGTACCTAGGGATACAGGTGGCTCGAAAGTGGGATGCCCTCCACAAGCTTAATCTATCTCAGCTGGTAGAGCAGATGGAGGGGGTCTTCAAAAGGTGGGACATAGAACATAGAACAGTACAGCACAGAACAGGCCCTTCGGCCCTCGATGTTGTGCCGAACAATGATCACTCTACTCAAACCCACGCTATACCCGTAACCCAACAACCCCCCCCCCCCCCAACCTTACTTTTAAGGACACTACGGGCAATTTAGCATGGCCAATCCACCTAACCCGCACATCTTTGGACTGTGGGAGGAAACCGGAGCACCCGGAGGAAACCCACGCACACACGGGGAGGACGTGCAGACTCCGCACAGACAGTGACCCAGCCGGGAACCAAACCTGGGACCCTGGAGCTGTGAAGCATTTATGCTAACCACCATGCTACCGTGCTGCCCCCTAACATGCTCCCACTATCTTTAGCGAGGAGGGTCCAGACCGTTAAGATGACGGTTCTCCCCAAATTCCTGTTCGTCTTCCAGTGCCTTCCCATCTTCATCCCTAAGTCCTTCTTTAAGCGTGTGAATAAGATCATCTCGGGATTCGTATGTTCGTATGGGCAAATAAGACCCCGTGAGTAAAGAGACTGTACCTGGAGCGCAGTCGGGGAGGGGGGGGGCTGGCACTGCTGAACTTTTGCAGCTACTACTGGGCAGTTAACATATATCATGATTAGAAAATGGGTATTGGGGGATGGGTCGACGTGGGAGCAGTTAGAGGCGGCCTTATGCAAAGGTACCAGCCTAGGGGCACTTGTAACGGCACCTGTGCCGTTTTCGCCAGCCCGCTACCCCTCCAGTCCGGTGGTGGTGGTGGCATTAAAGATCTGGGGTCAGTGGAGATGGCACAGGGGGGTGGAGTGAGCCTCAGTTTGGACCCCGATACACAACAATCACAGATTGTTTGTTCTTTTCTCTGTAAATATGGTTAACATTTATTTTGTTATGTTAATTGTTGTGTACGGTTATGCAAAAATTTATGTTTTTGACAAAAATTTGAATAAAAATAATTTTTTTAAATACACGCCTCCAACCCATACAACTCGTCACCTGATTAAAAACAACAATTTTAAAAATCCAAATCACCTCATTTTTCAGTTTGAGTGGAGGGAATTTTTCTCAGCATCTCATTTGGTCTGACTGCCTGACCTGCCTTGTCACTGGCACTGGACTTTGTTCCTCAACATCCTTCCATCCCGAGGATCTTGCCTTGCGTTAAGCATTAAACAAAAAATTAACAAGATATATCCATGTGGGAATTATTGAAAAACCATTGCAGATTTTTAAAAGATCGGCAAACACATTTTGCACCATATTAAACTGCCCCTTAGTGTCCAAAGGTGAGGCGGGTTTATAGGGAATGGGGCGGGAATAGGTTAGGATGCACTTTCGAAGGGTCGCTGCAGACTCAGTGGGCAGAGTGGCCTCCTTCTGAACTGTAGGGATTCGATGATTCTATAACTCTATGATTGTGGAATTAAACAAAGGTAAAGGCGAAGCATCACCAAGCTTTGCAGGTACAACTTTTCCTCTTGGCCAATCACATGGGATTTCCTGAGATCCGAACTAATTAAATATGTTGATATGCTCTGGATGTCTGTTGAGCCTGTAAGAATTCAATTACTGGCCTACCTTACACTACACCCTATCTTGCCTTTCACTGAACTCAATGAAATGTAAAATTAGGCAGCATACTAATTGTCGGTTTGTTTACCATTGGGTGGATTCGTTTAAGGTTACCTCAGGTTTCTGGTTCAAGCATACCTGCTACAGCTAAAAATAAATCTGGTGCATTTTATTTCCCAGGCCTCATGACAATGTCACCAGCGAATTCCTACTAAATTGGCTGGCCAATGGGGAATCTGGGAGCAATTCCACATGAATGCACATCTTAGAGGGAGATTGTATTTCTTTATCGTTTCCAAGGTGATTACAAACATTGGAAAACAGGAGCATGAGTAGGCCATTCAGCCCATCTAGCCTGCTCTACCATTCAATTAAATCAAGGCCAATCAGCTATCTTAGTGTCACATTCCTACGCTGTCCCCATATCCCTCGAATACATCAGCACGGGGAAATCTATCAATTTCTGTTTTGAACATGCTCAATGATCCTCAGCCCTCTGTAGTGTGAAATTCCAAAGAATTCCTCCTTATCTCAGCCTTAAATGGTCTGTCCTTTATTCTGAGACTGTTGAGGAAGAATGCTGGGCATGTATAGCTGGAAAGCCCACCAGAGGCACTTGTGGAAGTTCTGACGATGAGGAGGAAATTCCCCTTCCTCAGAAGTGTGAAATAGGTCGGCAAACACATTCTCCACCGTGCATGGGGAAAGGGTACAGTACTCAGCAGATTGAGCAGAGCCAGAACCTGGGAACAGCGTATGAAATACTTCAACAACCTTACTCCAAGAATGAACACTGATCTTCATTTATCCGTTTCTCTATGGCACATGGCAGCAATCCTTTGATTCTGGTGAGTGTAGGGCATTTGATATTACTGATACCCCTGGAGTGCCTTACGTTTTTTTTGTAAATTTAGAGTACCCAATTCATTTTTTCCAATTAAGTGGCAATTTAGCGTGGCCAATCCACCTACCCTGCACATCTTTGGGTTGTGGGGGCGAAACCCACACAAACATGGGGAGAATGTGCAAACTCCACAGACAGTGACCCAGAGCCGAGATCGAATACAATCATGGCGGATCTCCCCTCAGCCTCAACTCCACTTTCCTCCTCATTCTTCATAACCCTTCACCCCATTACTAATTAAAAATATATCTATCTCCTCCTTAAATTTACTCAGATTAAACTTTCCACAGATTCACAGCCCTTTGAGAGAAGTAATTTCTCGTCAGCTCTGTTATAAATCTGCTGCCCCGGGCAGCACAGTGGCCTAGTGGTTAGCACAACCGCCTCACGGAGCTGAGGTCCCAGGTTCGATCCCGGCTCTGGGTCACTGTCCGTGTGGAGTTTGCGCATTCTCCCCGTGTCTGCGTGGTTTTCGCCCCCACAACCCAAAAATGTGCAGAGTAGGTGGATTGGCCCCGCTAAATTGCCCCTTAATTGGAAAAAATAATTGGGTAATCTAAATTTTAAAAAAAAAAATCTGCTGCCCCTTATCCTAAAACTATGACCCCCTCATTCTAAATTGCTCCACAAGAACAAAGAGAAAAGAGCAATACAGAACAGGAACAGGCCCTTCAGCCCTCCAAGCCTGTACTGGTCATGATACCAACCTTTGCCAAAACCCTCAGCACTTCCCAGTGCCGTATCCCTCTATACCCATTCTATCCATGCATTTACCAAGATGTCTTTTGAATGTCATTAATGTATCTGCTTCAACAACCTCCCCTGGCAATGCGTTCCAGGCACTCACCACCCTCTGCATAAAAAAACCTGCCTTGCACATCTCCTCTAAACTTTGCCCCACCGACCTTAAACCTATGCCCCCTGGTGACTGACCCCTCCATCCTGGGGAAGAGTGCCTGCCCATCCACACTATCCATGTCCCTCATAATCTTGTAGACCTCTATCAGGTCACCCCTCAACCTCCGTCTTTCTAATGAAAACAGTCCAAGTCTATTCAGCCTCTTCACATAGCAAACACCATCCAGACCAGGCAACATCCTGGTAAACCTCCTATGCACTCTCTCCAAAGCCTCCACATCCTTCTGGTAGTGTGGCAGCCAGAATTGTGCACAATATTCCAAGTGCAGCCTTACCAAGGTTCTGTACAACTGCAACATGACTTGCCAGTTTTTATACTCGATGCCCCGTCCAATGAAGGCAAGTATTCCGTATGCTTTCTTGACTACCTTGTCCACTTGTGTTGCCACCTTCAAAGATCTGTGGACCTGCACGCCCAGATCTCTCTGACTTTCTATATTCCGAAGAGTTTTGCCATTTACTGTATATTTCCCCTCTATGTTAGACCGACCAAAATGCATTACCTCAGAGGAAGCATCTGCATTACGTCCACAATGTCAATACCTTTAATCATTTTATATACCTCAATTAAATCTCCTCTCATTCTTCTCAACTTGAGAGAGTATAGGCCTAAACTGCTCAAACTCTCTTCATTTTTAAAAAGTAAATTTAGAGTACCCAATTCATTTTTTCCATTTAAGGGGCAACTTAGCGTGGCCAATTCACCTACCCTACACATCTTTTGGGTTGTGGGGGCGAAACCCATGCAAACACGGGGAGAATGTGCAAACTTCACACGGACAGTGACCCAGAGCCGGGATCAAACCTGGGACAACGGCGCCGTGGGGCAGCAGTGCCAACCATTACGCTACCGTGCTCTCAAACTCTCTTGATAATACAAACCCTCATCTCTGGAATCAATTATGTGAATCTCCTCTGAACATCCTCTAATGCAACTACATCCCTCCTCAAATAAGGGGACCAGAACTGAATACAGGTACTCCAGATGCGGTCTCATCAATGCCCTGTACAGTTGCAGCAACACCTCCCTACTTTTATTCTCTATTCCTTTAGCTCTAAAGGCAACATTCCATTTGCCTCCCTTATTACCTGCTGTACCTGCATACTAGTTTTCTGAGATTAATGCACGAGGATACCCAGACCCCTCGGCACTGAAGCACTCTCTCCATTTAGGTAATAAGTTGCCTTTCCATTTTTCCGACCAAAATGGATAACTCACATTTATCCACGTTAAATTCCATCTGCCAAATATTGGCCCACTCATCGAGCCTTTCTATATCCATTTGTAAATTTCTTATTTCCTCATTGCAATTTACTATCCCACCTATTTTAGTGATATCCACAAATTTGGCTATAGTACTTTCAATCCCTTCAATCAAGTCATTAATATATATTCTAAATAGTTGGGGCCCAAGGACCGAACCTTATGGCATCCCACTCATTACATCTTGACAATTAGAAAAATACTCATTTAACCCGACTCTCTGCCTTCTGTCGGTTAGCCAGTCTTCTATCCAAGATAATAAATTACCCCTAATCCCATGTGATCTCACCTTGTGTATTAACCATTTGTGCGGCACCTTATCAAATGCCTTCTGGAAGCCCAGATGCATTCCATCTACAGGAGGACCATTATCCACTTGGATAACTTGGTTTGTTACATCTTTGAAGAACTTTAGCAAATTAGTCAAAAACAATTACCCTTCATAAAACCTTGCTGATTCTGTTGGATTGCGTTTTGACTTTCTAAATGCCCTGTTATTACTTCCCTAATAATGGATTCTAGGGCAGCACGGTGGCCTAGTGGTTAGCACAACCGCCTCACGGCGCTGAGGTCCCAGGTTCGATCCCGGCTCTGGGTCACTGTCCGTGTGGAGTTTGCACGTTCTCCCCGTGTCTGCGTGGGTTTCGCCCCCACAACCCAAAAAATGTGCAAAAAGTAGGTGGATTGGCCATGCTAAATTGCCCCTTAATTGGAAAAAAATAATTGGCTAATCTAAATTTATAAAAAAAAAATAAAAAATAATGGATTCTAACAATTTCCCACTTTCTGCCCCCTCCCTTCTTGAATAAGGGCATCACATTAGAATTTGCCAATCCACTGGAACCTTTCCCAAATCCAGGGAATTTTGGAATTTATAATCAACAGAAGTATTGAGGGCGAGATTCTCCGCACTCCCGACGGTGCGGAGAATAGCGTGGCTCGTAAAATTTTACGGCCACGCTGTTCCGACGCCCTCCCGCTATTCTCCCCCCCCCCCCCCCCCCCCCCACGCCTGACTCCCGATACGAATCGCTGCCGCCGTTTTTTTACGGCCGGCAGCAATTCTCAGCTGATCGATGGGCCGAGTTCCCAGCCCTTTACGGCTGTTTTTACGAACGGCAAACACACCTGGTCTGGCCGTTCGTAAAAACGGCCGTAAACTCTCGATTTTTAAAACCATGGCACCCTTGGCACGGCCGTGGTACTGCCAAGGGTGCAGTACCACAATGCCCGCGCACTCTTTGTCCTTCCGCCGCCCCGCAGTATCCATTCGCGGGGCGGCTGAGGGGCATCCCGGCCCGCGCATGCGCGGGTTTCGCGCAAATGCGCGATGACGTCATCCGCGTATGCGCGGGTTGGAGTCTTCCAATCCGCGCATGCGCGGCTGACGTCATATGACGCGTCAGCCGGCGCTAACTCTGGCAAGCGGGCTTAACGAAATTCGTTAAGCCCGCGATGCCGGAGTTTACGGCGTCGGGATGCTAGCCCCGACCGGGGACCAGAATCGGTTCCCGGTCGGGAAGGGGGGGGCTGGCGTCAAACCCGCCCGGATTTGACGCCAGCCTTACGATTTCTCCCCATATGGGAGAATCTCGCCCTGAACTTTTAAATAAGACATTTTTTTTAAAGTGGACATACAGGCCAAAGATGTCTGAGAATGTGAATTCAGTGACTGTCTGAAAAGTTCCTGTGTGGATTAGATTCAGTGCTGAGAAAGAGACAAGAGAAAGTCACAACCTTTTAAAGACAGAGATATTTCAGCTGAAGTCAACACTACCAAATCCACGCATTTTAACAGCAGCAATGCTTCACCGTCTACTCCTCATGGACAAGTCAAAGCCTGATTCGTATATCCTTTTCAAACCTTTTAGACTCATTTCTCATTTCTAATCCTTCCGTGTGTTTGGTTATTTTTTCTCGGGTTTTAATACCTAATAAATTATTTCTTTAACTCAAGAAAACCTGGCTCCTTTCCAAACATAAATGCTTTTGGACTGGGAAAAGGGATGCACAAGGGAAGAGATGCTTTTGAATTAACCTTGTTGCAGCCAACCAAGGGGGTTGAATAAAGAAAGGGAGCCAGTTCATCCTTCCTCACTCGGGGCATAGCAATTTGGAGGTATCCCCTCCAGAATTGTAACAATTTGGGGATCTCATCCAGGAATTTAACCAATTAGGGCCCATGCTGAGATAGTTCATACAGAGGGGACAGAGGATAACCAATCTGGGGGCTTTGTCCAGGGAGTGGTCGTAACAAAATTAATTTTAATTCTGCAAGTTTCCACCACTTCACTCATTCTATCCATTCATAGTATCTGTCGATCTTCTGCTGTGCTAGCCACTTGGGTCTTTCCACCAAAAAATCTCACTGCTTCCACTAATTAATCTCGTACTGTATAGAGCTTCTTTCACCATGGC
The DNA here is from genome assembly GCF_902713615.1 of Scyliorhinus canicula. NCBI lineage: Eukaryota > Metazoa > Chordata > Chondrichthyes > Carcharhiniformes > Scyliorhinidae > Scyliorhinus > Scyliorhinus canicula. The sequence goes on along the minus strand of NC_052152.1, from coordinate 38,477,632 downwards.
TTCCACAAAGACATAAAAGAGAAATGGTGATAGTAGATAGCTTGTCACACCCTGTGCCCAATTACAGCAGGTTCAATTTCACACAATACTGCCCTGATTGTAGTAGTCTATCCCATGTAAAAGCCATAATCATTCTTTTATCTCTGCAGTCATCTCTAATTGCCTCGAAGCACTTTCAACAGCTTTTGCCAGTTCACCCAATCAAAGGCTTTTTCATAATCCACAAACTAGGTGTACTCTTCTGGCTGGTATTCTGTGCTCGTCTTGCTTAACATTCTCACCACTCTTGTTCCACAACCCTTCCTAAAAGCTAATCAATCACAGCTCTTGTAATGGCTTGCTTTGACATCCAATCTATTTGCTTGGATATTTGACATTTTCTTGGATGTGTGTAATCAAAGTGATGGTGTAATGCTCCACACCTTTCATGGTGTTTTCCTTCTCCAACAAGGCCATTTTAATCCTCAAAGTCTTATGGCCATTCTCCATAAGTGTGCATCTCCTTGCACGCGTGAAGCAATTATTTTGCTGCCTTCTCTCCAGGTTGTTTTATCGTTTCTGCAGGTTCCCATTCTTTTGTTTTCCCTGACTTCATTTTGCTTTCACTCTTTCCCACCCCCCAGAAGCTCAGGTCTGAAATTATCCTGAGAACTGCTAGCTTGCCCCCTTTGCCGTACAGGTCTTTAATGTTCTCTTTCCATCTTCCTTTACTTCATTGGGTTCTATAAACAACATACCACCTGGACTATCAATTCCTCTTGGTGCTGGCTCACCTCTCCTTTCTCCCATCAATTCTTTTATTTTCCAAGGTTTCACTCTTCCTTTTGTTTGTCGTTCTTCTAATTGCAAAATGTAAAACGCCACCATTCCCACACCAGCGTGGGGACATAGTCTCCAAATCAGAGAATCCAGCCAATCAGGTGCACATCCTGACATCATCGCGCATGCACACGATATTTTAGTCGGTTGGCACAGCCCTGACTCATGCCCGTGCCTGCCAACAACTAAGTTGCAATTAAACCCATTAAGGAGCTATTTTATGGATGGTGGGCTGGCCAACTGGCTGGGAGGCCTTCATGTTTCCTTCATCCAGAGTGGGATGAAATGTCTTAGGGTGAAATAAAATTTTAAGAGATGCCTGGAGGCTGCGGTTTTATGCGTTCTGCTGTCAGGTGTCTGAACGTGTTGCCTGGACGCAGATTGCTGCATTTCTTCATCATATTTAATTTGTCCAGCTCTGCAGCGCCCTGAAGCAATACCGCAGCAGCTGTCCCCACATTAGAAGGGCCAGCCCGCCCTTTACTTGGCTCAACCCCTGCTCCAAAGCACGGAGGCTTTCTTTTTCATCACCAGTTAATTGGGCAGCCAGCATGAAATCACGTTCCAGGTCTGATCGTGGACGGAAATGCATTTCACATCCGCTTCTGGGCCTGCAGAGTGGCCGTTCCTGACGAGCGCAAACCTCAGACCACGAGAACTTGCTGAAGGACATGATTGAAGGAAGATTAGAGGGATGTAGAGCAGCGGCGCTATTTACCGGAAAATTTCCAAGTCCGGTTTCCAGTGTGTTTGGCGGAGTATTTCCCGACGGCTGCAGTGCTGAGAATTGATGGCGCTATTCAATGGTACTTAGCCGTTTTGGTGGGCCTTGGGAAGTTTCTCCCCTTCGAGGCCACACTTAGGCCACACTTAGGCAGGATTGGCTCCTCACAGATTGGGGCCCCATTGTGCCCCGATCTCGACACCCCTCCCCCTACTTTCAGGACCTCACCTTCACACACCCAAACCCTTCTTTGGTCCCCTCAAACCTCACCCATACCCATTTCATGATCCTGACCCCTGGCAGTGCCCCTGCAACCCTGGCAGTGCCAAGGTGCTCAGGTGCCGGGGGAATGCTAGGGTACTACCCTGCTCTGCCCCCAACCACCTGGCGAGCTCTAATAGCCTATGAGACCCCCTAAGGTGCCATCACGCCGGGTCCACAATTATAGAGACTAATGCTAAATGATGCGTAATTGTGGCCACGCAGGCGGGCCGCTGACCTCAGGGCACCGGGTAAATATGGTGCCCGGAAATATCATTATCAGATCACGTCCACGCGGAGCCTGATTTGGGGCTTTCCAGTGATTCGCTGGGCACGGCGCTGAGGGAAAATCATGCTCCAAGTGGGAGAATGGTGATGTAAGACAACCTTATTTGAAAATGGGAGGCTCCTCGAGCAATCGAAGAGGAAAGTTCACAACTCCAAGACATGGGGGAACAAGCACAGTGGTGAACCCTAAAAAAGCATTGCCAAAACTCAAAGAAAAACATCCATGGACTTTAAATTGCCATCAAGCTTGACGTTACCGTTCGACCTATTCCAAATAGGAGAAAGATGCTCCAGGCTCTGTCCCAGTGTAAAATGGACTCAGCCACCATTTAAAAATAGCAGATTAAAAGTAGCTTGGGTCTTATTTTCACTTAGGTCAGCCTAAAAAACTCATGCTTGGTGTCAAAATTTAGAAAAAGAATTCTCAATAAAAAGGAAGTGCACCTGCTCTGAGAGGCCTAACTCAAACGGAGGTTCAAATAAATAGATAAAAGTTTGCAGGTCCAATAGAAAAACACGTTTTGACAATCCCAACAAAACTGAGCAATGTGGATACTCTGAATAATGAACTCTATAAAAAAATCTCTTTCCCGAAGTGGCTCATGCTTTATTACAAGTGATTAGGTATATTTACATGGAACATTTTAAGCATTGATGTTGACTTTGGGGTTTCCTTCTGCATTACGTTGTGGGGATTCTCCCTATGGCTCTTGACTCATGTTGATATTGAAGTCATCGTACAGCTGCCTTTTTAAAATAACCAGATATTCACAGAGTTTCCCAGTGCAGTGCACAAGATGCTGTGCCATTGGATTTGGAGTTTGGCCGAACTATTTGATCTGAGGGCGCGATCCTATGGCCACGCTGCGCCGATAGAGCAGCATGGCTGATGAAAGTCAGGTGACCCTGCTCTCTGGATCTACCCAGCACGCAACACATTGCAAGGTGAATCGCACCCACAATGGGCGACATCACGTTTTGGCAAATCTGCATATGAGAGTGAGGCAATTAGCATCAGGGATCTTTGGTGAGTGCCGTTTGGTACTGCTCCCCACGAAAAGACGGGACGGCACTTGCTGGGGTCTCCAAGGGGATCAGAAACCTCCAGCTGCATGAGCTTTGGAAATGGTGGTGCCCTGACACTGCTGGTGCCACCTGGGTACCCTGGCAGTGCCAGCCTGGCACTGCAAATGTGCCCAGTTGGCACTGCCAGGTAGTGTGGGCATTGCCAGGGTGGCAGGTTGGCACTATCAAGGTGCCAAGCTGGCATTTTTGCGCACGCACAATCGGGTCGGGGTTGCCGGTGTGGGTGTTGGGGGCTGTGGGGGAGGGGGCGATTTGCTTTTGGGTTGGGGGAGGACAGGGATTGTTTTGGGTGCCTCGGAGATCTCTCACTACAATGGGGATTTCTGGGGCTTTGTGTGGCCTCGGCCGTGCTTTCCCCGCTTAGGCCCCTTACTCAAAGTGAGTCGCAATGAATAGTCATGTGTTTCTCAACACTGCGCTCGCTAGGGGACTGTATTCCTTTTTGGGAAGATCCCGTCCTTAGACATTTCATTTGACATCTACCACTTGTGTACCCATCCAATGGCATGGAGGCAGCCTCATCTTCCCCTTGCAGACTCTATCTGCGGCACTGCTGAACTGCCAGCCCTCTGATTGGGCCAGCAGCTCGAAGAGGTAGGTTGCCATCTTCAATTCAGACAAGATCTTTCACAGAGCAATCCAGTTAGTCCCACTCTTAACTCATATTTTGGAAGCTGTTTCTAAAACATTTGAACCACTCCTGAGTGTCACTACAAGTCCGAACACTTCATGTTCTTCGGCAAGCTCCTTCAGAACATAGGAGCAGGAGTAGGCCATTCAGCCCCTCGAGCCTGCTCCACCATTCAACTAGATCATGGCTGATCGTTTACCTTAACCCCCTTTTCCCACGCTATCCCTTGATGTCCTCCATTGGGGCTGGTTTAGCACAATGGGCTAAACAGCTGGCTTGTAATGCAGAACAAGGCAGCAGCGTGGGTTTGATTCCCATACCGGCCTCCCCGAACAGGCGCCGGAATGTGGCGACCAGGGGCTTTTCACAGTAACTTCATTGAAGCCTACTCGTGACAATAAACTCTTATTATATTATTGTCTAGAAATTTATTGATCTCTGTCTTGAACATATTCAGTGTCTGAGGTTCCACAGCCCTCCAGGATAGACAACTCCAAAGATTTACTGCACTCTGAGTGAAGAAATTCGTCGTCCTGAGTCCTAAAAGTCTTGCCCCTTATTCTGAGATGATGGGCACGGTTTTCCGGCCCTTTACATTGGCGCGATCTTCTGGTCCTACTGAAGGTGACGCACCATGGCGGGTTCCCCAACAGTGAGACGGACTAGCCACACTAAACACCGTAGATTTTGATGAAGCCAGAAGATACCATAGGCATCCAATGGCGAAACACTTCTGCTGCTGGAAAACAATTTTCAGCAAGACATTTTTGCTCCTGTACTCAAATCCTCTTGCGATAAAAGCCAAAATAAGACCTTCCCAATTGCTTGCTGCACCTCTATGCAGGCTTTCAGTGACTCATCAACAAGGACACCCAGGTCCCTTTGGACATCAACATCTCTAACCATTTAGGGCAGCAGGGTGGCGCAATGGTTAGGCCTGCTGCCTCAAAGTGCTGAGGTCCCAGGTTCGATCCTGGCTTTGGGTCACTGTCTGTGTGGAGTTGCACATTCTCCCCGTGTTTGCATAGGTTTCACCCCCACAACCCAAAGGTGTGCAGGGTAGGTGGATTGGCCACGCTAAATTGCCCCTTAATTTAATTTGGTCTGTAGTTCTGTGTTTTCTCTCTCTCCTTTCTTAAATAATGGGGTTACATTTGCAACCTTCCAAACTGCAGTCTCTGTTCTGAAATCTATAGAACCTTTAAAGATGACCCACCAACGTGTCGACTCCAAGTCTTCCATTACTTAGTGGAAATGAGTACTGTGACAAGGAGGAAATGGAATGAAATTAACGCTCACACTCTGGGCACAATTTCCTTCCCCCGCTGTTGCTTATTTTCCCGTAGTGAATGATGCTCTTCATTGGCTGCTGGTCCCGTCAATGTCTATTGCATTTTACATGGTTCACCCATCCCATCATCGGGGAACCCACAGACGAAGACTGCCTCTGGTGGGACCAGAAGATCCCATGGGTGGGAAGGGTTGCAAAATCCATCCTCAAAGTGAGACCATGAAAAATCATTGCTGGATCGAATGTGATGCCAAATTTGGATTTGGATTTGGATTTTATTTATTGTCACGTGTACCGAGGTACAGTGAAAAGTATTTTTCTGTGAGCAGCTCAACAGATCATTAAGTACATGAAAAGAAAAGGAAATAAAACAAAATACATAATAGGGCAACACAAGGTACACAACGTAACTACATAAGCACCGGCATTGGGTGAAGCATACAGGGTGTAGTGTTAATGAGGGCAGTCCATAAGAGGGTCGTTTAGGAGTCTGGTAACAGCGGGGAAGAAACTGTTTTTGAGTCTGTTTGTGCGTGTTCTCAGACTTTTGTATCTCCTGCCCAATGGAAGAAGTTGGAAGAGTGAGTAAGCCTGGTGGGAGGGGTCTTTGATTATGCTGCCCGCTTTCCCCAAGCAGTGGGAGGTGTAGATGGATGGGAGGCAGGTTTGTGTGGTGGACTGGGCTATGTTAACGACTCTGTGAAGTTTCTTGTGGTCTTGCAGTTGCCATACCAGGCTGTGATGCAGCCAGATAGGATGCTTTCTATGGTGCATCTGTAAAAGTTGGTAAGGGTGGTTGAATAGCTTGTTACTCACTATTTTAGCTCATACAGGATAAATGTTTAAGAGGATGAGGACTGAGGAGGTATTTTCCTCTCAGAGGGTTGTGTGACTTTGGAACTCTCTACCTCCGAAGGCAAAGGAGACCGGTCACTGAATATTTTTAAGGCAGAGGGAGACAAATTCTTATTAGGTAACGGAATCAGAGGTTATCAGGGGTAAATGGGAAGGTAGAAGGTGAAACACAAACTTATCAGCCATGATCTTATCAAATAGTGAAGCAGGCTTGAGAGGCTGAATGGCCTACTTCTGCTCCTATTTTCTATGTTCATATGTTTTGGGAGTCAGGCTCACCACAGAAGAAGAAAATTGCTTGTAAAATGTTAAATATGCTGTGTCAAGTGTAGGTCTATCTACTCAATGCACAGGTAGTTCAATGTACTTGATTCGAACATAAAAAGGCAGAACAGTTATTAAAATCTAGTAATACCTAAACCACACTTCTTGACGAACGAAACAGCAAAACCTTATATGCAAAGATGGACATCCAAGCTACTAAAAGTAATGGTGAATGGTCGTCCGAGCATATTCATCAACAGCGTAAAAGAGGTTGGAGAAAGAGCGCTGCAACATCTTCCCCAGTGCAGAACTTCAATATTCAAAACCTGATTTGCAAAGAATGAAATTCTAGAAAACTATCGCTCTGCTGTAAAAAAAACTTGGCCAGGATCGGGGGCTGAATAGTTTCCGTCCTATTTGTTTTGGCAAATAAACACTATAATGGGTTTGCTCAAAGACTTTGCATCTCAAAACTTTTGAATTTACTTATTCGGCAGCTTAAGAAATTCATCTAGAGCTTACCTAAACTTTCCAATCACTTGAATTATACCAGCAGTAGTTCCAGTGATTTAAACCTCGACAAGCATTCTACACTCGCGATGCAGACACGATAAGGTTCTTTATAAAAGCAGGTCTTGATTTCCCTTAATGATATAAATGGCCTATTTTTACATATGTCATCTGTCCTTGCGATGAGCCAAAAGAACTGCTCAGCAAGAAGGAATCGTAAAATTCGATGTGTATCAAATAACGAAGGCCCCATCATAGGCCCCAAGGAGCGACCGGAAAATAGCAATGTTGGGAAACACATGTCGGATCCATTTTATTTTAATAATGTGTGAAACGTGTTTCTCCTGTTTTCATGTTGCCTGATTACGTGTAGAAACTTGCACTGTGAGTGGGACATTTCAGTTGAAGACTCAGCTTGGTTAAGCACAAGCAGTGTCACTTTGTTCTGCTTTTGCTTCTCATTTCAATTTCAGTCTATTTTTAAAATGACCATGCGGTAATAAACAGAGAAGTGTTGCAGGAGCAGCTGGCGTCAGTAGCTACAAATAGACAGGAAATTACAGTGACATGTCATTGAGATTGAACCTGATGAAAACAAAAGACAAGTACACTCGTTCTAAATGTTGATCCACTGCGGCTTTCATTTCTTCATTCTGTTAATATGGCTTGAGGAATGTTTCATTGCGACACGGGGACATTTGCAGTTTCATTCATACACAGAGCTGCCATCACAATTGACACGCAAGGCCCAAATTTGTTCTACTTTACAGAATTCAAGTGGTGGGGGAAAAGCCCAGGCTTTTGGGGGCCTTTGGGGGTCTGACTAGATGGCAGGAAGGCTGGCAAATTGGCGTGAAAAGGGGTTTGGTGGTGTGCCTGACGTCTTCCCGCCGCTATGCCTTTAGGCTAATCTTGGAGAAGGCGGCAGGCGGCCCTCACCTGCCTACTGCTCAGTTGAGCCTTCACTGAGGCCTACCTGACAGGCCCCAGCGCCACCACACCTCACCTGCCTTACTTTGAAAGCATATTGACATTTATTCACCCTCTCTCTCCAGCTTCAGCCCCAGCCACTGCTGGTGGTGGTGCTGCTGAACTGCCAGCTCTGTGAGGGCCAGCAGCTCTTGGGGCTGGGACACCATTCTTCGCAGGAACCGACGCCCCAGCAACAACAACCGAGCTAGCTGCTGCTGGTAAAATGCAGCCCTGCAGCATGTCCAAAACATCCTTGCCATAATACTAATATCACAATTGGTTCAATCTGGAATATAATGTCTGAAATAGAGTCATGGTTAGAGTCAGTTTTACAGCACGGAAAGTGCCCTGGGCCTATCGTCCACACTGGCCATCAAGCACCTATCTACTCAAATCCCATTTTCCAGCACTTGGTCCATAGCCTTTATCCTATGGCATTTCAAGTGCTCATCAAAATAATTCTTAAATGTTGTGAGGGTTCCCGCCTCTACCGCCCTTTCACGTAGTGAGTTCCAGATTCCAACCACCCTTTGGGTAAAAAAGCTTTTCCTTACATCCTTTCTAAACCTCCTGCCCCTTACCTTAAATCTCATAATCTTATTCACCTCAATCAGGTCCCTCCTCAACCTTCACTGCTCCAGGTAAAACAGCCCCAGCCTATCCAGTCTCTCTTGATAGCTGAAACACTCCAGCCCAGGCAACATCCTGGTGAATCTTCTCTACAGCGCATGTACATCAAGGTACTTCTGATCCATTGTACTGTCTAGGGTCTTACCATTCATTGTGTATTTCCTTGCCTTGTTAGTCCCCCCCCCCCCCCAACATGGATTAATTCACACTTCCCTCCTTTGCACAGCCACGAACGAGACCCCTCATGACCACCAGTTTGTTTTCCCCAGGAAATCCACCTCCGGGCTCTCGCTTCTGTACTGGTTGAAGACACCGGGGCCCGTCCTACTCCATGCAGGGCAGCGCGGTAGCACAAGTGGATAGCACTGTGGCTTCACAGCTCCAGGGTCCTAGGTTCGATTCCCCGCTGGGTCGCTGTCTGTGCAGAGTCTGCACTTTTTCCCTGTGTCTGCGTGGCTTTCCTCCGGGTGCTCCGGTTTTCTCCCACAGTCCAAAGACGTGCAGGTTAGGTGGATTGGCCATGATAAATTGCCCTTAGTGACCAAAACAAAAAAGGTTAGGAGGGGTTATTGGGTTACGGGGATAGGATGGAAGTGAGGGCTTAAACGGGTCGGTGCAGACTCGATGGGCTGAATGGCCTCCTTCTGCACTGTATGTTCTATGTAATCTATGCAAACACATAAGGAGCTATAAGTCTGACCCCCTGGTCGAGAGGGTCCAGCTCCTTCAGACCAACGTACGCACACCCCGATGGCTGACAGGATACGGTTTCCCTCTGGGACGTGGCACCCGCAGGATCCCCTACCACCACCCCAACCTAATCCCCCAACCTACACCGAACAGCGCCCCTGCCCCTATATGGCCTCCACACCCCGTTCTATACTCCCTCCCCCCTTCACCGACCCACAGGAATGAAGCTCCTGAAGACACGCTCCCGGATTCCACTCCTGTGCCCGCACCGACGAGTTTGCCACCCATGCCCACACCGACGAGTTCACCACCCATGCCCACACCGACGAGTTCACCACCCATGCCCACACCGACGAGTTCACCACCCATGCCCACACCGACGAGTTCTATACCCGGGCCCACTACGATACCAGAGCTCCGGCAATCGCAGCGCACGATCAGGGCGCCAGACAGACTGAACCTGTGAGCCCTTCACCCCCGCCAGACTTCAATTTTTTAACAGGGGGTGAATGTGGTGAACGTATTGTACTAACCATTCTTCAGTGTATTACATTGTGTCACGCTGTCACCATGTGGGCTCCACCTATGGACCATTGTACTGTACTACACGGAATGTATCATGTTGGTGCCCTTGTGGGCTCCGCCCTGGCTCCACTCCCTTGAGGGGAGGTATAAAGAGCAGCTGCCCTGTAGGCGGCTCTCACTGGCAGAGCAGTCACAGGCAAGCACTCTTCTAGTCGATTAAAGCCACTGTTCACTTCGCCTCTCTGTCTCACGTGAATTGATGGTTGCATCAACGAGTTCCATATGTTGAGAGGCCATGACGGCCTGATAGTTGCAGCTTCACGCGAGGACTTTGAGGTCGCGTATGTACTCCTCCTGCGATTCCCCGGGGCATTGGCGGTGAGTGGTGAGGAGATGCCACGCGTATACTTTGTTCGCCGGCTTCACGTATAGGAGCTTCAGCATCGTGAGGGCGTCCGCGTATGTGGAGGCTTCCACAAGTTGTACAGAGATTTGATGGCACACCCGGGCGTGGAGGAGGCTCAGCTCCTGTTCAGCAGTGACGGTGGGTGAGGAGGAGGCAGCGAGGTAGGCCTAGAAACATCGGAGACAGTGTGAAAAAGTCCCTGTGGCTTTCGCGGCCTGTGGGTCGAGTTCCAGTCGGTCAGGTTTGAGGGCTGAGGGCAGCACGGTGGAACAGTGGTTAGCATTGTTGCCTAGGGCGCTGAGGACCCGGGTTCGAATCCTGGCCCTGGGTCACTGTCTGTATGGAGTTTGCACATTCTCCCCGTGTTTGCGTGGGTTTCGTCCCCACAACCCAAAAGATGTGCAGGATAGGTGGATTGGCCACGCTAAAACTGCCCCTTAATTGGAAAAAATAATTGGGTACGCTAAATTTTTTTTAAAAAGGTTTGAGGGCTGATTCCATTGCAGTGTTGTAGTCGATTAAATTGATGCGACCATCAATTCAGGCGAGACAGAGAGTTGAAGTGAACAGTGCCTTTAATCGACTAGAACAGTGCCTACCTGCGACTGCTCTGCTAGTGAGAGCCGCCTACAGGGCAGCTGCTCTTTATACCTCCCCTCAAGGGGGCGGAGCCAGTGGAACCAACATGATACATTCCGTGTAGTACAGTACACAGATGGAGCCCACTTGGGCAACAGCGTGATACAATATAATACAGTGGTGAATGGTTAGTACAATATGTTCACCACAGGTCCTACCATTCATTGTATATTTCCTTGCCTTGTTAGTCCCCCCCAAAATGGATTAACTCACACTTTTCAGGGTTAAATTCCATTTTCTACTGTTTGCCCATCTAACCAGCCCATCTGCATCATCATGTAATCTAAGGTTTTCCTCCTCACGCTTGACCACCCGAACAGGCGCCGGAATGCGGCGACTAGGGGCTTTTCACAGTAACTTCATTGCAGCGTTAATGTAAGCCTACTTGTGACAATAAAGATTATTATTCTTATATTATTCCTGAGAATGCAGCTGAATGACCAGATATTCTGGGTGGGATTTTCCAGCCCTTCCCGCTGCTGGGATCTCCCGATCCCACTGAAGGCGGCCACTCACGGCGGACATCCGGCTGTGGGGTGGGCGAGCCATGAAAAACGCTGTAGATTTCTGCAGGATGAGAAGATTCTTCCGGCAGACAATGGCAAGCCGTCTCTGCCACGGGAAAACACACCGTGGGGGTCAGGGCAGAAAACCCGCCCTCTGTCATTTCCACTCCTCCTAAACCAAGTTCTGGGATGAGTACAGGAAAATGTCCAGGCACTTGTTATCCTGTTTGGTTCTGCCCCTCCTTTCCTGTCGGATAATACCAGCCCCCTCGTTTATGCCGCCAATATTCCTCCATTCAAAATGTGGAACAAGAGGGCACGGTACAGATTGTCCCAAATTTACATCCAACAAACACCAAACATAAAGTGAAAATTCTGAAATAGGCATAGGTTTCTCCTAACTACAATGCTGGCAGCAACTCTACCAAATTCAAGAAAAACCAGACAGATAGTTGTTGGAAAAATAGATTCTGAGAGCCAGAGTAACATACAATAATTTTAATTCTTAGAACTGGTAAGGTGGAACGCAATTGTCTCCACTCGTGTGGTAACTTTCTTTATGTCATGGGCTTTAGCGATATTACAGTGATAAGCAGATACCTTGTGGAGATAACGGGTGCAATGTTGTATTTCCTTCCACACAGGTTCAGGGATGGAAAACTATACCTTTAGACACCATTGGTAAGGTTCTGCAAATGAAATCTGCTCTCATCTAGTTGGTAGACAACAGCACGTAACTTCAGACAAAAGCCTCTTCTCTTTTAACCCTATTGCTGAACTTAGTCTATTTCTATTAAGTGTAGATTGACCATGATAAATTGCCCTTAGTGACCACAAAGGTTAGGAGGGGTTATTGGGTTTCGGGGATAGGGTGGAATTGAGGGCTTAAATGGGTCGGTGCAGACTCGAGGGGCCGAATGGCCTCCTTCTGCACTGTCTGTTCTATGTTCTAGTCATGAAGTACTGTAAAGAGGAGATAGACTAGCTTGAGGAGGCTGCTTTTGGCAGTTTTGATTATAAAATAGAAACAATGCTGCTTATGGATCTGAGATTAGTATTGGATGTTTACATAGAACAGTACAGCACAGAACAGGCCCTTCGGCCCTCAATGTTGTGCTGAGCCTTGTACAATGGGCAGTTATCTACTATTCACATGTGGGTCCAACCTTTCCTCATAACTACCCATAATGGGTATTAATCGGGGAAACCTTTAGTTATTTTAACTGATATATTAAGTATGTCATGTGGAGAGGATGGATACTTATTGCCCACTGATGATCTTTATCTTGATAAACAACTTTATCCTAACGTAAAAGTTGCTATTTAATGATGACATTAATCTTTAGTGAATACACAGATATACAAGATACTCAATACTTCAGTATAGTGTTGTAGAGATTTTGTTGTGTGTGCGAAGTTCAAATGAAATGTTAAACAGTTATTAGAAACCACAAATGTTCAAGTAAAATTGTTCCTCTTTAACCTTACTGAAAGATTGGACTTAGTCCTGAGGTGATAAATCAATTTTCCATCCAGTAGACTTTGGCATTTCTCCCAGAGTGGGAATGTCTGGAGGGGAAACCATTGACTGATTAAAAAGATCATCCGAGTCATCTCTTTAGGCAGCCGACAGGGACAAGAGCAACGTCTTCGGAGTTTGCTTCTCTTATTCCCCTTGGTTCTGATTTTAATTAAAGTGCTTGTTTATCTTTCCTTTTCTTGTGTCAACTGTCGCTTTATCAGTGGTATGTTTGCCTGCGTCACACGGTTTTGGTGTTGAGTCCCATTCAAGGACATGAGCACAAAGATCAATGCTGATAAAGGTCAGTAAGAAGTCTTACAACACCAGGTTAAAGTCCAACAGGTTTGTTTCAAACACGAGCTTTCGGAGCACGGCTCCTTCTTCAGGTGAAGGAGCCGTGCTCCGAAAGCTCGTGTTTGAAACAAACCTGTTGGACTTTAACCTGGTGTTGTAAGACTTCTTACTGTGCTCACCCCAGTCCAACGCCGGCATCTCCACATCATGATAAAGGTCAGTGCAGTGGTGAGAGTGGGCTGCAATGTTGGAGGTGCCATCTTCTAGGTGAGATGTTATACTGAGGCCCCACCTGCCTGCTCTGGTAGATATAAAAGATCTTGACGCACTATTTAAATGAAGAGCAGGGGAGTTGACTTTGATGTCTAGCCCAACATTTCTCTTCCAATCAACATTAAACAAGGCTATTTGATCATTATCGGGGCGAATCAGGGGGAAACTCTCACCCAAGACAAACCAATCCACTTGATTGCTATGCCTTCTCCAAATATTCATTCCCTCCACCACTGACAAAAATTGGCAGCAGCGTGTACCATCTACAAGATGAACTACAGAAACTCACCAAGGTTTCTTCTGTAGCACTTTCCAAACACACAACCATTATCATCTAGAAGGACAAGAGCTGCTTTTTGAAGGGCAATTAGGGATGGGCAATAAATGCTGTCCTAACAGTGATGGCCACATGTGATAAATGAATTTAAAAAAAGATACCTGGACACCACCACCTGGAGGATCCCCTCCAAGTCACTCACCATCCTGATTTGAAAATACCTCACCGATTCTTCACTGTTTCTGTGTCAAAATGTTGGAATTTCCTCCCTAACAGCGCGGTGGGTGTACCTACACCTCAGGAATTGCCCTGGTTCAAGAAGGCAGCTCACCACCACCTTCTGTAGGACAACTAGGGATGGGCAATCAAGAGGCCCGAAGCCAGGGCGCGATATAGGTGAGATGTTCCACATCGGGTGGCCCCCGCCGAGAATGTTTTAAGAAGACTGAAGTCCAGTCCCAGGGGAATTCTAGAGGAATACAAAAAAGAAGAGAAAGAGGTTTTAAAGAAAGTTTGTGAAAGTCTCTTTTTCTTGAAGGAAGAATTTTTTTTTTAAAGATTGAAGAAGGAAAGAAGGGGGGAAAAAAATAAAAAATAATAAGTTGCTAAAGGATGTGAAAAGCAGCGTCAAACAAGGGAGGAAACGGGGGCTCGCCATTGAATGAGAGGATCAGAAAAGCGCTGACAAGATGGCGGATGCCGGACCGCATGGTGGGGCCACACTGCGTACGATGGAGAAGATGACCGAGGTGATGGCTATGGAACTGGAAAAGCAGTTTGCGAGGCACATGGAGGCTTTGAGGAAGGAGATGGCGGTCGCATTGAAGTCATTGGTGGAGGAGGCAATCGCCCCGGTGAGGGTAGCTGTGGCAAAGACATCGGCCGAGGTGAGAGAGCAAGGCGAGAAGATGAAGGAAGTGGAAGAGGCCATGTCGCAGCACAGCGACCAGCTCACCTCAGCGACCAGCTCACCTCGATGGGGGACGAGCTGCGGAGGGTGGTGGAGGTCAAAAGAGGACTCCGAGCAAAGCTCCAGGACTTGGAGAACTGCTCAAGGCGGCACAATCTGAGAATTGTGGGCTTGCCCAAAGGGACAGAGGGCCCAAGGCCAGGAGTGCTTTGCTAAGAGGTTGGCAGGAGTTGATGGGGAAGGGTGAGAACCCCTCCCGGTACGAGCTGGACCATGCTCATCGGCCATTAAGGCCGAAGCCCAAAGTGAATGAGCCGCCAAGAGCAGTAATTATCTGCTTCCATAAGTACTGCATGAAGGAGAAGGTGTTAAGCTGGGCGAAGCAGATGTGCGAGGTGCAGAGGGATGGTGCTAGAGTTTGGATTTACCAGGACTTTACGGTGGAGTTGGCAAAAAGACGAGCGTCATTCAAGCGAGTAAACGTATAACGCCAAAGACTTTTATCTCAAGACAGTGGAGGCGGTTGAGGCCTTTGTGAGGGCAGAAGGCTTGGGACAGACATGAGGGGCGCGATTCTCCGCACTCACGACGGGGCGGAGAATAGCAGGTGGCGCAAATTTTTACGGCGACGCTGGTCCGACGCCCTCCCGTTTTTTTACGGCGAGCAGCGATTCTCCCCTGGCCGATGGGCCGATTTCCAAGGCCTTTACGGCCGTTTTCACGAATTTGAATACACCTGCTATACCAGTTCGTGAAAACGGCGCCAAAGTGCCGTTCTGCACAACCATGCCACCGATTGGCACGGCCGCACCACGGCTGTGCCAAGAGTGGCATGGGCCCGCGATCTCTGGGCACCGATCGCGAGCAGCGGGTACTTACCCCACGCACTCTTTGTTACTCCGCCGCCCCGCTGGATCAGTCCGCGGGGCGGCTGAGGGGCATTACGGACGGCGCATGCGCGGGTCTGACGCATATGCGCGGATGACGACATCCGCGCATGCGTGGGTTGGAGTTGTCCAATCCGCGCATGCGCGGCTGACGTCATCATATGCGTCAGCCGTCGCTAACTTTGGTGCGCGGGCTTAGCGAAATTCGTTAAGCCCGCGATGCCGTAGTTCATGGGGCCGTGATGCTAACCCCGACCGGGGAGCAGAATCGGGTCCCGGGAGGGGGCGCGGAGGCTGCCGTGAAACACAGCCGTTTTCATGGCAGCCTTCACGACTCTCCGCCTTTGCGGAGAATCGCGCCCGAGGAGTGGAGCTGGAAGAGAGACTGTGATTGGGGAGCTGGAAAATATATAAATGCTGTAACTATCTTTTCATTGATGTGTATTGTAATTTACTTCACTTCACATTGTTACAGAGTTCATGTTATTGGTTGGGTTGATTGGCATTCTGTTTGAGATGGTTATATCTTATTTAGTGAACTGTATGGGTTGGATTGTTGTTTTTGGGTTTTTGTCTCTGGGACTGGGTGGGAGGGGACGGCATACCTTGGTGGGGTGTGGTGAATTATAAACACTAATAATCCACACTGTATTGTCCCACATGTGTTGAGTCTGTACTTTGTGCTAGATCATGTGTAATCGCGCGGCCCTGCCCATAGGGGGAGATGAGGGGTTTGTACTGGGCTCCACCCTTGGCTCCGCCCATGGCTCCTCCCCCTACCGGAAGTATAAAGGTCAATTGCTGTGAGCCTGCTGCCAGTTCATCTAGAGTTCATCTCGTCACAGGCAGGTTCTGTTGTAAGACGATTAAAACCACTGTTCACTTCTAACCACGTGTCGCGTGAATTGATGGTCTCATCAATTTAATCGTCTTACGAAACAGTAAGGAACGACTATGGAATCAGCCCTCAAACCTGATCGACTGGAACTCGACCCACAGGATGCAGAGGCGAAAGAAATCTTTTCACACTGGCTTCGATGTTTTAAGGCCCACCTGGCTGAAGCAAGCACTACAGAAACTACTGAGGAGCAGAAACTCAGCCTACAGCTGGCAAGGGTGAGCCATCGTATATCTACTCAACTTAATTGTACCAGCTCATATACAGAGGCCCTGGCCCTACTCGACAGAATGTACGTGAGGCCCGTCAATGAGGTCCAAGCGTGCCACGTTTTTACTACTCGCCGCCAGCACCCCACAGAATCGCTAGAAGAATTCCTAAGAGACTTAAAAGGCTTATCCCGGGACAGTAATTACCAAGCTGTAAATGCTGCAGAACATAGGGAACTTGCTGTCCGCGATGTATTTGTTGCAGGCCTCAGATCCAATTACGTGCGCCAGCAGTTGCTTGAGAAGGGGACCCAAAACCTAGAAGACACTGTAGAACTCGCCACTACTATGGAGGTCTCGTTTTGCAGCCTCACCTCGTTCCCTGCGGACTCCGGGACCCCGTCATAGGCCTCCGACCAGCGACTACCCCAGGCCTGTGCTGCGCGGCCACCCAGCCACTATGCTGCTCCAGCCTGCCACTTTTGTGGCCAGCCCCAGCACCCGCGGCAGCAATGCCCGGCCCGCAACGCGACCTGCAGCAGCTGCGATCGCAAAGGACACTATGCCGGAGTATGTCTGGCGAAGAAAGCTCCAGCCTCAAACCCTCCCGCAGCCCAGAGCACTCGCTCCCCGAATTCGCAGGCCCACAGTCCCAGTAACGCTGCGGCCTGTACTCCGACTCCGCCCCCACCCACCACGTGAGACCCATGGGGGCCGTCATCTTGGCAAACCCCCACCACGCGGCCGGCCACGTGCGACTCATGGGGGCCGCCATCTTGGACGCCATCTTCCTCGCCGCCCGCCACGTGCAATCCACGGGGTTGACCATCTTGGGCTCCATCCTCTCCAAACTCAGCAACTCAGATCGAAGACTACGACCTCAGCGGGCATTCATCACGGGACCACTACAGTACAGCTGATCGAGCCGCCGCCTACCCGCAACTCAGCGCGGTCACGTCGGACCAGTCGCGTCCGAAACACCTCCGCAACTCAATGATGACCGTTAAGATCAACGGGTACAGGACACCGTGCCTCTTCGACTCCGGGAGCACCAAGAGCTTCGTACACCCAGATCTGGTAAGACGCTGTTTACTCCCTGTTTTTCCTGCATGGCAAACTATCTAGCTCGCTTCGGGCTCCCACTCTGTTCACCTCCAAGGGCACACCGTCGCGACCCTAACGATCTAAGGTGCTAGTTACTCTAATTTTCAACTATATGTCCTGCCCTAACTCTGCGCCCCACTCTTACTGGGACTCGATTTCCAGTGTAACCTCAAACGTCTCACCCTCAGCTTCGGCGGACCCCTACCCCCACTCACCATCTGCAGCCTAGCCACGCTGCGAATCTCCCCCCTCCTCTCTTTGCCAATCTCACTCCGGACTGTAAACCCGTAGCCACTCGCAGCAGGCGGTACAGCCTGCAGGACAGGGTGTTTATCAGAACTGAGGTCCGGAGGCTCCTACGTGAGGGGATCATAGAGGCCAGTAACAGCCCCTGGAGAGCTCAGGTTGTGGTCGTCAAGACCGGGGAAAAATTCCGCATGGTCGTGGACTACAGTCAGACCTTTAATCGGTTTACGCTTCTCGATGCGTACCCCCTCCCCAGGATTGCAGACATGGTGAATCAGATCACCCAGTATCGTATTTTCTCCATGGTCGATCTGAAGTCTGCATACCACCAGCTCCCAATCCGCCCGGAGGACCGCCACTACACAGCGTTCGAGGCCGATGGCCGCCTCTTCCATTTCCTCCGGGTTCCCTTTGGCGTCACGAACGGGGTCTTGGTGTTCCAACGAGCAATGGACCGAATAGTGGACCAGTACGGGCTGCGGGCCACGTTTCCGTACTTGGATAACGTCACCATCTGCGGCTATGACCAGCAGGACCACGATGCCAACCTCCATCGATTTCTCCAGACAGCCCAGAAACTCAACCTCACTTACAACATGGAGAAATGTGTTTTCCACACGACCAGGCTAACCATCCTCGGCTGTGGCGTGGAAAACGGAGTCCAGGGCCCTGACCCGGACCTCTCCCTCATTGACCCAGGGCCCTCAAACGATGCCCGGGATTCTTTTCATATTATGCCCAGTGGGCCCCTCAATATGCGGACAAAGCCCGCCCACTATTTAAGGCCACACTTTTTCCTGTCGGCTCAGGCTCGCCAGGCCTTCAACTGCATCAAGGAGGACATCGCCAAAGCGGCCATGCGGGCGGTGGATGAATCCGACCCTTTCCAGGTTGAGAGCGATGCCTCAGAGGTAGCTCTTGCAGCCATATTAAATCAGGCAGGGAGACCAGTCGCATTTTTCTCCCAAACCCTCTCTGCTTCGGAACTTCGACACTCCTCGGTCGAAAAAAAAGCACAAGCCATTGTGGAGGCTATACGTCACTGGAGGCACTACCTCGCAGGTAGAAGGTTCACCCTCATCACCGACCAAAGATCGGTTGCCTTCATGTTTGACAACTCGCAAAGGGGCAAAATTAAAAATGATAAAATCCTGAGGTGGAGGATCGAGCTCTCCACCTACAAATACGGCATTATGTATCAACCGGGGAAGCTCAACGAGCCCTCAGATGCCCTGTCCCGTGGCGCGTGCGCCAACCACCAGAGCGACCGCCTGAAAGCCATCCACAATTACCTCTGCCACCCAGGGGTGTTGCTCGTTCTGGGTGAGTGTGCTTTACACTCAATTTGGCTCTGTTTCGTTCCTTAGTTTTAGAGTCGCCAGGTATCGTTAAGATACCACCACAAGTTTCAAGTTCAAGTTCAGACCAATAACTCCACACACCAGTTAGTAAGTTCAAACAAGACACGTTTATTATAATACAGTTATCTACTAATTATGCACATAAAACTACAAGACTAGGCTAATCCTACCACTAATAGGCCAAATACTTATCTGGAATAAGGGAACTGCCGGATCAGGGAACAACGGCCTCTATCTTTGTCCTGGATCCGCAGGCTTCCAGTCGGTGTGGACTAAAGGGGTCAAGAGTGTCTACTCTCGTAGCGTGCGCTGTATGACACTTACTTGGTGGTGGCTGCTGTTGGTCAGGCCTCTCCTCTCCGTGGTCAAGTTGAAGAGCTGCTACAAAGGTGTTCTTGTTGGGAGGGCCGGCTGAGAGAGCTGGTCAAGGAGAGACTGGCTGAGAGAGAGAACTGGGGTCGGGGTCTCTGTCTTATACCTCTCCCAGGGTCTCACGTCCACTTGGGCGGACCCTCTATACACTCGCAATTGATTGGGTCTCTTCCCATTTTCCCTGCATTCTTTGTAATCTTCCATTTTGTGTTGGGCAGTGGCCACCCCAGGTGGCTACACTAAGAGACACTGAAGAAGCAGTGTAGCGACCTAAAGGCAGCTTTAAGGGCACTCCATGCTGCCACCACTGAGCAAAGGTAAAGCACCATAGACCACGCTAAATGTAGGAAGCAGATTGCGGAGCTGCAATCTCTGCTTTCTGTGCAGAATGGCTTCCAAGAGACCTTTGGAACACAGTTAGAAGAAGAGAATGCCCCAGGTTGGCAAGAGTTGAGTGAGACAGCGCAGCGCTATGTTCAGGGAACATGTGCGCCAGCAGCGCAACAGAAAAGGAAAGCGCCCCAACCCCCCACAGATCAGATAGCACCCGCACCAGACAAAGCCCGCCCACTATTTAAGGCCACACTTTTTCCTGTCGGCTCAGGCTCGCCAGGCCTTCAACTGCATCAAGGAGAACATCGCCAAAGCGGCCATGCGGGCGGTGGATGAATCCGTCCCTTTTCAGGTTGAGAGCGATGCCTCAGAGGTCGCTCTTGCAGCCACATTGAATCAGGCAGGGAGACCAGTCGCATTTTTCTCCCGAACCCTCTCCGCTTCGGAACTTCGACACTCCTCGGTCGAAAAGGAAGCACAAACCATTGTGGAAGCTATACGTCACTGGAGGCACTACCTCACAGGTAGGAGATTCACCCTCATCACCAATCAAAGATCGGTTGCCTTCATGTTTGACAACTCGCAAAGGGGCAAAATTAAAAATGATAAAATCCTGAGGTGGAGGATCGAGCTCTCCACCTACAAATACGACATTATGTATCGACCGGGGAAGCTCAACGAGCCCCCAGATGCTCTGTCCCGCGGCACGTGCGCCAACCACCAGAGCGACCGCCTGAAAGCCATCCACAATTACCTCTGCCACCCAGGGGTCACCCGGCTCGCCCACTACGTTAAAGCCCAAAATCTGCCTTTCTCCACTGAGGAGGTAAAAGCCATCACCAGGGATTGCCCGATCCGTGCGGAGTGCAAACCGCACTTCTATGGACAAAACAGGGCCCACCTGGTCAAGGCTTCTAGGCCCTTTGAACGCCTCGCTATCGATTTCAAAGGGCCACTCCCCTCGGCTAATCGGAATGTGTACTTCCTGAATGTCATCGACGAGTTCTCCCAATTCCCTTTTGCTATCTCGTGCCCCAATCTGACCTCCCACACAGACATTAGGGCCCTGCATAGTATCTTCACCTTGTTTGGTTTCCCCAGCTACGTACACAGCGACCGGGGTTCGTCCTTTATGAGCGACGAGCTGCGTCAGTACTTCCTCGACAAAGGCATCGCCTCGAGCAGGACTACCAGCTATAACCCCAGGGGGAACGGACAGGTGGAGAGGGATAACGCGACGGTCTGGAAGACCGTCCCACTGACCCTCCGGTCCAGGAATCTCTCGACTTCCTATTGGCAGGAAGTCCTCCCCGACGCGTTCCATGCTATTAGGTCCCTCCTATATACCGCCATCAACCAGTCCCCTCACGAGCAGCTCTTTGTTTTTTCCAGGGGCACTACCACGGGCCCAGTACTCCTCCAGAAGCACGTCAGGGCACACAAAACTGACCCACTCATAGAAAGAATGCTTCTACTACACTCAAACCCCCAATACGCCTTCATAGAGTACTTTGATGGCCGTCAGGACACTGTATCCCTCCGGGACCTCGCGCCTGCAGGATCTAATCCCACCACTACCACCGCCGAGGTACCCCTCACACTACACCCCACCCAACTCACCACGCCCCCGCACCTACCGGTTCGCTACACATGTTCCGCGCGCCCGCACCCAGAAGCTTCCAGCGCCCCCAGTCCCCAGTCGAACCAGACAGGTACGAAGTTCGGACAGAATCACCCCCGGAGTCCGCCATCGTACCCCAACCGACCGTTATCGTCCAGCCACAAGAAGAGGCTGCAACGCCGGTGCTCCGCCGATCACAACAGACAACTCGACCACCGGACAGACTCAATTTGTAAGCCATCACCCCCGCCGGACTCGATTTTTTTCACAGGGGGTGAATGTGGTGAATTATAAACACTAATAATCCACACTGTATTGTACCACATGTGTTGAGTCTGTACTTTGTGCTAGATCATGTGTAATCGCGTGGCCCTGCCCATAGCGGGAGACAAGGAGTTTGTACTGGGCTCCACCTTTGGCTCCGCCCATGGCTCCGCCCATGGCTCCTCCCCCTACCGGTAGTGTAAAGGTCAATTGCTGTGAGCCTGCTGCCAGTTCATCAAGAGTTTATCTCGTCACAGGCAGGCTCTGTTGTAAGACGATTAAAACCACCGTTCACTTCTAACCACGTGTCGCGTGAATTGATGGTCTCATCACGGGGGGAGCCACCCGCGCTAGCTAACTAAAGTCGGAGGTGAGGTGAAAGGAGGGCTGCTGACATTGGAGCCTGGTTAGCAGGTTTCTATGGGCCTATGAGGCGAGCGGGGGGGGGGGGGGGGGGGGGGGGGGGGGGGGGGTGGGGGAAGAGATCGATGCTGGGAGATGTTTTTTCGAGAGGAAATGTATGGGGGGTTTTGGGAGGGGGGGATGGGGTTTGATGTTAATAATGGATAGGGGCGGGTCAGGCTTATGGGGCAGGGTATGGGACTTATGTTAATAATGGATAGGGGCGGGTCAGGCTTATGGGACTGGTGGTATGATGATGGTGGATAAGAAGGATGGGGAGGGTGAGAGACCCCCAGTTAGGATAGTCACGTGGAACGCGAGGGGGTTAGGAGGTCCGGTCAAGAGGTCAAGGATGCTTGCGCATTTTAAAAGTTTGAAAGCCGATGTAGCAATGCGGCAGGAGACTCACCTGAGGGTGAAGGACCAGGTGAGACTTAAAAAGGGCTGGGTTAGTCAGGTGTTTCACTCTGGATTTGACAGAAGGGCTCGAGGGGTAGCAGTAATGGCTAGCAGAAGAGTACGTGGAGAATGTGGTGGAAAATCAGGGGGGTAGATATGTGATTGTGACAAGGGTGCTGGAGGGGAGGTTAGTGGCGCTGTTAAGTGTATACGGTCCCAACTGGGACGATGTGGGATTCGCAAAGAAGGTGTTTGGGGCCATCCCCGACTTGGACACATACGAACTGATCGCGGGCGGGGACTGGAACTTGGTGCAGGAGCAAAGGTTGAACAGGTCACGGCCGCGCTCGCTGGTCCCATCAAGGGGGATGAAGGCATTGGCTGGGCTAATGGTGGAAATGGGAGGGATGGACTCTTGGAGGTTTCTCCACCCAAGAGAATGGGAATACTCATTTTTCTCGGCAGTCCAGAAGGTATACTCGCAGATCAACTTTTTCATGGTGGGGAAGGTTTTAATGGCTGGGGTTATGGGCTTGGAATACTCGACAATTGCAGTATCAGATCATGCTCCGCATTGGATGGATATGGTACTGGAGAAGGATGTAGCGCAGAGGCTGAGGAGGAAATTAGATGTGGGATTTTTGGGGGACCAAGGGTTCTGTGACAAAATTGTAAAGGTAATTGAGGAATATGTAAGTTTCAACTGTACAGGTGAGGTGTCGAAGGCAGTTGTCTGGGAGGCTCTAAAGGCGGTGGTGAAGGGTGAGGTCATCTCGTTTAAGGCCAGGGTGGACAAAGAGGAGAGGTTGGAGCGGCAGAGGGTAACAGGTGAGATGTTGGAGGTAGATAGGAGTTATGCAAAAGGTGGGGACCCAGCGAAGTTGGAAAAGGGGAAGGAATTACAGGCGCGCTTCGACCGACTATCTACCAGAAAGTCGGTGTGCAAACTGAGGCGAGCAAGGAGTGCAGTTTACGAGCATGGAGATAAGGCAAGGTATGTTAGCAGGTCAGCTCCGGAGGGAGGCAGCGGTAAGGGAAATTGTTCAGGTGAGGGACAGGGCAGGGAGGTTGTTAGTGGCTCCAGATCAGATTAATAAGGTCTTTGAGGAATTCTATGAGAGGTTGTACAGGTCAGAACCACCTGGGGGAGACCGGGAGATGCAGGAATTTCTAGATGGGTTGAAGTACCCTAGGTTAGGAGAGGGGGACAGGGCGACATGAGAAGGAGCGATATTGGAGCAGGAGATAAAAGAAGGGGGTGTTGCCACAAACTTTGGGGCAGGTATCGATTTCCCTTTTGCTAAAAAAAGATAAGGATCCGATGGAGTGTGGGTCGTATAGGCCCATATCACTTCTGAATGTGGACGCAAAAGTATTGGCGAAGGTACTGGCGGGTAGGCTGGAGGAGTGCCTCCCGAAGGTGATAGGTGAAGATCAGACAGGGTTCGTGAGAGGGAGGCAGCTCTTTTCAAACATTAGAAGGGTATTGAATGTGGTTATGACACCGGCGGAGGGGAAGGAAACAGAGGTGGTTGTGGCATTGGACACTGAGAAGGCGTTTGACCGGGTAGAATGGGGGTACTTGATGGCAGTTCTGGAGCGGTTTGGGATTGGACCAAGATTTGTGAACTGGGTAAAGCTACTTTATAAGGAGCCGAGGGCGACTGTCCGCACAAGTAAAATCAGCTCGAGATACTCTTCTCTCCACCGTGGGACTAGGCAGGGATGTCCTTTGTCCCCCCCCTGCAGTTTGCACTCGTGATTGAGCCGTTGGCCATTGCATTAAGAAGTTCAGGGGTATGGAAAGGAATAGTGCGGGGGGGGGGGATAGAGCATAGGGTGTCCTTATATGCCGATGACATGCTGTTATACGTGTTGGAACCGAGTGTGTCGATAGGGGGAATATTGGAGCTGCTTTGAGTATTTCAGTCTTTCTCGGGGTACAAACTAAATCTAGACAAGAGTGAGTATTTTGTGGTGTCTCGGCCGGGGCTCTGGGCAGGGGTTGGAGGGCTGCCATTCCGGACGCCAGGGACTCACTTTAGGTACCTTGTGTGCAGGTTGCCCGGGAGCCGGGGGGGGGGGGGGGGGGGGGGTAAATGAATGTGTTGCAGCGATTTCTGTTTATTTTCCAATGCCTGCCAATTTTCCTGCCAAAGGCTTTTTTCAGAGAGACTTAAGGAACGATTACCATGTTCATATGGGGATGGAAGGTTGTCTGAGTTAGAAAGGTGCTGCTACAGAGAGGAAGGCAGGCAGGGGGGGTTGAGTCTTCCGAACCTGATGTATTATTGCTGGGCGGCGAATGTGGAGAAGGTGCGGAGCTGGGTCAGAGGGGTTGATTCCCAGTGGGTCAGAATGGAGGAGAGTTTGTGCAGGGGGTTGGGACTGAAAGCACTAGCAACAGCGCCGCTCCCGATGGCCCCGGGGAAATATTCACAGAATCCGGTAATAATAGCTTCATTGAGAATTTGGAGGCGGTTTCACCAACACTTTGGGTTGGGGGGCAGGGTCACGGGAAATGCCGATTCGGGGGAACCACAGATTTGAGACAGGGAAGTGGGATGGAAATTTTCGGAACTGGGAGGAGAAGGGGATTAAGACACTAAAAGATTTGTTTCTTCGGGGTCGGTTTGCAGGATTGAAGGAGCTGGAAGCGAAGTATGGGCTGGAGCAGGGGGAAATGTTTAGATACATGCAGGTTCGAGATTTTGCCAGAAAGGAGATACTGGGCTTCCCTGGGAGCCGGCCTCCACATTGCTGGAGGAGGTGCTGACGACAGGGGGACTGGAGAAGGAGGTAGTGTCGGCGGTTTACGTGGCTATTTTGGAAGAGGAGAAGGCACCACTGGAAGGGATCAAAGCACAGTGGGAGGAAGAGTTGGGAGAGGATATGGAAGAGGGGTTCTGGTGTGAGGCGCTCCGGAGAGTTAATGCCTCCACCTCGTGCACGAGGTTGGGGCTGATACAGCTGATGGTGGTATACAGAGCACACCTCACGAGGGCGAGGATGAGCCAATTCTTTGAAGGGGTAGAAGATGTGTGTGAACATTGCAAGGGGGGGGGGGGGGGGGCGCTAATCACGTTCATATGTTGTGGTCCTGTCCAAACCTGGAGGATTACTGGAAGGAGGTTTTTAGGGTAATTTCAAAAGTGGTGCACGTGAAACTGGACCCGGGCCCCCGGGAGGCCATATTCGGGGTGTCGGACCAGCCATGGTTGGAAACGGGTGCGGAGGCAGATGTTGTAGCCTTCGCCTCGTTGATTGTCCGAAGGCGGGTCCTGATGGGTTGGAGAGCAACCTCTCCACCCTGTTGCCTGGCGTTGCGGGGGGACCAGCTGGAATTCTTGACTCTTGAGAAGGTGAAGTTTGAACCCTCCTTGGTGGGAGGGTTGGGGGGGAGGGGGACTGTGTGTGTTAAAGATGACTGTGGGTGATCCCTGATTCCTTTTTGTCATTTGTTTGTGTGAACATGCGGGCTAATGTTTGGGGTTTGGTGGGAGGATGGGATCGTTGTTATTGATATGGGGACTGACATATTTGTTACTGATTATTGTTTATTGTTGGTGGATGTAAATTTGGGAGAAAATGTGAAAAAGGAGAATAAAAATAGTTTTTTAAAAAAGGATGGGCAATGCAATGCTGACCTAACCAGCGACGCCCACATCCCGTAATATGATTTTTTTTCAAAAATCACAATGATGCTTTTGGGAGCTTGCTTATAAAATTGGCTGCTGTGCTTCCTTCATTATGACAGCGGATGCATTTCAGAAGAACTTCTTCAGCTGTAAAGTGCTTGGAGGTAGCTGAGGTGGCCGTGAAAAGCAACCTTCCTTTTTTCTCTTTGTGTTTGCAACTCTAACAGAAAGGCCCAGACTGAAAGGCCAGCTGTTACTGGATCAGTTCCGAGTTTCTGTTTCAGGTCTGATGTTAGTCTCACCCTGCCCCTGACGTTTGTGTCCCCTGCAGCCTTGCTTTTAGAGCAGCTCGTTCAATTGGATCTGCAAAAATAGAAACCTCTCATTCCTGTCTGCGGAAAATCCTTCAAGTTGATAAACACAAAGCCTGCGATCTCAAGTAAATACAGATCAGAGCTGTTTTCAGCCACTGGTCGTCAATCTGGTTGCCATGCAGTGATATGTGTGTGTTATGTTCAGAGGTAGAACAAAGAAACCAATTACCCCCACGAGTGCATTTGGAACTGGCAAAGAAAGTCATGAGTGATTTAATTGCCTGATGTAATTCTTCTGATATGACTCATTCAGATAGACCATAATGCAATGGTATTCATTGCATGCAACTCTAGAAGAATACATCTGTCAGCACCTGAAAATAAAGAAAATCAATTGCCTACTTATGTGTGCAACAAAATTGATTTAAAAACTGTGGAACCATTTGACTCATTATTGAGCATATTAAAATGGCAATCATTGTAAGCAACTGCAAAAGAATATGCCATATCTGTCAGCACCTGAAAACAGAAAGGATTGGTCACCTACTTAAGTGTGCAACAAAATTCGTTTGAGGCCTCACGGTAGCATGGTGGTTAGCATCAATGCTTCACAGCTCCAGGGTCCCAGGTTCGATTCCCGGCTGGGTCACTGTCTGTGTGGAGTCTGCACGTCCTCCCTGTGTGTGCGAGGGTTTCCTCTGGGTGCTCCGGTTTCCTCCCACAGTCCAAAGATGTGCGGGTTAGGTGGATTGGCCATGCTAAATTGCCCGTAGTGTAAGGTTAATGGGGGGATTGTTGGGTTACGGGTATATGGGTTACGTGGGTTTAAGTAGGGTGATCATTGCTTGGCACAACATCGAGGGTCGAAGGGCCTATTCTGTGCTGTACTGTTCTATGTTCTAAAGCTGTGGGACCACAATTCTCAGTGAGAAAGAAGGGATCCACATTGACCCTGAAAGGACCCTGGCTCAGACAGCAGGGTCTCATCATTTTCAAATCAAGCGGCTGGTAATTAGGAGACATCAGAGGCACATGTCCCAGTTCATCTGCTGGAAGCTGCCCCACCAGATTTGCTTCTGAGGCCCATCCGTGGTTGAGGCGAAATCAGCATCAAAAGATCTTCAGCTTCAATGGGAGTCTTAACTTTAAGGTGATCAACGCCCTTCGAGGAACTATTTTATTACGTAACAAATGAAAAGGTCAGGATTTGAGCTGGGGCCTCTGCATCATTAACACCAGCTCGGCCATAAAAGTATGTGAATGAGAAGGAACTTATGAAGTTATATAATATTAAGGTCACTTAAGGGCCTGATCCCACCACCACTGGAAATCAACCAAAGGCGGGAGGGGGACTTGCCACCTGGGAAGGCTGCCCCACAAACCCTGTCAGGTTTACTTGCAGCTGTATGTGAGCATATGAAGAATAGGAGAAGGCCATTCATTTCTTTAGCTCCACCATTCAATCGGTTCATGGCTGTTATGATCGTGGCCTCAACTCCACCTTCCACCTTCCCCTGATAACCTTTGACTCCCTGTGGTGCTGCTAGTAGTGGAGATCTGCTGACCTCTGATTGGCCGGCACTTCTTGAGCACGATTTCCACCCATCTGGGGCCTTAGTTCGGTGGGAGACCCAAAGCTGTCCAGTCAAGTGCCTGACTGCATTCAAATAGTGTCGGGCCTCCTATTGAAAGAGAACACCGGATTCTCAATAGTTCTCCAGCCAGTGTGCAAGAAATTCCATCGCCTCAACTAAATTCCGCACATCATTTCCCAATAAGCTAGCAGCCAGATGATCTTCTGGAAACATGCAAGATTTAGAAAAAACAGTTATAATTAATGAAATGAGTAACATTAATGCTTTCAGTATAAAAAACTTTGAGCTCTCAAAACATTCTCACGTATCTAACTTGTGATTTAAACCAGTCAGCAATTTTATTGGGCACCAGGTGTAATCATCCCTTGCTGCATCACAAGGCAATTTGTCACCAGATTCAACAGAACCTTGTAAATTAATCTTTAAATTAAATTAGCAGCCAGTCCCACCTCACCTTGCCGATTTTATTGTTTAAAGGTCAATATGTTCTTGCGCAATCACCCTCAGTGCTTCACAACAACTCCCGAAGCGTGGTACATTGGCGAGACCATGCAGACTCTGCGACAACGAATGAACGGGCATCGCGCGACAATCACCAGGCAGGAATGTTCCCTTCCAGTCGGGGAACACTTCAGCAGTCAAGGGCATTCAGCCTCTGATCTCCGGGTAAGCGTTCTCCAAGGCGGCCTTCAGGACACGCGACAACGCAGAATTGCCGAGCAGAAAATTATAGCTAAGTTCCGCACAGGAGTGCGACCTCAACCGGGATCTTGGATTCATGTCGCATTACATTCACCCCCCCACCATCTGGCCTGGACTTGCAAAATCCTACCAACTGTCCTGGTTTGAGACAATTCACACCTCTTTAACCTGGGATTACCCCTCTCTCTGGCTCTGTAAAGATTTGATTACCCGCAAATGCTCGCATTCCAAGCATTGTCTTGCATCTTTGCATTTGTCTATATATATATATGTTTCTGGAACATATATCTTCATTCACCTGAGGAAGGAGCAGTGCTCCGAAAGCTTGTGTTTGAAACAAACCTGTTGGACTTTAACCTCGTGTTGTAAGACTTCTTACTGTGCTCAAATTTCTATGAGGCACAATTTCCCTTTCATGAAGCCATGCTAACTCTGCATCATTAGATAATGATTTTTCAAATATGCTGCCATTAGTTCCTTAATAATTGATTCCAAGGACGGCCTGTGGCAAAGTGGTAGCACTGGGACTGCTGCGCTGAGGACCTGGGTTCAAATCCCGGCCCTGGGTCACTGTCCATGTAGAGTTTGCACATTCTCCCCATATCTGCATGGGTTTCACCCCCACAACCCAAAGATGTGCAGGTTGGGTGGATTGGCCACACTACATTGCCCCTTAATTGGGAAAAAAAATAATTGCATACTCTAAATTTATAAAAAATAATTGATTCCAACATTTTTTTTCCAACAATCGATGTTTGGCTAATCGGCCTGCAGTTACCTGCTTTTTGCCTTCCTTTTTGAATAGGGTGTCACATTGGCAGTTTTCCAATGCATCCACTATCTCTGTAGCCACATCTTTCAGGATCCGAGAATGCAAGCCATCAGGGCCCCCGGACTTATCTGTCTTTTGCCTCATTAGTTTGTCTAATACTACTCTTGTGATAGTATTTAACTCCTCCCTGTATTCTTTAGTATTAATGGGATGTTCAAACTATCTTCCACCATCATTTTTTTAAACATAACTTTATAATAATCTTTATTAGTGTCACAAGTAGGCTTTCATTCATAATACTGCACAACAAATACAATTCCAGATTCAACTACCCTAACAGCTTCCTGCAATAGGAAATGAAAGGCTGCCATCTTGAGAAGAACCCTTCTGCCCATCCCCTCACATTCTAATATACTTGACCTTTTCATGGTGCAAAAACTCCAAATGGTCACTTAACCAAGACGAAGCACTGGCCGGAACAAGAGACCTCCACCCAAATGGAACTCGCCTTCGGGTTATTAGCAAAGCGAAGGCAAGAGCATCCGTGTTCGCCCCTGTCTGCAACTCCAGTCAGTCCGAGTCCCCAAAGGGCAAGGTTCAAACTCAATCCTAAGAATCCGTAACATGGTGCTGGAGAAGGAGACCCAAAAGCTCACAAGTTTAGGACAAAACCAGAACATATCCAGATGATTCGTCAAACCCCGTGGACAATGCTATCCTCTATTTCCGTAAAAAATCCCACTCATCCGTGCCCTGGTCAGATAGGGTCCTAAGTCCTGAAAGACGTGCTGTTAGGTGAATTGGACATTCTGAATTCTCCCTCCGTGTTCCCGAGCAGGTGCCGGAGTGTGGTGACTAGGGGATTTTCACAGTAACTTTGTAATAAGAATAATAATCGCTTATTGTCACAAGTAGGCTTCAATGAAAGTTACTGTGAAAAGCCCCTAGTCGCCACATTCCAGCGCCTGTTCGGGGAATCCCGTATGAGAACTGAACCCACGCTGCTGCCTTGCTCTACATTACAAGCCAGCAATTTAGCTCACTGTGCTAAACTAGTCCCTATTGTAATGTTAATGCAAGTCTGCTTGTGACAATAATAAAGATGAGGATGATTCACCACCTTGAACTGAATTAAGCTGAGCCTATCACACGAGGAGGTGGAGTTGACCCTGTGTAGAGTGAGACTCACTCTACACCCCTCCCCCATCAAAACCCTGCCCCAGCTCCCTCTCCACTTCCTTCTGACCTCATCCCATGGAGCTTGCCACAGGGGAGTCGAAGACATTTTCGGGAGAGCGAGTGGTGCTTTCCCTTGAGCTGCTCGCTGTGGATGTGTGAGGGGTATGTGGGTGTGTGAGTGGAGAGTGATGAGAAGAGTGACTTACACTGGCAAAATGGAGACGATCATTCGTCCTCTTCCGGCACTGAATGGATGTCCTCCTCTGCAGGGAGCTGGTGTTTACCAGGGCAGGCACAGCCTCCCTTGTGGGGTTGGTGACCTTGCCTGAGGGTGTTCTCCCTGTGTGTGGGTACAGCATGTGCTGACGCTCCTCCATGACATCCATTTATCTGCCAAGGGATATCTCCGTGAACCTTGGGGCAGACGTCTAAGCTGCCATTCTGATAGGAGGACCATGAAGAAGGGGCTAGGGAGTGCTGGGGCAGCTTTTAAATAGAACGTCCCATTGAAGCACTCAGCTGATGACAGGACAGGTGAATCAGAGGCCGCCCGCCACAGAGGCGGCATGAATCCCTTGCAAAAAATGTATTCTATGTGAGTGGCTAAAAATAGAGCATGAACACCTGCCGTCACCCCTGGTGGGCTAATCACAGCTTTTCCTGCCTGAAACCACACTTGGCCAAAGCATGGGAAAATTCTGCCCATTCATTATGATAAATCTCATGAAAATTGTATTCATGGCTTGATCTTCAATTTATTTTAGTGACACTTTGGTGAATTTTCTGATACCAGTGATGAAACAGCAAGACCCAGAGCAGTTAGCATTGTGCTCATTGATTTCATATTGTCCTATTATTCCAAGATTACCATTCACAATGAACTCCCAGCTCGCGTAGAACCTACCTAGGTCAGCATCTTGAGCATAAATCTGGAAAATAACCGTTTCAAGCAGCTCTTAATGGTTATGGCAGTGATGCTTTATTATTGCTGAGCTGCTTTGTCCCCGATGGTATTGAGCTTTTTGAGTGTTGTTGGAGTGCTGCTGTTCACACAATAACAGCCTGGTATGATGACTGATCATACTATAGAATGGTTGTAGCAACAGAAGGAGACCATTCAGATGTATCCATGCCAGAACAACAGCTTGGCTCACTCCACTTTCCCATGTTTAACCCTTAACTCTGAAATTTTATTCTCCTCAGATAATGATCCAATTTCCTCTTGAAAACCCCAATTGAATTTGCCTCCACCACACACTCAGGCAGTACATTTCAGAAAACCACTTGCTGTGTAAAAAATAAAGTACTTCCTCATGTCACCTTTGGTTCTTTCTCACCTTAAGTTGGTTCTTGGCTTTTCCACCAAGGGAGGCAGTTTCTCAATAACTACTCGCTCTATTAACTCTCCTCTCAACCTTCTCTTCTCTAAGGAGAACAGCCCAGTTTCTCCAATTTATCCTTTTAAATGAGGTCCCTCAACCCCAGAACCATTCTCATAAATCTGCACCCATTCAAATGTCTTGCAATCTTCCTGAAGTGTGGAACCAGTGTTTTATCAATGTTCACCATAACTTCCTTGTTTTATACTCCATGTATAAATTCAGGATCTTGTATATCTTATTAACTTTCTCAGCCAGCTTCAACAATTTGTGCACATATACTTTCAGGTCCCTCTTTAGAATTGTTCCCTTTATTTCATATTGCCTCTCCTTATTTTTTTCTACCAAAATGAATCACTTCAGTTTCATTAAAAATTTAATCTGTCACTCATTGACAGTTTATCACGATTCTCCTCACAGTTTGTAAGTTTTGTGCCATCTCCAATTTTTGAAATTGTGCCCTACATATTCAAGTCAAGGTCATTAAAATAGATCAAGAAAAGCAGTACTCCTCATACTGACCCCTATTATACACCTTTATCCAGTCTGAAAAACAACTGCTCACCACATCCCAGTTTTCCCGCCAGCTTCCTATCCATGTGCCACAATCCCTTTTATTCCAGGGCTTTAACTTTATGGACAAGTTTGTTATGTGACACTTTATCAAACTCCGTTTTGTAGTCTATGTATACCATTTCATCTACATCACCCTCATCTATCCCCTTTGTTACTTCATTAAAAAACACAATTAAATTAGCTAAATAATTATTTGCCCTTAAATCCATGCTGACTTTCATTGATTCATCTAATTTTGTCCAAAGACTGTTAATTGTGTCCCCATTATCACCTGTAAAAGCTTTCCCACGATTGGGGTTAAACTGCCCTTTAGTAGTTTTTTAATTATATTTTTGAAAAAAGGTATAACTTTGCATTTCTCCAGTCCTTTGACACCATCCCTGTATCTGACACAGATTGGAAAATTAGGGTCAGTGCTTCTTCGGTTTGCATCCTTACTTGCCTTCTTTTCCTCAAATGCATTTCATCTGGTACTGGTGACTTATCAACTTTAAATACATGCAGCCTTTCTTTTTGTAAATAAATTTAGAGTAGCCAATTACTTTTTTTACAATTAAGGGGCCATTTAGCATGCCCAACCCACCTACCCTGCACATCTTTGGGTTGTGAGGGCGAAACCCACGCAGACACGGGGAGAATGTGCAAACCCCACACGGACAGTGACCCAGAGCCGGGATCGAAACTGGGACTTAGGCGCCGTGAGACAGCAGTACTAACAACTGTGCCACCATGCTGCCCACATGCAGCCTTTCTAATACCTCCTCTTCATCAATTATTAGTAAATCAAGGGCTGGATTCACTGGTCTCACAGCTGTGTGGTCCCCGGAGGTTGGGCACAGCACGCCGTTTGCTGATGGCGGGATTTTCCTCTCCCGCCATTGTCACTGATTTCTCATTGAAGCCACTCTGTGTTGCCGGGCAACCCATGGGGAGGGCAGGGGGGGGGGGGTGTTGCTGCCAGCGGAGCCAGTGAATCCCACCCGCCAGCGAATGGCTGGAGAATTCCAGCCCAAGTATCGCATCCACCTCCTCACTCACTATGACTTGGGAAGCATGTTCCTTAGTGAAGTGAAGTGTTCATTTAATACCTTGGTCATGCCCACTGCTTCTGTCCATCAAGGATAAGCCTCTCAACTACACATTAGACTTTTTAACCTTTTGCGGTGGGAAAACCCTTTGAAATGTCATTGACCCCTGTTGGTATTGGTAAATCCTGAATTTAAGTGATCCCCAAGCATACAACATAAAAACATTTCAACATCGTTAACAAAATAGGTTTGGGGCAGCATGTGGCGCAGTGGATAGCACTGGGACTGCGGCGCCGAGGACCTGGGTTTGAATCCTGGCCCTGGGTCACTGTCCATGTGGAGTTTGCACGTTCTCCCCGTGTCTGTGTGGGTTTCACCCCCGCAACCCAATGATGTGCTGGTTAGGTGGATTGACCACGCTAAATTGCCCCTTAAGTGGAAAAGAAAAATAACTGGCTGCTCTAAATTTATTAAAAAAAAACAAAATAGGTTTGAGCCTGCAGATGTCTTTCTAAACTTGCACATGTTGCATCCGATTTAAAAGTATAGCTGACAGACCAAACCTGCTTCATATTCTGATGGAGTGCTCACTGTCATGTGAGAGTACCTTTAAGAAATGCGTGTTTATACATGGGTGTGTATATAAATATCTGTAGTGAGAGTACCTTTAAGAAATGGGTGTTTACTACTGCAGTGATGTCAGAGAGTGGGTGGAGCTGGGCTGTCTGTCAGCTTTTTACTCTAATTTTTGAGCAGGCTACAGGGTGTGTTTTAGTTTCATTTCAGTGTTGGAGCTGAAGCCAGACTTAGTAGATGTACTGCTGTTCTCTCTGCTATCAAAAGACTATCTCTGGATCATTTGGTGAATTCAGAATTATAAATATTCTCAGTAATGAAGTTAAGCCTGATGTATTTTTGTTTTGTAGGTTTTTTGAGTCTTATGGATGTTAAAAGGACAGCTTAATCATTAGTGTTAAATTCTTTGGGGGTTGTTTTTGAATTGATGGTTGCTAAGATGTTCACTGTGTGTTTCAAAAAGGTAAACTTGAGTTCATAGAATAAACATTGTTTTGCTTTAAAAATTACTTTTCCATTTCTGCTGTACCACACCTGTAGAGTGGGCCGTGTGCTCCCCTTACCACAATCTATTAAAAGTTGTGGGTCAGGTGAACTCCATGATATACTTTGGGGTTCTCCAAACCCTTTAAACGTCACATAAACAGTGTCATAATATACACCAGTGTATCATGGTACAGACACACACTGATGGACACACACAGGGACCAATCAACATGTACAAACACAGAGCCAATCACCAGTTAGAATACACACACAATAAAGGCCGAGGGCACCACGGTTCCCGCTCATACTGGGTGCTGCCTCTGAGTGTAACAAGAACTCATCCAGCCCAGCACAGAGTGCTGACAGAATCAACTAGTTTGGAAAAGGCTTAGGTCTCTAGTTAAAGTTAGCATCATTTAGACCCACAGTCATCATGTGTTAGTTAGTTAGAAGTTAGTTAATAAAATTGAGTTGAACCTTCATCAGTGTTGGAAGTGTCTGTTCATCTCTCACGTCCACACTAGCCAACACTTCACACAGCACAGATGTCGGTAATGCCATGCTGGGGTTGCGCAGATGGGAAGTGTGGGAAAAGACAGATGTGTCGTATAGGGCTGCATGTCACACTCATGGAATTGATTCAGAGCACCTGTGACACAAAATATGGGGCCAACGACCATTGCAGGATCCAGTCTGTGAAATCAGCTCCAGATAAACGAGAAGATGGCAGAGCAAGAGAAAGCTGTCAAGATATTAAGGCCACAGCAGTAGCTTTCTATGCCATTTAGATTCCCATGCAGGCATGCACAGAGTGGTTATGACTTGTAAATCATTTACTGCTGCCCCGAGTAAAGCACTGACTAAACCGTATCCTCTGTCCCCCTGCCAAGGCAAACTGACCTATGAATGTGTAACATATAGGGGAGTACCTTAGAACACACCAAAGTATTGAACATAGGATGCATGGTAAAGGGGCAGATCATCGACATGGATACCATCATTACACGTGAGAACAGCACCCACCATGTACACGGTACAAACTCATGCGACTCAGCCAATGTTGTCTACCTCCTACGCTGCAGGAAAGGATGTCCCGAAGCGTGGTACATTGGCGAGACCATGCAGATGCTGCGACAACGAATGAACGGGCATCGCGCGACAATCACCAGGCAGGAATATTCCCTTCCAGTTGGGGAGCACTTCAGCAGTCAAGGGCATTCAGCCTCTGATCTCCGGGTAAGCGTTCTCCAAGGCAGCCTTCAGGACACGCGACAACGCAGAATTGCCGAGCAGAAAATTACAGCCAAGTTCCGCACGCACGAGTGCGGCCTCAACGGGGATCTTGGAGTCATGTCGCATTACGTTCACCCCCCACCATCTAGCCTGGACTTGCAAATCCTACCAACTGTCCTGGCTTGAGACAATTCACACCCCTTTAACCTGGGACTACCCCCATCTCTGAATCTGTAAAGATTTGATTACCCGCAAATGCTCGCATTGGCAAGCATTGTCTGGCATCTTTGAATTTATCTATAGATATATATATATGTTTCTGGAACATATCTCTTCATTCACCCGAGGAAGGAGCTGTGCTCCGAAAGCTCGTGTTTGAAACAAGCCTGTTGATGCTGTAAGACTTCTTACTGTGCTCAGCCCAGTCCAACGCCAGCATCTCCGCATCATAGAAATTTGAGAAAGTCTCAATCAGAATGGATAGAGGGGGACCAGTGGATGTGTTGTATTTGGATTTCCAGATGTTAAGTCGTAAGAGCCCTTGGTGTTGGAGGTAGTATATTGGCTTGGATAGAGAATTTGGTAATAGGCAGGAAACAGGGAGTGGGTACTGTGTTACTTTTTAGGTTGACGATCTGCAACCAGTGGGTTCCACAGGGATCAGTGGTGGGACCACAGCCGACTTGGAGGAAGGAAGCAAATGTACTGTAGCCAAATTTGAAGATAACGCAAAATAGGTGGAAAGGCAAGTTGCAAGGGGGATACAAAGATATTGATAGATTAAGTGGACAACTGGAGTATAATGTGGGAAAATGTGAAGTTGTTCATTTTGGAAGTGAAATCAAAACAGTATAAATGGAGAAAACCTGCAACACAAAAAGGGACATAGGGGTACACGTGCACGAAATACAAAGCTTGCAGACAGGTGCAGCAGGTAATCAGGAAGGCTAATGGAATATAGGCCCTTATTTCACAGGTGTTGGGAGTACAAGAGGGATGTCTTGCAGCTGTACAATGTACAGGTGAGACCACATCTGGAGTACTGGGAGCAGTTTTGGTCCCCTCATTTAAGATATTACTTCAATGGAGCAGTTCAGAGAAGGTTCACTAGGATCATTCTGGTATGGAGGGATTATCTTATGAGCAAACGTTAAACAGGTTGGGAGAATCAAGGACAGAGGGCAGAATCTAGGAGGGGATAGTCTCAGAATAAAGGGGTGTCAATTTAAGACTGAGATGAGGAGGGAATTCTTCTGAGAGGGTCGAGTGTCTTTGGAACTCCTTGCCACAGAGAGCTGTGGGGGCAGAGTACTTATGTATATTTCAGGCCGAGATAGATTCTTGATCAGTAAGGGAATCAAGGGGTACAGGACAAGGGCAGGAAAACGGACACGAGGAATGTCGGATCAGCCATCCTATTGAATAGACGAGCAGGCCCAAAGGGTCTACTCCTTTCCTATTTCTTACTATCTTATGTACTTAGTAACCCATGTGAATCTTCATATCATTGTGTATTTGTTAAGCGAAGGGGAGAGTAAAAAGTATTGCATAATAATTCAACTTTCCATTTAATAAATGTTTTTTCTTGGGTTTTAAAACTAATTAGCAAGCCTGTGACTTTCTATTTAACAAAACGTGGAGGAACAAAGTAAAAGCTACAGCTTTTTAAGCCATAGTACCATTCTGGAATTATTCTGTACAGTTATATCAACTGGGATTGTAACAAACGTTATACTACAGTTGTATAAAATCTTGCCCAGACCCCATTAAGTCTGGACACCCATCCTTGGGAAGGATATATTGGCTACGGGTATTATGCCAGAGCTACAATACAAGGACAAATGGCATGAACATTGTTCATGTTCTCTCAAGTATAAAAAATTGATTCAATAGAGAGATAAAATGACCAATAGACTCAATAAATGGGTGCTGAAAATCCAAAAATAGAGGCCATAAAATTATAGGCAGGGCACTCGTAGTTGCTGCAGCAAAAATCTGGAAGTAGTGGAAGAGCCAAGTAAAACTTTAAATGGACACATTTTGGTTAGGTACAGTATCAGGTATATAGAGCAACAATGGGAGAAATGGAGTCGAGGTATTGGTCACCCATTATCAAACAAGATGGAGCAAAGAACTAGATGATAAATGGCTCACTCTAACTAAATAATGGTAGTTGCTTTAGTTTTTAAATCTGACATGTAATAATGTTACTTCAGAAAGAATTCAGTAACCAGATAAATGCAGTTTGAAAATGGGATAATTCTAA
The DNA here is from genome assembly GCF_902713615.1 of Scyliorhinus canicula. NCBI lineage: Eukaryota > Metazoa > Chordata > Chondrichthyes > Carcharhiniformes > Scyliorhinidae > Scyliorhinus > Scyliorhinus canicula. The sequence goes on along the minus strand of NC_052152.1, from coordinate 38,439,419 downwards.
GCCTCTCCGAGATGCGTCTCTGCCCAGATGAAGCAAAGGCAGAGCTTTGACTAGTTAGATTAGAAAAAAGTCTACTTTGAGGAACTATTGTTGGACCACAGTACACGAAACTCCATGACACAAAACAAACACCACACAGTTAATGCATCAAATATTTAATGTCATCGTCAAATAACATTTAGACTCTGTCTACAAGACATACTTTGTTAAACATGATTGAACAAATGACTTTGAATAATTATTTATTAGCTCTTTAAGGCCAACTAATTCATCATTCCACATTTCTCAATTAAAAAGTTGCTAAATATCACCAAGTGCAACAACATTTCAGTATATTAACTGTTCTACTCAAGAATCAGTAATGGTAAACTTTTAGATGAATTTTTTAAAAAATCACTGACAATAATGATGTATTGAGGATTTTTTTTTCTTACAACCTACACAAAATATACAAATACTATAGAACAAAATCTGCCTTACCGGTGAGAACTACATTATGTGCTTGTCAAAACGAAGACAGCCAACAGTATAAACATATTTACACATCGTAACTCAGGAATGAGATTTTGCAACTTGTACCACTTTGTATTGCACCAAAAATCAATTTCTATCATTTGGTTCCATTCTGCATGCATTTTGAATCCCTCTTCTGGATTATATCCTGTAAAATGATTCTCCCTCAACTTCCTCATCTGTAATGACTTCTTTCAAGCTTTTCAATACTCTACATCGAATTTCCATGTAACCTCTTCTGATCAGATACCTGCTCCTGTCTTTATTACTTACTTGTTTAAAAATGCATCATATGTGCAACTCCTTCTCTCCATGTTAATGTTAAATATTTATTTGATCCCTTTCTACTTCAATTGTTGTAACCACCAATCTCAAGAATGCCAAAATCATTTGTAAGATGCAAGTGTGCTTTTACTGCTCATGTATCAGTTTGTGAATAGAAAATGTTCATGTAAATATCGAAGTCAGCACTAAAAAACTGAAAAGGCACTCGATTCACTTTGTATCCATGGTCTCCTTCCAAAACAAAAAATTCACTCAAAATAAATCTTTAGGTCTGGTCAATGAGTCCTTCAGCATTTCAATTACAAAATGCAATTAGGATGAGTGAACATCAGCATCGGAGCTTTCACATTCCTCTTGATGCAGGAAATCCAAAGATAAAACTCATACAGAACAGTTTAAGTAGAATGACCGTTCTACCTAAATCAGACACTAGTAACAAATGTGTATATATTTAATTATACTGGAGTTGTGCCTTTAGACTCCTAAGTAGATATATGCAGCTGATACATAACTACACAGTACTGCACTGATCCTTTAGAATACATTTTAAAAGTCAGCTGACGTTTAAGAGAAGATACAGGTGTACACTACCATTGGTCGGGATTTTCCAGTTGTTCCCACCGGCGGGATCCTCCAGTCCCCGCCATGGGTTCGCGGTATCAAAGGGAGTGAACAACAGACAGTGGTGGGACTGAAAAATCCCACTGCCAGCCAATGGTGGGCCACCTCCGCTGCAAAACACGCTGCGGGGGAAAATCTGGCCCATTATTTATTTACTCAATACTACACAGTAGTCAACAATTAAAGTTTCTTTCAAAGAAACAACACACATTTGCCAGCGAGGAGCAAATATCTCTATACAATCTAATAGGACTGCCTAACTGACAGTGGGGGTGACAATTCTGAACAAGAAATCAGAAGAGATGCATTCTTGACTGGACAGCTTTTCCCTTCAAAATGCGCTTAACCTGTGAATAAAAAATGATTGTGATTATTAAAGAAACGGGTTTCCAAAAAAAAAAAGTATTTAAGAAAGATGCTTTTATTTTTTTCCCCCCCATTAAATTTTCCTTTTATAGGGCAGCACAGTGGTTCGCATTGCTGCCTGCGGCGCTGAGGACCCGGGTTTGAATCTCGGCCCTGGGTCATTGTCCGTGTGGAGTTTGCACATTCTCCCAGTGTCTGTGTGGGTTTTACCCCCACAACACAAAGATGTGCAGGATAGGTAGATTGGCCACATTAAATTGCCCCTTAATTGGAAACTCTAAATTTATATATTAAAAAATGTTTCCTTTTATATCAGGTCACATCTACTGTCAAAATTCTGGAATGCTTTTGTTTGATAAATGGATAGCTTCTTTTGCCTCACTCACCTCTTCTCCTCTTGCACCATCTGGCACCAGGTGCACTGGCTGCTCATTCTCCAGGTTTCTGGCACTCGGATCAGCGCCCTTTCTCATCAGAAGTCGGACAGCGTCAACCTGACTAACCCGGTCTTGCATGCCCGCTGCGACATGAAGAGCAGTGTTGCCATTATATGCCTGCAAGATGAACAAAAGCTCTTTAACAACAGAAAGATCAAATACTGGAAAGTTCCTCAAACATTCTCCAGACTACAACTCAGCCTGACGAGACAAGTCTCTATAAATGCGGATGTGGCCAATTTTTAAATTGAATTTGTGCATTCACATCATCAAGGTAACACTCAAATTGTGAAGTTATAAAAAGTCTTACAAAGATCACTACCATGTTGAGGGGTCAGGAATCTTAGCAAAGTCGATGTTAAAAGTCCCTTTAATGTGTCAAAATGTTGTTCTGCAGCAAATCCTTTTTCATCAAAATCCCTTTTCTGGAAAGTCTCTTACCTTGGCATTTACAACATTAAGGCTGGTTGGTTGCTCAAGAAAGTGACGTAGAATGTCAACATTTGCTTCCTCAGCAGCCAAGTGCAGAGGTGTACGACCACTCTTCCGATCCTAGGGGAAATTCACAGGTTAATTAGAGCGGTCACAGGCCATCTCAGATTATGTTTTGTTCCAATGAACACTAATAAGTTTTTGCATTATTCACAACCGCCTACTTGTGTTGAATTTTCCATGTGGCTTCATCAGCACTTGCATTAGAGCTGAACTCACCAGAGTTTCAATAGATGCTCCCATGTGCAAAAGTGTTTTAATTGTTTCCAACAAGCTCTTGCTTTTCACGGCTAGTTCCTGGTCCTCAACAGATGGAGGCTGCCGACAAATTTTGTTTTGTAGCTCATGCAGCACACGGTTCTGGGCGTGAACAGCACAGTGCAGAGCAGTCATACCTAAAACAGAAGGAAAATTCCTAATGATGGCCAGCAGTAAATGCAAATAAGCTTACATTTTAACATTATGCAAATGGGTTTTAAACACACAATGTAGAAACCCCACCCCCGTGAGAAATTCTTGATTGTTGGCAAAAATCATTATACACATAATTCAAATGCAAAAAGGTGATAGATATCCAGCAAAAGGTGCACTCGCTGTTCCCTTTCATAAGCAATTCGGACATTGGACTTTTACGCCATCAATTGGTAGCAATTGATCTTACCATCAAAGTTTGTAGCTTCAAGATTGAGATGCTGGTAACTTAGTGCCATTCCCTTTTCAATAGCCTGCTCAGAAGCAAACAAAAAAAAGGCTTTGTAAGTTAAGGCAAGTAAAATAAAAATGACAGATATGCAGATGAGGCAGCACAACAGCAATGCTGGCTCACAGCACCAGAGACCACGTTCAATTCCGGCCTGTGTATATTTTTACAGTACCTTCATTACACAGTGTTAATGTGAGCCTACTTGCGACAAAGATTATAGTTTGCATGCTCTCCCAGTGTCTGCGTGAGTTTTCTCCGGGTGCTCCGGTTTCCTCCCACAGTCCAAAGATGTGCTGGTTATGTGGGGATACGAGGTTAAGGGAAGAGGGTGGGGGAGTGGGTCCAGGTAGGGTGTTCTTCGGAGGGTCAGTGCAGATTCAATGTGCTGAAAGCCTCCTTCTGCACTGTAGGGATTCGATTAAGTCAATTTATTTAAATATTCCAGCTGAAATAAGTTATTTTTATTGTGATATTATTTGTAAAACACTTCTACATGCCTTACCACCACCATTAACAAGATATAATGTAAAGAAATGGACATGGAACCAAGGGAAGATAGAGACATGGTAAGAAGCTTGATCAAAGAGATGGGTTGAGGAGTTACAGGAAAATGCTGGGTTACTACCCTATGTAGACTAGTTTAGTAACTGGATAGTGAGGACGGATGGCTGAGAAGATGTTCAAATTATAGTTCATCATTTATAATAGTCTTCTGAACTATTTCTTCCTACAAGTTCCAATAGGAATCCCAAAATCATACAAGAATCTTTGGACTAGGGCAACCAATAACAGAACGCATCTTAAAACTACACTTTACAATCCAAAGATGAAATGTCTATTAAACATAACATTGTACTTAATATTGAGTACCCAATTTCCCCCCCCCCCCCCCCCCCCCAACAACCCAATTAAGGGGCAACTTAGCATGGTCAATTCACCTACCCTGCACATATTTGGGTTGTGGGGGTGAGACCTACGCAGACACAGGGAGAACGGGCAAACTCCAAATGGACAGCGACCTGGTGCCGGGATCGAACCGGGTCCTTGGCATGTACTTAAATGTTACAATAATTGGTGTTTGGGAAATCAAGGCAAAATTGTTCATTTGTGAGGTTCACACTTAGACAGGTTAAACAGTTACCCCGTTAAGTGTTTCTATGGAATGTTAAGCATTATATATATTTTTTTTAAAAACCAGATTCCTCAACCAGAAAAGGCACCTACCACAAGCACTTGAACAAAACCCTTTTCTGCGACCACATGCAGTGGTGTTCTGCCCCAGCGATCTGAAGTGTTCATTTGTGCTCCAAGGCTGACCAGATCCTGAACAATCAGATGTTGGTTAGCAGCAACAGCTACTTGCAAAGCACTCTGTAAGAGGAAAAAAAAAAGTTCCTGTAATGTTTGACAAATGACCAACCTGCACGAAGGAACTGATAACAAATTCCTAACTGATAATACTACTTTTCTGATAAGCAACCTGAGTAATAAGCAAACAGCTAAATCAGCTATTTTGAAAATGTGAGATTGAAAAACAAGTCAATTTAAGTTAAACATTAATGTTAATGTTCAACACCTTGCTGAAGCAAACATGGCCTGTAATGCAAAGAAGACTTTCATGCAAAAGAGGAATCTACCCCTAACAGATGACTTCAAGCCAATTTGATCCAAAACAAAACTCACTTTTTCCAACTCAAGCAGCCCTCAAAGTCAAGACAATGTTAAGTGAATGATTAATAAGTCAATATATCCTACCTGGCCATTGTGTTCTTTAACATCCATCATGTTAATCGCAGCCATTTTCTTCCCAAGGACATATGCAAGAGCGCGTCTGCCTTGTGCAACAGCAATATGCAGTAGACTGGAAAATATAAACAGAACATACTATAAAACAAAAGTTGCTTGCACTATAATCAATTAATCATTTAGCCTCTTCAATGTATAGCACAATCCTTACTTTGTCGAAATCGGAGCATTTCCGTCTGACCAAAATTGAATATAGTGCTACTATCCTCTCTGCAACAAAACCTAGCTGACCAATGATAGTATGTAGCACCAGCTAAGATACCTTCATTCAATAAAAATTTCAATAAATTATTGGGGTGAACAATTGCTGGTACTGGCTACTTCGTTGACAGAACATGACCAAATGGGATTAAACTTGTCAAGACCCTTATTAGGGATAGTTATGAATATGCTATTTAATACTTAGAGGGATTTTATTGTGTACATTAGATTGGGATGGCTGTGTTCTGGACCACCAAAGATGATCCACACTTTCAGAGCACGATTAATATGGAAGTCCACAGTTGGCACTGCCCTCTAAGGACATAGTACATGGAATGGTACATGGAATGTTCTGGAGCTTCAACAGTGTTCTACAAAGATGCAGTTTCAAATCTATACTTACCATAAACGATAAGATGCTGGTGGGAAGTTTTCTGTAACAGTAAACACCTTTTCTGCTGGCAGATGGACTGAATGACCTACTTCTGCTCCCATATCTTACGGTGGGGGGGGGGGGGGGGGGGGGGGGGGGCATAGATTTTTCTTGTGAAAAGCAGCATTAGAACCGGTTAGGAACAGGCACCTCGACATTTATTGTTTTTTCACCAAATATCAAAAGTAAGATTTAATAATACTTACGTATCACCATCAGAGTCTTTGGAAATAAGTTGCTCTTGAGTAAGGTTGGATAATTTATTTTCCTCTTGTTCAATTTGCCATTGAAAGAAAGACTTGCCTGGAGATTGCATTGGATAGTACATAGAAGCAGGATGAGGTGCATCTTCCGGAAGGTTGGGTTGCAGGGAGCTGCAAGCTGGGATATAAAATTCTGGTGATGGTTGACCACCCACGGATTGGCCTTGAAGAATAGGGTACTCCTCAGACAGAAGAGGGTTAGGGTGCACTTGAAAATTTTCCATAAACTGTGGAAATTCATTTGACACCTGATCCCACTGGACAGCTCCAGGGTTAAGTACATGCTGGAGATTTGGTGAATGATCTACGCCTTGAAAATGTTGAAACCCTTTATGCTGTCCAGTGAGTTGAAGAGGACTACGGACTTGGAATTGCTGCAATTCCTGGCACTGGGTTAGCTGGTTATGTTGGAGGTCCTGCATATAACCATCTGTGTGCACTCCTCTTTCTCCCTGAAAAACATTGTCATCTTTGGCAAAACTGGTCCAGTTGACCTGGACTGTATTCAGGGAGATTGGATGGGTGTCATTCTGCAACATTTTTATTATGTCCTGAAGAGCATCCGGGTTTACATCATTCCTTGGTTCAGCTTTATGGGCTCCATCTGAATTCTCAACAGAGTTGGGTGTCTGGGGCGGAGTCTAATGAAAGAGAGCGAGAGAGAGACATATGAACGTTAGTCAAGTAACAAATGTATATAAATGGTTGACTCCAGGCACAATTATGTTGCCACAATGTCTGCCTAATACTGTAGCAAAAAAAGTTACAAAATTGAAGTTCCCATAACACAAGTTTCATTCTGTTTTGACAAAATTATAACATTGTTTGTCCCCTTCATATTCCTGAAGGCATCCAATCAATATTTATGTCATCTGCAATACTAATGTTTACCATCACAGGAATAATCCAGGAGGTAATTAAACTAAATTTTGAAAGAAAGAACATTGGTTATTTTTACCAGCAAATATGATGATGCATGAACTGGTGATCGTTTATAAGGAGGTGTATCAGTCAGATTTTCCAAAGCAGATCTTTTTCCCCCACCCAGGAGACTTCTTATTTCTGTGGAGGTGTAAAACAGATTATTGATTCTGTACAATGGATAATGGAGCATTTTGGCCAAATAAAGTTAGTCGTCTCAGAATTACAAATTACTTACGAGAAAACTGTTCTTCCAATGAATTCAACTGGGGCTGCATTGAAGGAGAAAAAAAATGTTCTGTTACACACGGTTATAATTATTTTCCTGCATCTAGTTTCCAGAATCGGAGGCATTTAACTCAAGATTACTGCACATTGACGTGCTAGACATTTGCAGTAGTCTTTCAAGTTTGATTTTAACATTGAATCAGCATTTTACATTAAAAATAAACTTTTAACCATTTCCTGTATTAAAAAAAAAACAAAGGGCTGAATAAAGTTAGGCGTCGAGTGTTACCGGATAATTTTCCAGGTTGCTGCCTTTGCGGGTGCTCCTGAAATTGTTAAGGAGTTCCTTGACTGGATTCTTCACTCGAACTCCTTGGAAGGGTCGCCTCTGAGACCTCCCAAAGTGAGCTGTGAGGAAGAAAAGTGAACGACACATTAAGTCACCAATCACTTAAGACGCCGAAAAGAGAGAGAGAGAAAAAATAGTGGAAAACCCAGCCGCCGCACACCACACCCGGCTCATTCCCCCCCCCCCGCCCCCTCAAACATATAAACAAATGCGGAAATGAAAGCATAAGTTGTGGCGACGGGGTAAATCACAGGAACTGACCATTTTACAGGAGAGAACAGAGGGAAAATAAATCCACTCCCCGGTGTGCCGAAAGACCGCCAAATTTCGGCTTCAGTGGGATTTTAATGGGTCCCCTGTGAAGGTGGACTTTCTAAATGCGAGGCTGGTTCAGGAAGGAGACAGAGGAGATTTGGAGGTGCAGTCACCGAGGAGAAAGCGCGCCCTCTTCCTCTCCATATTTACCACCGCGGCTGCACCGACTGAAACTGGACAAACGTCGACACGGTTAACGCAGGAGAGAAATTGGGAAGGGCGAGATTGGAAGTTTAATTAGAACAAGGTTAAGCAAAACAGAAATAGCGGAAATCAGTTTTTAAAAATATATATTTTGGAAGTATTTGAAGGCAGGAGGTTGGGGTGTTTGTACCTGCGGACTGAGCGCCCCCATCCGAGGCTCCACTCTGAGACTCGGAGTCTGACTGCGGCGAGGTGGGGGTGGCCGGAGAGCTCGGCTCACTGGCTGCCGGGGAGCTCTGGTAGAAGTAGCCCAGGTTGATGGGACTCGACATCAGACAGCTCTTCTGCTCGCCGCCGTTCTCACTGCCTCTGTCCACAATCATCGCGCCCCCCTCTGAGCCGGAGTGTCAGTGAGAGGGGGTGGGTGGGGGTTTGAGCTACTGCTACTTTGGGAGGGGACGGCGGTGGCAGGAAATCCGAGCGCCTCAAAACTTTTTCCTCACTTTCACTAACTCCCTTCCTCAACTAAATCTCTGCCCCGACTGAGTGAGATTCGGAAGGGGGGGAGGGGGTTTTTAAAGAAAAAGTCGCCCCACCCATTTTTTTTGTGTGTTCTCGCTCTTTGTTTTCCGGGAGGCCGGCTCATTCCTGTGACTGTCTGGCGTCCTATTCGACTCAACCAGGAGGGGAGTGACCGAAAGAGCCCTGTTTACCGTAACATTGCAAAAAAAAACACACTTTACTGGAAATGGCGAGCAGAAAGAGGAGGAGCTGCGCCACCCTTTGGATTTTGCCCCCAATATCAAAACTTGTTTTTTTTTTAAATGAGATGTCCTTTCAGACAGAACAAAGAGGCGTCTCTTGTTCTATCTCTGTCGTTTTACACTTTAAATTGTATCGCAAATTAGGCAATGAGAAATCATCTGACCTAATATATAGCTTCAATGTTTCTCTCTGGACACCCACTTCCTGGTATTTTCTATGTTCTTTTCAGAACTCTAGCAGGTTTGTTTTGTCTTTTATTTGATTAAATTATTCAGATTTTTCATCTTGCAAGTTATTTCCAAACAATATGGCTTCCTTGGTTAACAAAAATATTAATAACAATATGGCTTTCTTGGTTCCTTAAACTTAGTTCCCCCTCCACCGATTCCATTGGTCACTCTCAAGAGGCTAAACTAGACTTTTTGTAACAGCAGTTGGCTATTTAACCCCGGGCTATCAAACCCATTTCCTATTCATCACATTGACTGCCTACGACATCCTCCTTAACTGACCACCTCTGCCCTGCCTCAACCCATATGCTGGTGAAATCCTCGCCTACATTTGGTTCCCTCCAGACTTGACTGTCCCAATGTTGCTCTCACCAGCTCCCCATTTTCCACTTAACCTCATCCAGAGTTCTACCGTCCATGTTCTAACCTGCACCAATTCCTGGTAACTCCATCCCCCTCCGACTCCACAGCCTACAATGGGTCCTGGTCCATAAACACCTCAACTGTAAAATACATATTAGAATTATAGAATCCCTACAGTGCAGAGGGAGGCCATTGTGCCCATCGAGTCTGCACTAGCCCTCTGAAAGAGCACCCCAACCAGGTTCACTCCGCTCCATCCCCATAACCCCATCTAATGTTTGGACACTAAAGGACAATTTAGCATAGCCAAGCCACCGAGCTTGTGCATTTTTGGACATTCTTGGGCTCAAATCTCGCCATTTCCTCTCCCATCCCTTCTCTCCAAACTCCTCCAGCCCAAGGTCCTCCAAATATCCATGTTCCACACCAGCATTGGAAGCCAACGTTCAAATGTCTAGGTTCTGGAATTTTCACTCCATACCTCTCCATTCTTCTCCAGTGACATGCCTCAAGACAGTGTCTTTAACATCAGAAACTACATAAATTCAAGTCGTTGTTTCTTTAAAATAAATAACTGATGTTACATACAATGGCCCAGAATTTCCTGCTGATTAGTGCGTCATAATGGCAAATCAATATTGTCGGTTCTGTATTTTGTGCAACAGAGAGAAAAAATTATGCCATCAATAGATTGTGCTACACCAAACAGGTGCTTTGCTATTACTTTGCCAACTCACGGAGAAGTTAATCACAGTCAAGGAAATTACAGACAGGTATATATAAGAGTAGTTATAATGAAAGGCTTTAATTAACTGAACATAGACTGGGATAGTGGAGGTATAAAGGGAAGAGAGGAACAATTCCTAGAGTGTTCAGAATAGTTTCAACAGCACTATGTGCCCAAACCAATGAGAAAGGAAGCTTCCGAATGAGGAACAGGAGTAGGCCATTCAGCTCCTCCACCATTTAAGATCATGGCTGATCTGATAGTAACCTCAAAGCTGCACTCTGCCTACCCCCAATAACCTATCACCCCCTTGTTTACCAAGAATCTATCCACCTCTGCCTTAAAAATATTCAAAGACTCTGCTTCCACCACCTTTTCAGGACGAGAGTTCCAAAGACTCAGGACCCTTTAAGTGAAAAAATAAAAATCACCTTCTGCCCGTTTAAATGGGTGACTTCCTATTTTTTTTTTTTTTTTTAAAAACAGTGACCCCAAATTTCAGCTAGCTGGGGGGAACGAGCTACGGTACCTGCAGCTCAAAAACTTCCTACGAAAGGAGACAAGGACGTACCCACAACCGCCACGACAGACACTACTGGAAGACCTACTGGACGCAAGTATCCTAGAGAAAGGGAACTGTAGTGACATGTATGACCGACTGGTAGATAGGGACGACACCGTACTGGACGCAACAAGGAGGAAATGGGAGGACGACCTGGGGATGGAGATCGGGTGGGGACTCTGGAGCGAAGCACTGCATAGGGTCAACTCCACCTCCACGTGCGCAAGGCTCAGCCTGACGCAACTAAAAGTGGTACATAGAGCCCACTTAACAAGAACCCGTATGAGTAGGTTCTTCCCGGAGGTGGAAGACAGATGTGAACGGTGCCAAAGAGGCCCGGCCAACCACGCCCACATGTTCTGGTCCTGCCCCAGACTCGTGGAGTACTGGACAGCCTTCTTCGAGGTAATGTCCAAAGTGGTGGGAGTGAGGGTGGAGCCATGCCCGATAGTGGCGGTCTTCGGGGTTTCAGAACAGCCAGATCTATTCCTGGGGAGGAGGGCGGATGCCCTTGCCTTTGCCTCCCTGATCGCCCGCCGTAGAATCCTGTTTGGCTGGCGGTCAGCAGCACCGCCCAGAGCTGCGGACTGGCTGTCCGACCTCTCGGAATCTCTCCAAATGGAGAAAATCAAATTTGCCATCCGAGGGTCGGACGACGGCTTCCACAGAACGTGGGAGCCATTCATGCGACTGTTCCGGGACCTATTTGTGGCCAATGTACAAGAGGAAGAATAGTCGGGGGAAGGTAGCGGGAGGGGGGGGGGGGCTACAGGTTCGTTACGGGGGTTCGATGGCTAGCTAAGGCCCAAAACCAAGCTAAATAAACATGTTGAGGGGGGGAGGGGGGGGGGGGGGCGCAGTTACTACTACGAAGATGCTTACCTGTAAATATGTGTGTTAATTTTTGCGTGTTTGTTTTTGTTTGTTTTTTTCTCTCTCCTAACAATTTGTAATTTGTTCAATATAAAATACGAAAACTGAATAAAAACATTTATAAAAAAAAAAAACAGTGACCCCTAATTCTAGATTCTCCCACAAGAGGAGACACCCTCTCCACATCCACCCTGTCAAGACCCCTCAGGATCTTATGTTTCAATCAAGTCACCTCTTACTCTTCTAAACTCCAGCAGATGCACGGTAGCACAGTTGCTTCACAGCACCAGGGTCCCAGGTTCGATTCCCGGCTTGGGTCGCTGTGCGGAGTCTGCATGTTCTCCCTGTGCCTGCGTGGGTTTCCTTGGGTGCTCTGGTTTCCTCCCATAAGTCCTGAAAGTCGAGCTTGTTAGGTGAATTAGACATTCTGAATTCACCCTCAGTGTACCCAAACAGACGCTGGAGTGTGGCGACTAGGGGGGTTTAACAGTTACTTCATTGCAGTGTTAATGTAAGCCTACTTGTGACAATAATAAAGATTATTATTACAAGCCTAGCCAGAACCTTTTGTCATAAGACAATGCACCCATTCCAGGTTTTAGTCTGGTGAATCTTCATTGAACAATTCCCAACATATTTACATCCTCCATAAATAAAGTGGCTAATACTGCACCCAGACGTGGTGTCACTTGTACCCTGTACAACTGAAGAATAACATCTGTACTTCAGTATTCAATTCCCCATGCAATAAATGATAACATTCTTCTCGCTTTCTTAATTACTTGCTGTAACTGCATTGTAGCCTTTTGTGGAATACCCAGACCTCTCTGCAATCTCTCACTATTTAGATAATATGCTTATTTTTTAATTCTTCCTGCCAAAGTGGACAATTTAGGATTTTCACACATTATACTCCATTAACCAGATCTTTGTCCACTCACTTAACCTATATCTTTTTGGGTTTTAATCCCATCAATTTCCCCAATACAATTTCCTGCCTAATAAGGATTTCCTTCAGTTCCTCCTTCATGCGTGACCCACTGCCCCCTAGTATTTCCGGAAGGTTATTTGAGTCCTCCTTATTGGAGACAGATCCAAAGTATTTGTTCAACTAGTCTGCCATCTCTTTGTTGCCCATTATGAAGTCACCTGAATCTAACTGTAAGGGACCTACATTTGTCTTCACCAGTATTTTTCTCTTCACATATTTATAGATTTTGCAGTTAGTCAGTTTTTATGCTTTCTGCAAGCTTTCTCTCGTATTCTACATTCCCCTTCTGAATTAAACCCTTTGTCCTCCTCTGCTGAATTTAAAATTTCTCCCAGTCCTCAAGCTTGCTGCTTTTTCTTCCCAATTTATTTGGTTTTAACACTATCCCTGATTTCCCTTGTTAGCCATGATTGAGCCACCTTCCCCGATTTACTCTTGAACCAGACAAGGATGTACAATTGTTGATGTTCATGCACGAGTTCTATAAATGTCTGGCATTGCCTATCCACCACCAACCCCTTAAGTATCCTTTGCCAGCTTGGCTCAATGGTTAACACTGCAGTCTCATGGAACCGAGGTCCCAGGTTCGATCCCGGCCTTGGGTCACTGTCCGTGTGGAGTTTACACATTCTCCCGTGTTTGCGTGGGTTTCAGCCCCATAACACAAAGATGTGCAAGGTAGGTGGATTGAACACATTGAATTGGAAAAAATGAATTGGGTACTCAAAATGTTTAGAAAAGTGTCCTTTGCCAGCTTATCCTAGCTAATGCCCATCGCATACCATCAAAATTAGCTTTCTTTAAGTTCAAGACCCTAGTCTCAGACTTAAATGTGTTGCTCTCCATCTTAATGAAGAATTCTACCATATTATGGGCACTCTTCCCTCAAGGATTTCTCAGCATAACATTGCTAATTAAACCTCTCTCATTGCACAATACCCAGTCTAGGGTGGCCTGCTCACTGGTTCCTCAACATATTGGTTGAGAAAACCATCCCTTATACATTCCAGGGTGAGGGTTTCACCAGATGAGCAGAGAGAGGGGGGGGGGGGGGGGAGTCAAGAAATGTATGAAGGTGAAAATAGGCAGTTTTAGAGATGGAGCAACTTAGGTCAGAAGTTCATGTCAAGATCAAGTGTGATACCAAGCTTGTGAACAGAGTAGCTTAATCCCAGGATGTTAACAGGGAGAGGAAAATAAAAATGCAATTTGAGTAAAATCTTACATCCTGGAAATTCCATAGTTTCATATTTGGTTTAATAATAAACAGACAAATTTTAAAGGTTTCTATCTGATGATTTTTATTTACTTCGCCTATAATGACCAAAGAGTGAGCTATGCTGTCACACAAAGCTGGCAGGTCAAGACTGTGCCCAGGGAGACCGAGTGCTTAACTCTGGGAATTTGGTTCCGCTGAAGGAGGAAGTATGGTCTGGCCTTTTGCAAAAAAAGGAGTGGATCAAGAAAGGGAGCTGGAGAAGACAGCAAGATTAGAGAGCAACACCAGACAGCTAATACCCAGAAGCACTAATTAGGTGAAGAGGTGGACGATTGGTTGGCGAGATCTAAGCATTTTTTTCTCTCTCTCTTTCTAAACTGGGGCAGTACTTTCACCAGGCACTGGGGTGAAAAAGTGTTGTATTAAATGAATAGCTTAACTATTAACCTCCATAATATGACTACAGATAACTGTTGAGTGACCTTTCTAAACCTGAAACCTAATTGGTAAATAAAGTACAATAAAGATGTCAGGGCAGGTGATGTGTCACAGCGATGTGTGAGAGCTGGTAGACAACAGTGTGATCCATGGCAACCACATCTACAGTCAACACTGCACAGAGTGTATGCAGCTTGAGGAAGTTGATAAGTGGAGGGGGCAGTTACCTGGACACTTTGTTCCAGGAGACAGTTACGCCATAAGAGAGCTTCTTCACATTTGATCCATAGTCAGGAAGAGAAGGAAGGAAGGATGTGGCTGTTATAGGAGTATGTATGGAGATCCAATAGGTAGTAATGGAGGAGCCTCAGCCTGTAGTGATCTGTACATACATCTGCACGTACACCAGGGACTGCAGCACAGATGTAACAGCCACAGCATCACTAGAGGGCAGCATCAGAGACGGGTATAAAGGGTCCAGCCCAAGGGAGGATCCGCCTCTTTCAGAAGCACAAGGCCAGTGAGCAGCAGCAGACAGAGACAGCTCAGCATCGGCAGTTTACCTTAGCTTCACTGGCCATACTTCTTGACTGTATTATATCTAGTTAAGCTCTGGAAACAGAACAAACCCACTGAATAAAGTATTTGTGTTAACTGGAAGTCTACAATCTTTATTCAGACTTAGAGAATAACATATAGTACCAGAAGTGATTTCAGAAAGCTAGCTAGACACCAGCAAGAGAAAAACTTAGCGGATATTCGACTGTGGGAGACTTTGCAGCAAATGGATCCTTGACGACTAACTGATTTGATGGAACTTGTTGGAACTCCATGGCAGCTGGAAACAACTGGTAATTTAAGTTATAACGAAAATGTTTGAACAGCTGTTCCAAATATTTATCACAGCTAATGATTTAAGCATTGCCTCTGATGCAATGCAAATAGCCCTACTCCTCTCAACAGGAGGTTATGAAGCTAGATAAATCTATAATTGCTTTAATTACTTAGAAGGTGAGGACAACACCAAAGTAGAAGTTATACTCAAAAAATGTGATGAACGCTGTAACGCTGTCTGGTGAGATGCTGGAAAGATTTAACTCATCAGAGAAACGGAGGGCCCATCACTGATTTTATTACAAATCTCAAGTTAATACCACAAGGTTGTGATTATGCTGATTTCAGAGACACTGTGATAATAAATCAATTAATTTCTGGACTATCTGAGAAAAATTTGAGGGAAGAACTTTCACAAAATAAGTATCTAACTCTAGAAATCGCTCTACAAAAATGCCTTGCTTATGAACAAAAACAAAATCAATACTTTCAGTCTCTACAAACACAGAATCATCATTTAGAAAACAAAATCGGTAAAAATGGCGCAATAACTCACCACGTGGCAGGGTTGAATCAGAGGAAGACGGAGGTTCTGAGCGGCAGCCATCTTGAGAAAGGAGCCGCACTTGCTCAGTTGCAAAAAGAGCGCACAGTACAGGAAACTCGGAGTGCGCATGGGCAATAGAGTCATACACATGACGTCATAAGCGTCATGATGTCAGAGGACGAGGACCACGCCCACTTAAAAGGGAAAATCACGAAATGAACAAAAAGAAATTTAAAACTGCAAAACCCAATTTTCTTGCCTCAAAAGACAGAACAATGCCTCAACTTACACCAGCAGTTGAAAATAACTTTCACAACACCCTGGAACAAACAGTTAGCACCGCCCTAGAAGATGCTATGGTCCTTGTAGACTACGTCTCAGACGAAGATTTAATCTTGGGTGATGGCTACCCCAGTACCATATCTGAACCGCAGCTCGAGGTGTTGTACCGTGAAGACCCCGACAATGAGTTCTTTGGATTGGGGAATCTTCAGCCCAGTTTATGACATCCCGACTCGTGAGCGCAGGATTATGCTGCGGCCTGACGCCAAGAAACAGAGAGTGGTCCACGCACCACAAAAGGTCCCAGCCTCCACACAAGATGATAATTTGTTCATTGAACATGAAGAGAACGATCACAACTCAGAAACAAAAAACGATGATTTGTCGAACAATACACACAATACTATTCTGACATGGCTGAGCTATTTGGAGATCCTGATCACAGCATCACCAACACGGTTGAAAAGATCAATACGATTCTTCTCATGGTAGATTAATAAAATACCATGGTGCCATGTCAGATCGCCGATACATTGGATGACAGCAATACCCAAGACGAAGACAACGCCACACAGAGAGCACAGACAGACAGACTCCACACAGAGAGCACGATGAAGGACTCCACAGAGAGAGCAATGAAGGACTCCACAGAGAGAGCGATGAAGGACTCCACAGAGAGAGCGATGAAGGACTCCACAAAGTGAGTGACACAAGCCTCCACAGACAACTCGGTGACAGACTCAAAAATGGAAGCAAGCAAACACTCCCTAGTGAATGCCATGCATATACCAGACCATGAAGATCTATCAAGCTTGTCTGAGCCACCAGAAAAAGACACACTGTCTACCCACTGTATGTGAGACAAGTGACGAAGAAATCAAAATTCCCACACAGGATGTGCAGGATCACAGCGAGACTGACATATCTCAGCTTGTCTGCACAGAAGCACTCAATAATCAGAGGACGGCCACCCACGAGTCCAGAGAGACCACGTCAATGGACATATTGAAGATTTTGACTCCAGAAAAGGAGCACAAAAGTGATGATTCAAGTGAACCGGAAATGACTCCAAAAGAGGAGCACCTAGAAATCAATGATGATTCAAGGTGATCCAGAAATGTCTCCAGAAGAGGAGTACCAGGGTAGCAAAGAAGAGGAATCTAACCCACCACAAATGACTGATGTCATCAACATCAATGTAACATCAGATCATTCTCACAATTCTCAAGAAGAAACGCTCAATGTAGCAGATACCTCAAAGGACACTGACACCAATAACGGTGACAATGACTCAAATCATCCACATGGCACACTCACTGAGCGCAACAAGAACAAAAACCGCAAGAAGCACAGCAGAAACAAGAATAACAGCAACAAAAACAACATGCAGCGCAACCAGAACGACAAAAGCAACAAGAAGCATCTCAGAAACAACAAGCACGACAAGAAAAAGACCAAGAATAAAAGTGAAAACAACGAAAACAGAACCAACAAGCACAACAACAACAAGAACGCCAACGAAAACAACCAAGACAGAAATTACAAAAACAACAGCGAAAATAACAAAGATAGAACGACAGAAACAACAACAATGAAACAACGACCTGTACAACATGGTACAACTCTGCATGTGAAGGACAATGCCACAGCACACTGCGAAACAATGACAAGACTACAAACATGCCATGGCATGATAAAGAATCTCACAAATTCACATCTGCTCCAGAACAAACAAGCAAAATAGCTTTCACGAATGATGACAGACAGAATCAATACCACAAGCACAGGAAACAATTGCGGTCAGACAATGGTGCAACACAGAATTGCTATCCACAATCAAATGGAACAGGGGAAAAAGGTGTCCACATCATTAAATGACTCATCAGCAAGGTAACCGAGTCACGTGCCAACATCAACCTAGCTCGGCTGTCGTACTGAGCAACCCCATTGAGCGCCGGACTGTCGCCAGCGCAAATGCTCTTCGGCAGAGACATCCGGACAACACTGCCGACAAAGCAATTCTGAGACCCCGGCAACGTACTGGTTCTCGACAAAATGCGGGCACACCGCTCCAAACAAAATCGATACTACGATCAACATGTGATCCCACTCAAGCCACTGACAATAGGTGAGATTGTCAGAATCAAGGACCCAGAAGGCGGATGGTCTGAGTCAGCTACGGTGATCAGGCAGAAGGCACCGCGGTCCTACGTTGTCTGTGGGAGTACCTTTTCGCCATAACCGCCGGGATCTATTAGAGATTCGACCTACAACGCCAGTATTTCCTACACTGGACTTGACCGAGTCCATTTGTCCACAGGACGTTCCTCGCCACAGAATATGCAGATTTGCATATTCTCACCACTTGTTATGCACAGTTTTCTTGAGGCCAGTCTAGAAAATATGTCAAATAAAAGGGGTGGGGGGGAGCGGTGTAGTGATCTGTACATACATCTGCACATACACTTGGGACTGCACCACAGATGTAACAGCCACAGCATCACTAGAAGGCAGCATCAGAGACGGGTATAAAGGGTCCAGCCCAAGGGAGGATCCGCCTCTTTCAGAAGCACAAGGCTAGTGAGCAGCAGCAGACAGAGACAGCTCAGCATCGGCAGTTTACCTTAGCTTCACTGGCCATACTTCTTGACTGTATTATATCGAGTTAAGCTCTGGAAACAGAACAAACCCACTGAATAAAGTATTTGTGTTAACTGGAAGTCTACAATCTTTATTCAGACTTAGAGAATAACATACAGCCCTTGCAATTGTCCAGCAGCTTTTGTGGGCAAGAGCAAGGATTACAGAGAGGATGAGCAAACTGAACATGGTGCCGAGGGGTATAGTTGGGGGATAGATACTGTTCTCTGCAGACAAGAGCACGAGCCCTCAAGGCTGTGTTGCCTGCCCAGTGCCAAGGTTAAGGACATCTCCTCAGGACTGGAGAAGAATTTGAAGTGGAGGCGATGGATTCAGTTGTTGTGGTGCACATTGTTACCAATGATGCAGGTAGGCCTGATGAAGAGTTTCTGCTGAGGGAGGTGTCAGCAGCTCGGGGCTAAATTAAAAAGCAGGGCGGAACGGTGGCATAGTAGTTAGCACTGCTGCCTCATGGCACCGAGGACCCGGGCTCGATTCCAGTTCACTGCCCATGTGGAGTTTGCACATTCTTCCCATGTCTGCATGGGTCTCACTCCCACAACCCAAAAAGATGTGCAGGTAGATGGATTGGCAAGCTAAATTGTCCCTTAATTGAAAAACAAAGAATTGGGTACAAAGAATAATGAAAAAGCAGAACCACAAAGTTGGGTTACTACCCGAGCCATGAGAAAATTGGTATTGGGTAAATAAGAGTCTATATGTCATTACTGTGAAACTCACTGTTACCCGACTCCTAAAAGACCCTCTTATGGAATTATTTGATCTCTCCACAAATCTTCTCCACCGAGTAATACTACACTCTTGTATGCTTCACCCAATACCGTTGTCTATGTATTCACATTGTGGATTTTATGTTTGCCCTATTATGGATTTTCTATTCATGTACGGAATGATCTGTTTGAACTGCATGCTTTTTCACTGTACCTCGCTACATGGAACAATAAACAAATCCAATGCAATCCAATCACAGAGGCAATTCTCTCAATTGTGATATCATTTCTGATAAATCACTCCAATAGATGTAATCTTTACTTTCGCAATCCTGCTTTTGATCTGGGTAGGAACTTAAAAGTCCATATGATTTGCTTTGATTAAAAAGTAATCAAAAGATCAACTCCTCAGCCCTCATGTGACAAAGTGCATAGAAGATGCAACCAAGAGCCGCAAGAATCTTTCTAATGTTTTGCAATATTTAAAGAAATTAACAATCAGTATCAATGCAAACAAAGGGAACAGGGAAGCGTCATTTTTTGGACAATAACCAATGCCTCTGGCTTCTGAAATAGCGTGATAACATATCCACATTCTCGGGATAATGTTCCTACTTTAGTATTATGAATTAAACTATGGTTTAAAACACAATCGTAATTTGGCTGAACTATGGGCTCTTCAGCTGTCTAGCTCCCCCCCATGCCCCCGCCCCCCCATCATTGTGATTCAGAGATTATCATTCTATACTACTCTCTCTATGCAATCATTTCTCCTCCTTTAAAAAGGACCCCAAGTAAAAGCATCAGTTAATAAAGCAATTTTAACATAATACAACATCCCAATGTTGCTTCACAAGAGGGTAATCAGGCAACAAAATAACAACATCATTCAAAGACGATGGTAGGAGAGGTTTTCCAAAAACCTGGTCAACAATGTAGGGTTCAAGGAGAGTCGTAAAGAAGGGTGGAGAGGTCTACCGCTCTTACGGTATTTCAGTCATCCCCCCCTATTAATCCTTCTTTGGCTCGCTGTTTATTTTTCTGATATCACTTAAGCAGCTCTAGATCATTTCTACATCAAACGTATAATAAAATACAAGATGTTGTTGTTATTAAATGGATTTTACAGCATTTTAATTTGCCTCATTAAATCCAAGCAAAATGTCGCAAAAAGCAATTAACCCCTATACTATTGTGCATATAATACCGCACAGAAGGTCATCATTTGAAATCATGAGGGGTCCGGACAGAGTAGAGGGGAAGAAACTGTTCCCACTCATGAAAAGATCAAGAACGAGAGGGCACAGATTTAAAATAATACCAAATGAAGCAAAAGCGATGAGGAAAAGCATTTTTGCGCAGCGAATGGTTAAGATGTGGAATGTGCTGACTGAGTGTGTGGGGGAGGTAGGTTCAATCGAAGCGTTCAAAAGGGAATCTGTCTGCTTTCTGAAAAAGAAGAACGGGCTGGGTAATGGAAAGGTGGGAGAATGGTACGGAGCTAATTGCTCATTTGGAGAACCTGTACACACACAATGAGCCAAATGGCTTCCTTCTGCATGGTAACAATTCTGTGATTTGGCCCTTTGTCTTCTCTGGCTGTTGGAAATCAATTAATTGAATCTCATTCATTTGCACTTTCCAAATAACCCTTTTACCATTTCTTCATATTTAAATAGCATTTATGCTGCCTGTAGCATTTTTTAAAAAATATTCCAAGGGGCAATTTAGCATGGCCAATTTACCTACCCTGCACATCAGACCCACGCAGACACAGGCAGAATGTACCAACCTCAGACAGGATCCCTGGGCCTGGATCAAACCCGGGTCCTCTGCGCAGTAAGGCAGCAGTGCTAACCACTGTGCCACCCATATATGCCAATTTTACTACCTTATCCACTTTTTTTATTTCCTCCTTGACCACAATTGTGCACCACCGCTCTATGCGGCCGGCCCGCCGATTCTCGGGCCGGGATGGGCCAAGCGGCCATCGTGGAAACGCCGAGTCCCGCCGGCGCCGTCCACACCTGCTCTCAGCCGGTGGGAACACAGCGTGGAAGGGTCGGGTGGCCGCCTGGCCTGCGATCAGGGCCCACTGATCGGCGGGCCGGCCTCTCTGGCTGGGTGATTCATTTCCTACATGCCACCCCCTGTAGTCCTGCGGCATGTTGCGTCGGGGCCAGTGCATTGAAGGAAGCCAAGGCGCCACTGCGCATGCGCAGATCCCGCAGGGTCCAGTTCGCGCTGGGATTGGCAGCTGGAGTGGCGTGAACTGCTCGAGCACCACGCTGGCTCCTTGTAGGGGCCAGAATTAGTCCCGGGGGCGCCCCATTCACACCGTCGTAAAACGCGACGACGTTTACGATGGTGTGGACACTCTACCGCGGGATGAGAGAATCCCGCCCCTTATATTAACGCAGGAGTAATTTCTTTATCAACAATTTAGCTGGTTTAGCACACTGGGCTAACTCGCTGGCTTTTAAAGCAGACCAAGGCAGGCCAGCAGCACGGTTCAATTCCCGTACCAGCCTCCCTAAACAGGTGCCGGAATGTGGCGACTAGGGGCTTTTCACAGTAACTTCATTGAAGCCTACTCGTGACAATAAGCGATTTTCATTTCATATTACAAGGGCTGGTTTAGCCCAGTGGGCTAGACAGCTGGTTTGTGATGCAGAACAGGGCCAGCAGCGTGGGTTCAATTCCCGCACCAGCTTACCCGGACAGGCGCCGGAATGTGGCGACTCGGGGCTTTTCACAGTAACTTCATACTTATGACAATAAAAGGTTGTTGTTGTTACTGATTTAGCCCCTGCAACAGAGAAAAGCCGCAGCACTGAAGCATAATCAGACAAAATGTGGCAATGAGTCAAAGTACGAGGCGTTAGCTGGAGTGTCTAAAAGCTGGTGAATAAAGTAAGTTTGAAGGAGAGTCGTAAATGATGAGAGGCAGGTACAAGGTTTAAAGAATGAACCCTAAAGCTGAAGGCACAAACACTGCTGGTGGGGCGGAAGGAGGAGTGGGGGGGGATGTACAAGAGACCAGAGTTGGTAAATGGTGGAGGAGCTGGAGCATTGCAAAACTGGAAGAGTATAGAGATTGGGAAGAATGCCGTATTAAAGATTGGGAAGCATGCCGTATTGAAAGAGTGTTAAAGATGAAGCCGATATTTTTAAATTGGAAGCTTTGATGGGACCAAAAGCCAATGGGTGAGCTGGGACGGAGGAGAAAAAGGTCAGTTTATGCAGGGAGGTGAACAGGAGACGGACATGTTGAGCACTGGAATCATCAAATGTGGAAGTGACAAAGGCATGAATGAAGGTTTCAGAAGCAAATGGGTTGAGGGTGACACGAATGCAAGCGACATTGCAAAGGGGGGCGTAGTTGGTCTTCCTAATGAAGAGTAGAGATGGTTGGAAGTCATAGAATCCCCACAGTGCAGAAGGAGGCTATTCAGCCCATCAAGGGCACCGGCCCTCTGACAGGGCACACCCCCCCCAAGCCCACTACCCCCGCCCTATCCCAATAACCCCACCTTACCTAGATCATAACAAATAGGAGCAGAATTAGGACATTCACCCCATCGAGTCAGCTCTGCCATTCAATCCTGGCTGGTATGTTTCTCATCCCCATTCTCCTGTCTTCTCCCCATAACCCCTGATCCCCCAATAATCAAGATAAGACCATGAACCTACACAGCTTTGGACACTAACGGGCAACTTAGCATGGCCAAACCACTTAACCTGCATATCTTTGGACTGAGGGAGGAAACCAGAGCACCGGAGGAAACCTACACAAACACGGGGAGTGTGTGAAAATTCCACACAGTCATCCAAGGCTGGAATTGAACCAGTGTCCCTGCTGCTGTGAGCCAGCAGTGCTAACCACTCTGCCACTGTGCTTGGAAAGTAGGATGTTGAGGTTGTAAAAGGATCGGATTTGGATTTGATTTATTGTCATGTCTTCCGAGGTACACTGAAAAGTATTGTTCAGCGTATAGTCCAGACAGATCATTCCATACATGAAAAAACATATGACATACAAGAAATACACAATGTAAATACATAAGACATAGGGTGAAGCATATGGAGTGCAATACTATTCAATAGAGACGGTGTGTGAAGCATATGGAGTGCAATACTATTCAATAGAGACGGTGTGTGAAGAGATCAGTTCAATCCATAAGAGGGTCATTCAGGAGTCTGGTAACAGCAGGGAAGATGCTGTTTTTGAGCCTGTTAGTACGTGTTCTCAGACTTTTGTATCCATGCCCAATGGAAGAGGTTGGAAGAGAGAATAACCTGGGTGGGAGGGGTCTTTGATTGAGCTGCCCGCTTTCCCAAGACAGCGGAAGTGTAGTTGGAGTCAACGGATGGGAGGTGGATTTGTGTGATGGATTGGCTGTGTTCACGACTCTGTACTTTCTTAAGGTCTTGGGCCGAGCAGTTGCCATACCAGGCTGTGATGCAGCCAGATAGGATGCTTTCGATGATGCATCTGAAAAAATTGCTACGAGTCAATGCGGACATGCTAAATTTCCTTAGTTTCCTGAGGACGCTGTTGTGCTTTCTTGGTCGCAGCTTCGACATGGGTGGACCAGGACAGATTTTTGGTGATGCGCACACGTAGGAATTTGAAGCTGTCAACATCTCCACTTCAGTACCATTGATGCTGTCAGGGGTGCGTACAATACTTCAGTTCCTGAAGTCACTGACCAGCTCCTTAGTTTTGCTGATGTGAGGGAGCGATTGTTGTCGTTACAATACACCACTTGGTTCTCTATGGGCTGGTTTAGCTCACTGGGCTAAATCGCTGGCTTTTGAAGCAGACCAGCAGCACGGTTCGATTCCCGTACCAGCCTCCCCGGACAGGCGCCGGAATGTGGCGACTAGGGGCTTTTCACAGTAACTTCATCGAAGCCTACTCGTGCCAATAAGCGATTTTCATTTTTTTCATTTCTATCTCCCTCCTACACTCTGACTCATCATTGTTGTTTGAGATCGGGAAGCACGGTGGCACTGCTGCCTCATGGCGCTGAGGTCCCAGGTTCGGTCCCAGCTCGAGTCACTGTCCGTGTGGAGTTTGCACATTCTCCCCATGTTTGTGTGGGTTTCGCCCCAACAACCCAAAGAGCTGCAGAGTAGGTGGATTGGCCACGCTAAATTGCCCCATAATTGGAAAAAAATTAATTGGGTACCCTCAATTTATTTTTTTTAATTAAAAATTGTTGTTCGAGATCCAACCCACTACAGTCGTGACATCAGCAAACTTGTAGATGGAGTTGGAGCCAAATTTTGCCACACAGTTGTGTGTGTGTGTATGTGTGTGTGTATATGGGGTGTATATGGGGTGTATAGTAGGGGACTAAGTGCAAAACCTTGCAGGGCCCCGGTATTGAGGACTATCGTGTAGAAGATGTCGTTGTTTATTCTTACTGATTGTGGTCCATGGGTCAGGAAGTCAAGGATCCAGTTGCAGAGGGAGGAGCCACGGCCTAGGTTTTGGAGTTTTGATAGGAGCTTGGTTGGGATTATGGTGTTGAAGGTGGAGCTGTAGTCAATAAATAAGAGTCTGATGTAGGAGTCCTTGTTGTCGAGATGCTCCAGGGATGAGTGTAGGGCCAGGGATATGGCATCTGCTGTGGAGTGGTTGCAGCGGTATGCGAATTGAAGGGGATCAAGGCATTCTGGGAGTATGGAGTCCAACATCTCAAAGTACTTCATAATGATAGATACCAGACGGTAGTCATTGAGGCACGTTGCCTGGTTCTTCTTTGGCACCAGTATGGTGGTCATCTTCTTGAAGCAGGTGGGAACCTCGGAACAGAGCATGGAGAGGTTGAAGATGTCTGCGAACACATCCGCGAGTCGGTCCCCGCAGGATCCAAGTGCACAATCATGGACTCCGTCAGGACCCATTGCTTTCCGAGGGTTCACTTTCCAGAAGGCCGATCTGACTTTGGAAGCTGTGACGGTGGGTATGGGTGTGACGGTGGGTATGGGTGTGCCCATGGCTGCTGGGATAGTTGACAACGGTTTGTTGGTTTCCTGCTCGAAACAAGCATAGAATGCATTGAGCTCATCGGGGAGGTGTGTGTTGCTGCCAGAGATTTTACTCGGCTTTGCTTTGTAGCCCATTATGTTGTTCAAGCCTTGCCATAACCGACGAGAGTCCGTGTCGTTAAGTCTGTGACTCTAGCTTAGTCTGGTATGGTCCAGTCCATTTTAGCACAATGGTTGATGTGAAGAAAGGAACAGATGGTGAGGGTTCAGATTTCATGGAGCAAGCTAAGACAATGGCTTTATTCTTCCCTTTGTTTAAATGGAGGAAACAACTGCTCATCCAAGACTGGGTAAACAATCTAACAGCACAGAAGCAGTGGCGGGGTCAAGCAAGGTGGTGAAAGAAAGGGAGAGCTGAACGCTGTCAGCAACTATGTGAAAGCTGACACCAGGGGCAGAATTTCAAGGGGAGGTGGGTTCAGGTATGGGTGGGAGGGGGGGATAGTTAAACACCGAAAATGTGGCTGAATCCCCACCATTTCTGGGTTTAACCCGGCAGGTCTGCAGGCAAGCAGTGAACCCTTATTGAACTGTTCGATAAGTCACAAATATATGCAAAGAGGTAATTAATTTTATAGAATCCTTACAGCGCAGAAGGAGGCCATTCAGCCCATCATGTCTGCACCGATTCTCTAAAAGAGCAACCTAACCTAGGTTGCTCTTTTAGAGAATCGGTGGGGGGATATCCCCTTTCTTGTAACCCTTTGTAGGGGCAATTTAGCATATCCAATCCATCTAACCTGCACATCTTTGGACTGTGGGAAGAAACCGGACCACTTGGAGGAAACCCACGCAGGCACTGGGAGAACGTGCAAAATTCACACAGACAGTCGCCCGAGGCCGGAATCGAACCCGGGTCCCTGGAGCTGTGAGACAGCAGTGCTAACCACTGTGCCACCATGCCACCCCAGCATTAACCCAGCATTCTGGCATTAACAGCCAGCATACAGGTTCCCCAAACTATGTAGAACCCACCAGGGTCAATGAGTTGAGCACACAGCAAGGATTGCTACTGGGAAACATTCAAACAGAAAATGACTAGCTGCAGCTCTGCCTGGGTGAGAGACTACTGCTCACAACAGTTCTGACATTGTGCTCTTACTGGTCGACAAGTGATTGCCAACATCTTGGAAATTAAGATTATCTGTATTGTACTTCACCACATCGATCTGTACTTCCGAGCTGTCGGGCATCACTAGATCTTAAGAGCAACGTTTGCAGCTCTACCCTGAACTTCGGTTGAGGAAAAAGAGGTGCTGTCTTCTCAGTTACATGCCACTCCACAATAGATGGAGATGGGCACAGAGATCCAGCTCAAAGAAGGTGAGATCCCCAACAGAGAAAGTCTACAGACAGAGAATCTCAGCTCTCTTAACATGTCTGAGCATTAGTACCTTGGCAGGTCACTGCTGACATCTGCAAACTCCAGGAATGAGACCTCATAACCAGTGGGTATGTGCGTTACCAGTGGCTGTCAAGGTGGATATTGCTGCACCCACCTGCTCCACACCACCAGTTCTCTGCCTCTCCTGGGAGTTCTGAGCTCTCGCCCACAAGGAGAGGAAGTGGTGAGTGTTGAGGCATGGATTATCTGGAGAGGAGGGGAAGGACATTGTTTGTGGAAGGTGACTGTGAGGCAGGGTTTGAAATGGCACAAAGGTGAGTGATGGCAAGTGAAAGTGTTAACTATACATTTGAGGGTATGAGGAGGTGCCAGGAGAGGGCCGTCCCTTTAAAACTGAGATGAGGAGGAATTTCTTCAGCAGGAGTGTAGGGAATCTGTGGAACTCTTTGCCGCAGAAGACTGTGGAGGCCAAATCGCGGAGTGCCATTAAGACAGAGATAGATAGATTCTTTATTAATAAGGGGTTCGGGGTTATGGGGAGAAGGCAGGAGAATGGGAATGAGAAAAATATCAGCCATGATTGAATGGCGGAGCAGACTTGATGGGCCGAGTGGCTTATTTCTGTTCCTATGTCTTATGGTATGAATGGAGTTGCAAGGTATATAAACGTCAGTGTGAGGATTGGAAAGTTTTGTGCCGTTCACCTTTCCTGCCCTCCGGAGGTTCTTGAGTCTTTTTGGAAGCACATTCCGTCTGTTCACGACATGCCTGCTTGGCTTGAGAGGCTGGCCTCTTCCTCCTGTCTTTACCTCACTTCAATCCCTCAGCAAGGGAAGAGTCGGAAAGCCAGGCAGCTTTCCCAGGTCTCCTTTCCATTGTTGCTGAAGTCGTCAAAATTAATGTAGAATTCAGAATTCAACCAGTTTTGCACCAGATATGCCCAAGTCTGCTCTTCTTGGACTTGACGGGAATGAGGACAGAGGGCAGGGGGTGGGGGGTCATACCAAAGAAAATGACCAGCAAGGCAGAAAGTGCAGATTTTACTGAGGTCAAAGGCATTATATGTAAAGGTAAGGAAGCGTTTGAACAGATCGACTCCTGAAGTAGGATCATGATGAATGAAGGGCCAAAGGCTGGACAGCTGGGAGTAGCTTGTTGTGCAGACGTGGAAGGAAAACAGTTTTGGAAGAGTTAATAGGATGTGGATATTGTGGGATAGAATGAGGGCTGCACAGATTATCTTGTTGCTGGTCAAGGTTTAGAGAGCAGCTGTGAATATGGACAGTAGAGCTTAACAGAGGAGTAAAGAATAGACAGGCAGAAGGGAGGACAGGGTGAATGGAGATGGGAGATTAACATCAGTGATGCCAAGGAGTCACTCCGTGCAGAGGCGGAGCGAGGAAAGATTTGTCAGTGAGTAACTTGAGCCTGAGGGGAAGGTGAGAGAGGAGCAGGCTCTTGAAAGAAAGGCACAGGAATGAAAGGTTCTCGCAGGAGGAGAAAGTACAAAAAAGCAAACATATGATATAGTCACAAGTGGCAGCCAGTGTGGCAGTTTGAATCGTAGCGATGATCTGAATGATGGCCAAGCAGTGCCCCCCATGTCAAACCAAGTTCCTGTCAAAGCCATGATAGGTTCTGAAGCGTAGTGATAGGCAGTTGGAGTTACAGCGTATGAGAAGACAATGATACGTACCTGAATGATCCCTTCACAGAAAAATAAGGAGAAGCATCAAGGGTTGTTGTCGGCTGATCCAAGGGAGATTCAAACCTGGAATAGCAGATGGAGATTAGAAAGATGTTGGAGTAGAAATTATAAATCACTTATAATCCAACTTCTCTTCCACTCTTGCAAGAGATCCAACCATTTACAGTTTGTTAGTTATTTAAAGGAACATTAGAATTAAATATCTAATACACACAATTGTTTTCAAAACAATGTGCAGAAACTATAAACATAATGCTGTGACTCTAGGCACTATAAAGAGATTAGGATAAATCTCTAAGATTTAAGAAGAAATTAGAAGTTTTCTTATCCGATTGGCATGGTGGCACAGTGGTTAGCACTGCTGCTTCATGGCAACGAGGACCCAAGTTCAATCCTGGCCCCAGGTCACTGTCCATGTAGAGTTTGCACATTCTCCCAGTGTCTGCATGGGTCTCACCGCCACACCCAAAGATGCGCAGGGGTGGATTGGCTACGCCAAATTGCCCCTTAATTTGAAAAAAAGAAAAAGAAAATCTTATTCATAGACTCAGAGTCCCTACAGTGCAGAAGGAGGCCATTTGGCCCAATTGGGTCTGCACCGATCCCCGTAACCCCACCTAACCTGCACATCTTTGGACTGTAGGAAGGAACCAGAGCACCCGGAGGAAACGCAGACATGGGGAGAAAGTGCAAACTCCACAACAGATTGTCACCCAAGGCCGGAATCGAACCCACACCCATAGTGCTGATGCAGCAGTGCTAACCACTGTGCCGCCCAGTCACTTTAAAATAGAAAATAAATTATTTCATGAGAGGCGAAGTTCTCAAAGGCCTCTCACCTAGAGGTCAGATGAAGAGCACCAACAATAACTATCTCATCTTGCTCTCTTTCCTCGTGTCTCTCAGGAACCAATTAAACTTCCACTTTGCTCATTCATCAGTGATCAACGTAAATCAGGAAATAAATATTTTCATTGGTGAATGAGCCAGCAACAACATTATAAAATCCATCTGCTGAATAAAAGGAAGATTAGGACAATTTTTTCCCCACAGAAGATTATTAAGGCATTTTTTTAGGATTGTTAAGAATTTTTATGGGGTGACATGGTTGCAAAATCCCACGAGACTTGGAAAACACGAATCTGGCCAGCAAGTTTTTGTTTTCTCCTTTTCCCGCCAGTGACACAATGAGGAAATCTGGAAACGTCGGGTGGGGTTAACCGACCACCACGCCGAATGTTTTTCAGCAGTGGAGGCAGCCCGCCAGCAGGACCTATCGGTCCCACCGTTGTCAATGGGATTTCCCGTTGACTGCACCCCTCACGCCAACGTGACCATTGCGCCAGCATGGGACCGGAATTTCCGTCCGGCCTCAACAGAGGGTAAATCCCGCCTCTCATTTCAATACATTCACATAACATTAGCAGGCTTTCCCACCATATTAAACCCCCCCCCCCCCCGACACCAACGTGACCATGTTGCCAAGATTTACAACTTTTTTTAAAAAGGAAATCAGGTGAAGGAAATCTGCCAGGGTTAGTATAGCCCCCGGGGGAAGAGGGAGATGGCCAGACACTGCCCTGGCACGCTAGCAGTGCCAGAGTGTGCCCCTGGGGAGAAGGGGGGGGGGGGGTGTCCCATTTCCGGGGTGGACAGGGTTCACGTGCGTGTGTGGGGTGTTTCCATGCACGTGGGTTGGCTTATTTTGTTATCAGAGGTCGGACACTCTTTAAAAAATGGCGCCCCGATCTCAGGGTTGCCATCGTTGCTGGCTTTTTCCAGCCCCACCCTGCAAGCGTGACGGCATGGGCCATGTTTCCATTTTTTCCGGAACCACGTGCTGGACTACATGGTGAGAAATGCCAGCTGTGTAACCGGCAAGCTGCACCCCGGTTTTCTCATTCGAGCCAGCACTTCCTGCAAAAATGATAAATCGAATTTTTCCAAATCAGAAATAAAAATGGGAGCAGCTTTTAAAAAGGGAAGTCAATAAATATTAGAAAGGGGCAAACACGTACAGGGAAAAGTCAGGGGAATGGTATTAAGTGTCTTTCAGAGAGACAGCAGGCACACAATGGACCAAAAGGCCTCTTTGCTTTCTGTAACGTTCTATGAAACTCGAAGGCCAGAAACTCACTTTCTGGGTAATCACAGCACGAACGCGTGCCGCATCTCTCTGTCCACAGTATGTTACTCCACAGCACCATGGAAGATAAGTTTAAAGTGTTGGTTTAAGGCACTTTGCACAGAAAGAAAAATATAATAAAAAATGCCTTATGATTCAATGCACAAATTCCACAAACCCTTCACGTTAGACACTTAACTGTGTAAAACATCAACACCAGTACTCAATAGTCAAAATATTTGATAAGTAGTTGATTAACAAATTACCACCTGTGAAAACCCCCCCAAAAAGTATGCAAATTTGACTTTTTAGCATTAGTTCTCAGTTCTGTCAAAATATTCAGTATTATGGTAGACATTTTGATTTTGTAGTTTAGAATCCACTTGTAGAATCGTCTGCCAGCTGAATTGCCAAAAGAACTAAATCAATCTCACAATTAATTTGGTAAACAAATCCAAATGATTCAATTAGTATTTTTTGATTACAGATAATAGTAAATTTAGTTCCCATTAGAGACGTTATGGGGAAATGCTAGTCAGACTGACCTATGAAGAGAAAGGCAATTAAGTGCTTTTGAAGATCTGTCACTCTCCCCGATTACTTACCATTATTGCGGTAATAATAATCTTTATTGTCATTAATAGGCTTACATTAACACTGCAATGAAGTTACTGTGAAAATCCCCTCGTCACCACATTCCGGCGCCTGTTCAGGTACACAGAGGGAGAATTCAGAATGTCCAATTCACCTAACAAGCACGTCTTTCGGGACTTGTGGGAGGAAACCGGAGCACCCGGAGAAAATCCATGGGAGAAAGTGCAGACTCCACACAGACAGTGACCCAAGCGGGAATCGAACCTGGGTCCCTGGCGCTGTCAAGCAACAGTGGCCTGCCATTGTTTTACATTTTGAGACCAGAGTTCATCCGTTTGACTGTTGCCTAGAAACTATTGTGTGCCTTGGACATTCAGCGGGGGCAGGATTGAGTTTGGCTGTACTAGCCTCCAATTGAATAATCTGCATTGCCTACAGTCTCAACACAAGAATGACCAGTTAGCGGAGGTGCCAATGCCTGTCAAACTGTACACCCAGGAAGCGATTGTTCCTTCACAGGAGAGAGTGTGGGGTGCATGTAAAAAAAAAAACACACAAAAAGGGATGCAGCATTTATCTTTAGAGTGAGGTTTTCATTGCTCTAAAAACGTGAATCGGTCCTGACATTTCATCTGACCCACATGCTGACTGATTTAACTGTTACACATAAACACAAGAGATGAGAACTAATTTCCAGTAATTAGTGTTTGAATATTGGGGATTCACATAGCAGCTGTAAAATAGTAATCATAGAATTTACAGTTCAGAGGGAGGCCCTTCGGCCCATTGAGTCTGCACCCACCCTTGGAGAGAGCACCCGACTTAAGCCCACGCCTCCACCCTATCCCCATCACCCAATCTAACCTTTTGGACACTAAGGGGCAATTTAGCATGGCCAACCCACCTAACCTGCACATCTTTAGTCTGTGGGAGGAAACCCACATCTAGTGAAAAGTCAACTTTTATGATTTATGCATATTCACATTCAAAACTTTACATTGTTGCAGAGCATCTGTTGCCTCTCCTCATATTTGATGCTGTTAAATAGTGTGCAGCTTTTACGAGGCAGATCATTACACACAGTAAATGGAAAACTCAGATCAGTGAATGACAGTCACCAATTACCAGTCTAAGACCTGTAACGTAACAGTTCCTATAACCTGTTCTAAACTAGTTCATGGGAAGAGGCCTCAGGGCTGATTATTCAAACCTGGGTGTCCACTGAATTTAGGGCAGCACAGTAGCATTGTGGTTAGCACAATCGCTTCACAGCTCCAGGGTCCCAGGTTCGATTCCGTCTTGGGTCACTGTGTGGAGTCTGCACATCCTCCCCGTGTCTGCGTGTGTTTCCTCCGGGTGCTCCGGTTTCCTCCCACAGTCCAACGATGTGCAGGTTAGGTGGATTGGCCATGATAAATTGCCATTAGTGTCCAAAATTGCCCTTAGTGTTGGGTTACTGGGTTATGGGGGTAGGGTGGAGGTGTTAACCTTGGGTAGGGTGCTCTTTCCAGGAGCCAGTGCAGACTCGATGGGCCGAATGGCCTCCTTCTGTACTGTAAATTCTATGAAGAGGAATTTAATGGCAGCATATCTTTTATTGAATAGTTACCTGACAGAAGTTCAAACCTAGGCACCAAATAGCCTCCATGTGACATCTCCTCTGTTCATGCTTCACATGTAGCCTCACCTCCATATCCCTTCCATCATAAAAAAACTAATTGTGTGAGAAATGTGATACAAACCAACCTACGATTGCATGGGCACCAGAAACTGGTACATACCCCTATATTTCTGAGCCATCAGGTTCGCGCAGCTCAATTTGAATGAGCTTGTTATATCGATAGAAAAATCAGTGCGTTGCAACTTTGACATGGAGTTCTCACACTAAAATAATTGCATTTCTTTGGTTGATGTAACCGGTCTCCTTATTTATAGAACACTTAGATAAAACTGGATGGCAGCCAATGCAAACATACCCCAGCAAGAATCGACACCTACAAGGGACAAGGATAGATAAATGAAGGGACTGTAAATCAGGTCGAAATAACATTTAAAAAAAAATTATATAAGAACATGAGAAATAGGAGCAGTAAACTAAACAGCACCTCAAGGCTGCTCCACCATTCAATAAAGTCAACTCCAATGTTCCTACCCACTCGCCAAATCCTTTGATTCCAGTCTATCCAACTCAGCCTTAAATTAACTCAACAATGCAGCATACACAAGCATAACCTCAGAAATGAAAATCAATGTCAAAGGTCGTCAACCTGAAATGGCAACTTTGTTTTTTGTTCTCCACATTTGCTGCCACATCTGCTGAGTATTGCATTTCCAGCATTATTCTGTTTTATTTCAAACAGATTGTTGCTTATGGAGATGTCTGAGGTGATTCAGACATCCCTAGGAGTTGACCTTTCTAATCACGCTGTACTGGTATTTTCTACTGAAACCACAATTAACAGTCGTGTCACACTATCTGTTTGGCCTTTTGCTCCTCTCCTGCCGTCAAGTTCACGTACATGTTAATATATGATTAAACCAGACTTCCTTAACCATGGGATTCCAGCAGATCCCCAAGCTCTCTTATTATCAGCTTTGTTGACATACTGGCAAATTCTACATAAAACTGACAAAACATGGTTTTCACTCTTCATTTGAAAGCTGGCTCTAAGCAGAAACTAAGGCAAGGGATATTTCAAAACTTGCAGAAGATCCCAGCAACTGATATAATATTTTCAGGAAACACTTAAAAGAAACTATTGCTTTATTCAAATATAATGCCACACTTCCAGTCTATCTGATCACTGAACTGGCAGCGCCTACCAGGAAGTGTTTTGTTATTTAGAGATATAGGATGAGGTATGTACCAGTACCTGGTGCCACAAGTTGGTTTGTATCATATTATGTTTTGATACAAGGGAAATGGAGGAGAGGCTGTGAAGCATAAAAAGGTGTCACATAGGGGATCATTTGGTGTTGTTACTTAGTTTAGACTGCTGGCTAGGCCAGCAGTTCTTACCCATCCTTAGTTGCTCTTCAGAAGATGGTGCTGAGCTGCTTTCTTGAACTGCTGAAGTTCATTTGGTGTAGGCATACCCACAGTGCTGTTAGGGAGGGAGTTCCAGGATTTTAACACTGAAGGAAGTGATATATTTCCAGGTCAGGGTGGTGAGTGACTTGGTGGGGAACATCCAGGGGGTGGGGTTCCCAGGTATCTGCTGCTCTTGTCATTCTAGATGGTAGTGGTTGTGGGGTTGGAAGATGCTGCCGAAGGAACCTTGGTGAGTTCCTGAAAGTGCATCTTGTCGATGGCAATAACATCCTGTCGGTGGAGGAGGGAGGAGCAATCAAGCAGGCTTTGTCCCAGATGATGTTGAGCTTCTTGAGTGTTGTTCGAGCTGCACTCATCCAGGCAAGTGGAGAGTATTCCATCACACCCCTGACTTGTGCCTTGTAGATGGTGGACAGGCTTTGGGGAGTCAGGTGGTGACTTACTCGCCACAGGATTCCTAGCCCCTGAGGAACTCCTGCAATGATGTCCTGGAGCCAAGATGATTGACCTCCACATCAATGTTCCTTTGTGCCAGCGGGAGAGTTTTACCCCGATTTCCATTGACCCCAATTTTTCTAGGTCTCCTTGATGCCAAACAAAAGGCCAGTCACTCTGAAGTTCAGCTCTTTTTTTATTACTTTATCAGAGTTACAAAGCCAAAGCTGAGTGTGGACAGGGACAAATCCAGCTCTTACCTGCTCCAAAAGCCAATTCAAATTGAATCCAATTCATGGTCCCCACAAGAGAGACCTCACACTATAATTTTTCTTTTTAAAGTACCCAATTATTTTTGCCAATTAACAGGCAATTTTAGTGTGGCCAATCCTAATGGCCGATCATTCTGTTGTGGGGGTGAAACCCATGCAACCACCACCCAGGGCTGGGATTTGAACTCGGGTCCTCAGCGCCGTAGGCAGCAATGCTAACCACTGTGCCACCCTCACACTATGTTTGAACCAAGGTTGTAATGAGGTCAGAATGAGCAGGTTGTTGCTGAGTCAGTGACACTTGTTTCCAGTGCCTAGATCCATGCATGGTGGTGGTTTCATTCAGTTGTTTGGTGTGTTGGTGGTCAGGGTCATGATATGGGTTTCAATTTTACATCCTTTATGGAGTTTAAATTTCACCATCTACCAGCTGGTCAGGAAGATTACCCTGGCTAAGTGCTTTGATTACTAGTCCAGCGACAGTACCGCTGCGCCACCGCTTGATTGAGGTTCACTTTAAACCATCAGAAACCAAACATTCGAGATTAGTCTTTGACAAACACGAACAGTTGATTGGGACCCTCGGAAACCAATGCTCAATCCCCCTACTTGTTCGGCAATCTGAATTAAGTGACAGACATTTCCTTCAATAATATTCGAATGAACTGGCTGTTCGTCCATGGAGTGAGTTTCGATAGCTCAAACTGGCTCAATATAAGCGATCCAGACAGACGCACACTTTTTTTTAAAAAAAAAGCAATTAAACCCTTACCTTTCCAACCCAGGGCAAAGGCCGGGAAGGTTGCACAGCGCGTCCCTCCTGTATTATCTGTAATTGACACGGATCTCCCTTTAATCCTGCTCCAGACTCGGTTCAATTACGAACGTTGTCTGCAGTAAAGAGGGATCTTTTGATCTGACCTGCTTTGCACCTCCTCCCTGCCCTGATAACCCAGCAACCATTCACACGTTACTTACGTCTGAGATCTGAAAACTCCTCTGTGTTTCTGAGTCTGTGACGTTTGGGAATTTCCCAATGATTTAACAGGAGTGACACACACACACTCCCGGGCACTCAGCTAGCCTCGGGTTCAGCAGGTTATTGAATAACTGCTGTTGAATTCCAGTGATGGTCGTGCACGGTTTATTTTGGCCAGGTCAAGGAATGGGGGAAGGGAATGGATGAAATAGCCCAAAATGTCCTTGCATTTTTAATGAGCGGAGAATTGGATACACTTTTTGTCCATTTCGACCCCCCCAATCCCAACATTAGGAAATGAGCTGTACGTTTAATGTAAAGTTGGGCGAACACTTTGCATGCAGACAGCAACTCACTGACTATTGAATTTACTGTAAACAAATCTGGGAGGGAGGCTGCCCCACGGCTGGGTCCCCCGCCCCCTTGCTCTGTGCTCAGAGAGGGGGTTGCCTCTGCTGCTCACACACACCGTGTGTGTGGTTGGGGAATTACAGGCCCGCCTCGGTGTGGTCCGGAATTTCCTGGAAACTTTTACAGCCGAAACAACGATGTCATGTGGCGATGCCCACTCTTCGGTGCAGCCGGCCGAACACAAATATCTGACATCTGTTCCCCGAGTTTCCTGTGAGATATTCTGTGAAGCTGCCGCTGAAGGTTAGACCCACCCCCACGCCAAGCAGCAACTACTCACGTGCATTTCTTACATCATGTCAATTTCTCAACAGGTTACGGAGATTTCGGCCTCAAGTCGCGGCAGCAGCAAGTCCCGGATTAATATC
Source organism: Scyliorhinus canicula (assembly GCF_902713615.1). Lineage (NCBI taxonomy): Eukaryota > Metazoa > Chordata > Chondrichthyes > Carcharhiniformes > Scyliorhinidae > Scyliorhinus > Scyliorhinus canicula. The sequence continues at coordinate 38,402,791 of NC_052152.1, read as the reverse complement.
CCCCTGTTTCACAAAAACACCCATTGCACATGACCAAATGGTCACTACAAATGGTGCAATGGCGTTTAAGTTGTCTTCACAGATCAGGATAAGGTGCTTCACCCCACACATTCAATGTGAGTCAAATGTCTCTTTGACTCGATTCAAGCACGTCAGAGAGCAACAGCATCGACGTAGAAAACCTGAATATTATTGCACTTTGATGGCCATTTTGAAAAGTTTGTGATGTTCTTTCAGAACCCTTAATATTTTGCGCAAAATAAAACCCTTTTATGAAGATTTTCAAAATTATTGTAACCTTTCTCCGCATTCTCAGTATTTTTGAATGTGTTTTTGTGGGATCAGAATATGTTAGCCTAAGATTTGTTACGTTTTTCACTTCAGTAAATATGTTGTACTTAATTTGCACAAATATCCATTTACAGGATTAAATTTGGGCTTCCTAGTGAAGTTTTCGTAGAATTTACAGTGCAGAAGGGGGCCATTCGGCCCATCGAGTCTGCACCGGCCCTTGGAATGAGCACCCCACCCAAGCCCATGTGCAGACACCGCACATACAGTGACCCAAGCCAGGAATTGAACCTGGGAGCCTGGAGCTGTGAAGCAATTGTGTTAACCACTGTGCTACCGTGCTGCTCATTTTGTGGCAGAACACCTCGTCAGCCAAGAGGTCCGTGTCCAAATTCCATGTGGGCTGTGGGCACAGTCCATCACCAACCTCACACCAATGTAGTGTGGAGCATGGTCGGAAATGACTATCGAGGAGTATTCCACTCTGACTATTTCTGGAAACACCGATTTCCCCACTGCAAAGAAGTTGATGCGGGTATATACTCTGTGAACGGTTGAGACAATTCCTTCTCATCTAGTGCCAGAACCGTCATAGATCCACTGCCCTCATCTGCTTCATGAACATTCCCAGTTCCCTAACCATGCCTGTTTTTTTCCCCCATTCTGGGGTGTGATCTGTCTGTCAGTGGGTTCTGTGCACATTTAAAGCCCCCCCCCACCCCCCATGACCAGTCAGTGTGTGCCAACGCCGGGGATTTCCGGCATGGTCTTCTTTCTGAACTTGTGTCATCCCAGTTGGCTGCGTACATGTTTACCAGGACTACCGGTGCCACGTCTAGAATATCACCCACCATGACGTACCGTCTCCCGTTTCCGTAACTGTCCTTGTTGCCGTAAACACCGTCCTCTTGCTAATCAAGATAGCTACCCTCCTGGCCCTTGTCCCATAGAATGAATGGCACGTCTGTCCCACCCAGCCCTTCCTTACCCGCAGTCGGTCCTTCTCTCTTGGGTGTGTCCCTTGAAGGAAGCCTATGTCGGCTTTCAAACTTCTCAAGTGGGTGTAGACTCTGGATCTTTCCACTGGACCGTTATGTCCCCTGACATTCCAAGTGATAATCCTGGTGAGGGGTTTAGTTCCCCCCTTCCTGCGGGATCTACCATACTTACCTGGTGGACCCGCCTCTGCACTCCGGGGTTTCTCTTTGTTTGGGGACCGTCCAAAATGGCCGTGATTACCGTTCTCACCATGAGGCCGGGCTCCTGCACTCCGGGGTTTCCCTTTGTCCAGGGGGCACCCAACATGGCCACCATCTGTGTCACGCCACATGGGTGCACCCCTGCACTCCGGGGTTTCCCTTTGTTCAGGGACCCTCCAAAGTGGCTGCTTGCGGTGCCATCTTGCTCCCTCAACAGGCCCCTTATCTGCTGAAGCCAATCTAAAACCCATCCTTTTCTTATCCTTGTATTCTCCCTTCCCCCTGTCTACCCTTCTACCCTGTCCCCCCTCCCTATCTCCCCCCCCCCTTACTTTCCCCATCACTGCCCCTGTGGTTTTCCACCTGTCCCCCTGCCAGATGCTCCCTCCCTGTGTGGAGGTGCGCTGCGCCCCCACCCCCCCGCTTCCTTTTGTGCTTCCTAGCGTTAGCTTTCCCCGCTTGTGTGGTGCACCCCCTCCCGGGGCTGATCTTACCTCTTTCCTATGACTGCTAGATAGCTGCTCCCTTTGTCTCCTCTTCATTCCTCTCCTGTGTTCCACTGCCCTCGCTCTTTCCTGTGACCTGTTGTTTTTGCTCAGAGTGAGGCAGTACTGTCCCGCGCTTAAAGCCACCACTGTACTTTTCTCCTTTCCTCCTCTGCTGCGTCCTCAACGCTGCCTTGTCTGCTCCTTATCCAGACTGTCCGTCTGCATGAACCTGTCCACTTCTGCTGAAGTTTTGAAATAATATTCCTTGTTTTGGAATGTGACCCAGAGCCTGGCTGGGGACAGCATTCCAAATTTCACTCCACTTTTGCCAATTTCACCTGGTTTCACTCGGCCCTGCACTTTGCCAGGTCTGCCCCGATGTCCTGATATAGTTGTAATCTATGTCCTTCCCAGCTGCTCGTCTTCGTCTGATTTGCCCACTGTGGAGTCCTCTCCCAAACCCTGATATCTATATAATTTGGCAATTATTGCCCTTGCCTGTTCTCCTGCGTTGGGCTTCAGTTGGAGCATTCTGTGTGCCCTCTCGACCTCGGGTAGCTTGGGGAATCTGTCCCTCCTAACTAGGTTATCCAGTATCTGGGCCACATAGTCCGTCGGGGCCCCGGCCCTTGTTCCCCTCTGGCAGGCCTACGATCCGGATATTTTGGCGCTGAGTTCGATTCCATGGGTCAACTTTCCCCTTCAGAGGGCAGCACGGTGGCACAGTGGTTAGCATTGCTGCCTACGGCGCTGAGGACCCGGGTTCGAATCCCGGCCCTGGGTCACTGTCCGTGTGGAGTTTGCACATTCTCCCCGTGTCTGCGTGGGTTTCGCCCCCACAACCCAAAGATGTGCAGGTTAGGTGAATTGGCCACGCTAAATTGCCCCTTAATTGGAAAAAATAATTGGGTACTCTAAATTTAAAAAAAAAACTTTCCCCTTCAGGGTCCCCTGGGTTGCCACCAACCTTTTAGTTTCAGCCTCCAAAAGTAACAATTCTGTCGCTCTGGTCCATCAACACCTTTTGCAGCTCTAGGATCGCCTTCCCCTGAGCTTCCAGTTTCTTCCCCATTCCGTCGATTACTAACTGCATGGCGACCAACTCCTCCATCACTGTCACCTTGACCACCACCTGGATCTCCACTTTTATCAGCTCTCATCAGCCGGCGTGATAGCACACTGGTTAGCACTGTCGCTCCACAGCTTCAGGGTCCTAGGTTCGATTCCCGCTTGGGTCACTGTCTGTAAAGAGTCTGCACGTTCTCCCAGTGCCTGCGTGGGTTTCCTCCGGGTGCTCCGGTTTCCTCCCACAGTTAGGTGGATTGGCCTGATAAATTACCCTTAGTGTCCAAAAAAAGGGTAGGTAGGATTACTGGGTTACGAGGATAGGGTGGAGGTGTGGACTTAAGTAGGGTGCTCTTTCCAAGAGCCGGTGCAGACTCAATGGCTGTATGGCCTCCTTCTGCACTGTAAATTCTATGATCGCCTTCAATTCCTTTGTCAGGAATGTTTTCCATCATCTCTGGGGGGAGGTAGGCTGTTGTTCGGGTCGTCGGACTCCCTCTCTCCGGGGAGGCCGGGACCTCTCACCTCTTGGGTCTGCTGACTCGTCCACCCGCTGCTCTTGACCTTTACCTCTGCTTCTGCCTTCTCTACAGCCTCTCGAACTCCCATTCATTGGCATGTTGTACCTATTCTCTCCGTTTCTTACTTGGAGATTAAATAAGTCCGAACGTTCGGGCTAACTTTGTCTAAAAGTGCCTATTCTGGAGGGGAACCTCCTGATGTGCGACTGCTCAGCACATCACAGTCACCGGAAGTCAAAGACCAAGTTTTAAACCTCAACCAGAGCTTTGTTGATGGAAAATTCACAAAAAAGTGAAGTGTCCGACACAAATACAGAAGTTCTGCCAGAGGTGAAAATCCAAGTGTGGCTCGCAGACCTCTTAGAAATAAGATTTGTAAAAATGTCTGAGGTTGAACAAATAAACCCATGGATTGCCCGGGTGGACAGAGAAGTGTTAAGTCTGACAAGAACAGCTGAGTCCTGGAGTTGAGTACATTTGCATATTGAAAGCCTTTGTGAGAAACAGCATGAAGATAGGCCCAGGGCAAAATGCAAGTAACCCACAACAGCCTGGATTTTATTAGCAACCTGGGAGTGAACTGTGAGGTAAACCCACCAACCTATCTAGCTGATAACTGAGAGTTACAGTAAGGAACAGAGTTACTGGCAAATATGACTACCACCAAAGATAAAGCAAATTCAGAAACCTGATACCAGCCTCATCATTCAAATGAAGGTAGCTGGCCACCTGAAAAATATAATGCATGGATCAGGTTATCCAGGGCCTAACGCGGTCTGGATTATCTGGGTACCAAGACCTAGTTAAAATTGATGGGATAATCCTGAGAGTGAATGGGAGTGAACCGTGTTTATTGTTTTATATATTTTTTAAAAACTTATAATGAAAAGAGAGTGAATCTTATTTCATGTCCCTGTGAGAGAGTGGTGTCAGGATGATGGGAAATTGTGACTGAGTGAGATCTACCTATAACGTCACCAGCTAATCAAAAACATATTGAAGTATTTAAAGAGGACCGTTTATATAAAAAATTAGAAGGAAAGACATTGACCAAAGATGGCTACCACCAGTTACCTGATGTTTGGGATTATAAATTGGCCACTTGTCTGGAAATGTTCTATATGGATTGCACTGCAGATCTGTCCTGATATGTTGCATGGAATTTCACGCCTGGGGGGGGGGGGGGGGGGGGGGGGGGGTTAACCAAGGTCCTATTCAAAAATTGATCCTTGAAAGGAAGGCTTTAAACATGCAAAGCGCTGGATTTTAATTAACACTCATCCTGTCAAGACAATGGGAACTGCTAATCAACCTGATGTACCCAACATACACTCAAAACCCCTAGTGGAGGATAAAATAACCTGATCTCCAGGGTCACTCAGCTCATGACCTGACTCTAACCTTGGTTTAAACATGGACAAAAAGCTAAGTGCCAGAGGTGAGGTGAGAGTGATGATCTTTAACAGCATTAGACCGAATTTGACATCAAGGAGGCCTTGCAAAACTGGAGTCAGTGATGTAGCCACCTGGGGTGGCCACTGCCTAACACAAAATGGAAGATTGCAAGGAATGCAGGGAAAATGGACATGTTGGAAAGCAAGCAGCTGGCAAGGCGATTGTATATTGGAACGACTGCAGAAACCAGTTTTGACTGTTGCAGAAACCAGACAGCACTGTGAAAGAAAATCTGTTAACATAATAATGAGGCAATACTGGGCGAGTCCCAGATACAATGGACACAAGTTAAGCACAAATCGATACATTCTATGGAAGGCCAGACCCAGTGGCGCCAGAGAAGCCCAAAACAAAAGGTCCCAAGCACCGCCCCAGCAACCAAGGAACTGCCCTAGGATTGGGGGTTCAAACATATCGATTGGGAAGAGACCCAATCGATTCCAAGCAGGTAAGGGAGTCCGCCCAAAGGGGCGCGGACCCCCTGGGACCTATAAAAGAAAGGTCCCACACATGGTTCAGTCTCCTGTCTCCAGGCTCCTGTCTTCAACTACAGCCATCGAGCAGCAGCCACCAACAAGTAAGTGCCTAACGACGACGACCGCTACCAGACATAGGCACTCCTGACACCCTTGGCAATTGATAGTAACCCGAAGTCTGCAGAGCAGAGCAAGAGGCCTTGTTCCCTGACCTCGCAGTTCCTTCGAGATAAGTATTAGTTGTTTAGCGGTAGGAGTAAGTTTAATCATTTAGCGTGTGCATGGGTAGTTATTATAATTGTATTATAATAAACTCCAGTTGTTTGGACTTACTAATTGGTGTACGGTTTTATTGCTTTGAACTTCACCTTGAAGCTTGTGGCGGTATCTTAACGATACCTGGCGATTCCAGAGCTTAGAACGAGAAACAGAGCCAAGTGAGTGTTAAGCACACTCACCCAGAATGACCAACAGTGAGAATCAGGAGTAAACTCTCCACTGGTTGGAGTCATACCTGGCACAAAGGAAGATGGTTGTGGTTGTTGGAGGTCAATAATGTCAACTCCAGAACATAAGTGCAGGAGTTTCTTAGGGTAGTGCGCTAGGCCCAATCATCTTCAGCTGCTTCACCAATGACCTTCCTTCTCTGGGGATGTTCACTGATGACTGCGCAATGTTCAGCTCCATTTGCGACTCCTCAGATAATGAAACAGTCCATGTCCAAATGCAGCAAGACCTGGACAATATCCAGGCTTGGGCTGACAAGTGCCAAGTAACATACACGCCACACAAGTGCCAGGCAATGAGCGTCTCCAACAGCGAGGATCTATAACCATCGCCACCAGACATTCAATGGCATTACCATCGCTGTATCCTCGACTATCAACATCCTGAGGATTACCATTGACCAGAAACTGAACTGGACTAGCCATATTAATACTGTGGTTACCAGAGCAGGTCAAAGGCTAATAACTCACCTTCCGACCCCCCAAAGCCTGTCCACTATCTACAAGGTACAAGTCAGAGATTGATGGAATACTCTCCCCTTGCATGGATGAGTGCAGCTCCAACAACACTCAAGAAGCTTAACATTGGAATTCTTTGAAGAGGTAACCAGTACAGTCGACAAGGGGGAGCCAGTCAATGTGGTATATTTGGACTTTCAGAAGGCGTTTGACAAAGTCCCGCATAAGAGATTATTGTGTAAAATTAAAGCGCATGAGATTGGGGAAAAATGTATTGAGGTGGATAGAAAACTGGTTTGCAGAGAGGAAACAAAGAATAGGGATTAATAGGTCCTTTTCAAATTGGCAGGCAGTAACCAGTGGGATACCACAGGGATCGGTGATCGGAGCTATTCGCAATATATATTAATGATTTTGATGAGAGAACAAAATGTAACATCTCAAAGTTTGCAGATGATACCAAATTAGGTGAGAGGGTGAATTGTGATGAGGGTGCAGGGATCCTACGACAAGATCTGGTTGGGTGAGTGGGCAAACCAATGGCAGATGCAGTATAATTTGGATAAGTGTGAGGTTATTCATTTTGGAAGTAAAAACAGGAAGGCAGATTACTACCTGAATGGTTGTAAATTGGGAGGGGGAGTATGCAGCGGGACCTGGCTGTCCCTGTGCACCATTCGCTGAAGGTAAGCATGCAGGTGCAGCAGGCGGTAACGAAGACTAATTGTAAGTTGGCCTTCATTTCAAGACGTTTCTAGTATAGAAGCAGGGATGAGTTGCTGCAATTGTACAAGGCCTTGGTGAGGCCACACTTGGAGTATTGTGTGCAGTTTTGGTCTCCTTCTCTGAGGAAGGATGTTCTTGCTCTCGAGGGAGTGCAGCGAAGGTTTACCAGACTGATTACAGGGATGGCGGGACTGTCATATGAGGAGAGATTGACTAGGTTGGGATTGTTCTCACTGGAGTTCAGAAGACTGAGGGGGGATCTCATAGAGACGTATAAAATTCTAACAGGACTAGACAGGTCAGATGCAGGGACGATGTTACCAATGATAGGTGTGTCTAGAACCAGCGGTCACAGCCTGAGGATTCAGGGTAAACCATTTCGGACAGAGATAAGGAGACACTTCTTCACACAAAGAGTGGTGAGCCTGTGGAATTCATTAACACAGGAAGTAGTTGATGCAAAAAACTTTGAATATATTCAAGAGGCGGCTGGATATAGCACTTGGGGAGAATGGGATCATAGGCTATGTGGAGAAAGCAGGATTGGGCTATTGACTTGATCAGCCATGATCGTGATGAACGGCGGAGCAGGCTCGAAGGGCCAAAAGGCCTCCTCCTGCTCCTATCTTCTATGTATCTATGTATGTATCATTCAGGACAAAGCAGCCCGCATGTTTGATGCAGCTTCCACAAACCTTCAGTCCCTCCAACACTGGCGCACAGCAGCAACTGTGTGTACCACCTACAAGATGCACTACAGTAACTCATCATGGTTCCTTAGGCAGCGCCTTCCAAACTCACAACTGCTACCATCTGGAAGTACAAGAGCAGCAGATACCTGGGAACCCACCACCTGGAAGTTCCCCTGTAAGTCACTCACCAACCTGACTTGGAAATTTGTCGCTGTTCCTTCACTTTGGCTGGGTCAAAATCCTGGAAGTCACATATCCAAATTTGCTGATGATACAAAGACATGCAGCATTGTAAGCAGTGTAGGTGGGAGCATACATTTGCAAATAACTGTTGAAAGGCAAAATTATGGCAAACAGATTTCAATATAGGTAAATGTGTGGTCATCCACATTGAACCCAAAAAGAATAGAGCAGAGTACTTTCTAAATAATGGAAAGCTAAAAACAAAGGGGGTCCAAAGCGACATGGGAACCCAAATACATAAACCATTAAAATGCTATGCAAAGGTACTGACATCGATCAGAAAGACTACTATCAAGAATAATTAAATGCAAGGGCATAGAAGTCATACTTCAGCTATTCAAAGACATGGGGCGCGATTCTCCGACACCACGGCGGGTGGGAGAATAGCGGGAGTGCCGGGCGAATCACGCCACGCCGCCCTGGCACCCCCACGCTGCCCTGGCACCCCCACACGATTCCCCCACCCCCCCAAAATGTCGTGTCGCGTTTTGAGACAGGCCGCTCGGAGAATCGCCGCTCGCCGTTTCTAATGGCGACCGGCGATTTTCCAGCCTGGATGTGCCGAGCGGCCTGCCGAATCCGACCGGCTCACGCCGGCGCCAACCACACCTTGTCGCTGCCGGCATGAACATCGCGCGACCGCTGCGTGTGGGGCCTGTGGGAGGCGGAGGGAGGATCGAGCACCAGGGGCATGCTCAGGAGGGGTCTGGCCCACGATCTGTGCCCACCGATCGTCGGGCTGCCGTCTCTGAAAGGTGCACTCTTTTCCCTCCACCGCCCCGCAAGATCAAGCCGCCATGTCTTGCAGGGCAGCGGAGTGGAAGACGGCAATCGCGCATGCGCGGTTTGGCGCCGACCAACCTGCGCATGCGCGGGTGATGTCACTTAGGCGCCGCCGGCCGCGTCATTCAGGCGGCGCTGCTTTGACGCAAGCGTCATGGCCCGGCGCCCGAGATTGACGCGCCACCGCTCCTAGCCCCTGGGGGGAGGAGAATAGGGGGCGAGGAGCGGCCTCCGACACCGGAGTGAAACACTCCGGTTTTCACTCCGGCGTCGGCACTTTGTCTCCCTTTGGGAGAATCGTGCCCATGGTTAGACTACGGACTGGAATATTGTGAGCAGTTCTGGACATCAGGAAAGGTTTAGGAAAATCTGTTTGGATGTCATTTGTGTCACAATTGAATAGCTAGCAGTGTGTGTGAGCTGTGAGGCTTGCACCAGAGTTATGTGCACGAGTCTGAGGTGAAGAACATAATATAGGAATGAGTCCTGATTGATAAAGAATACTGCAAGGTTGGCATTGCCACAGGGTGGTAGCGGCTTGGTTGGGCGCCCTGTACGATTTCCTGCACTTGGAGAAGATTAAATATGAGTTAAGGGGCTCTGCAGAGGGGTTTGAGAAAAGGTGGGGGATGTTTGTGACCGTATTTGAGGAGCTGTTTGTCAGCAGCGTCGGGGGGGTTCACAGGAAGTAGTTGATGCAAAAAACTTTGAATATATTCAAGAGGCGGCTGGATATAGCACTTGGGGAGAATGGGATCATAGGCTATGTGGAGAAAGCAGGATTGGGCTATTGACTTGATCAGCCATGATCGTGATGAATGGCGGAGCAGGCTCGAAGGGCCAAAAGACCTCCTCCTGCTCCTATCTTCTATGTATCTATGTATGTATCATTCAGGACAAAGCAGCCCGCATGTTTGATGCAGCTTCCACAAACCTTCAATCCCTCCAACACTGGCGCACAGCAGCGATTTGGCACCAGATCTTAATTACCTACTTAATAACCACTTTTAAAACCAACATTTTAAATGTAGTTCTGTACCTAGTTCCACCAAGTATCACCTAGTAGCGCCACATACTCTTAGAATTTTACTCTAAAAATTTAAAAGTAGTTAAGTCTAATTTTACTTTACTGATTCTCATGAAAATTTATGAGAATCAGTAAAGTTTGCAGAAACGGCTGAAAGTATTTTAAGTAAGAAAGACAAACCTAAATTTTCTCACAGAATAAAGGTTTCGTATTTTTATCCTAGTTTAATTTAATCCATTTATTTACATGCTTTGGCGCCAAACTGTGGTGGGGCAAAAAAATGAACGCCATAACAACTGAGCGCCAAAAAAAATGGCGCCAAAAGATCAGGGCCAAAAAGGTGGCGCCAAAAAGCACCCGACCCTGCTGGGAAGTATGTTTCCTAGGGTGTTTGTGTGTTGGAACCTATTTTGATACATGTTGGTAATAAAATACATTAAAAAGAATACTGCAAGGTGAGTGATGGGGACATGGTGAATTGTGCAAGGATTAATGCTCATGGTGTGGTTTCTTGGGATATGGCATTTGAAACAGCATCCACTGAGCTTGGCCACTCCTGTGAATCTGCAGCACAGCACAAACATCCTTGAGGCTGGATTCCTGGGATTGACCCCTGCGGCTAACTGTTTCCATCGCCTTTTCGTCATGTGTCCAAATGTTCCCATTCCCCTCGCCCACACATTTAACTCTCTTCTCCCTCATCCACCTTTCAGCTTTCTTTCAATTTTCTGCTATGAAATCCGAAGCTGGCTTACTGCGCATTGTCCATCTCCACAGATCTTCGTTCGTTCTCTGTCTCTTAGAAACTTTAGCCTTCGTTTCAGATTCTACTACATCCTTGGCCTTCAGTGTGTTTCCTCCTCTAACCTGAGGTTTTAATTTGTTTTAACTGAGGCAAAAAGCCATTGATAATTAGGGAGGTGAGTTTGCCTCATTCTCAGCAACACAACAGTTTTCTACTCGAGCCTGATCTAGAAACTACTCTCTCTGCAATACAATAAATAGCCACATACAGGGTGGCACAGTGGTTAGCACTGCTGCCTCACAGCTCCAGGGCCCTGGGTTCAATTCTGGCCTCGGGTGATGTCTGTTTGGAGTTTTCACTTCCTCCCCGTGTCTGTGTGTGTTTCCTCCCACAGTCCAAAGATGTGCAGGATAGCTGGGTTGGCCATGCTAAATTGCCCCTCAGTGGGGTTACGGGGATAGGATGGAGGTATGGGCGTGAGCCAGGTGCCCTTTCCAAGGGCCGGTGCAGACTCGATGGGCCGAATGGCCTCTTTCTGAAGTGTAAATTCTATGATTCTACAGCAGTTCCTTCAAATAGACTAACTTCATCATCCTTGCTCCAGTTTTAACATAACATTTATACACAACAAAAACAAACATCTCATGCTGTTACAGACACAATAAATTTTCCATACTTGAATAATTCAAATTTAAATTAATATATGTTTTTAAATCCACATTAATTTAAGGCAATTACACAACCTCAAGAGTTCTGAATACATTATATAGCTTTTTAGTCACAGGATACCCAACATCTGGTTGGCGCAGATCTAAGACAGTAATTATGTCTTTTCAGATGGACGCACATATGAAAGAAATGCATTTATTTAATTCCTTATAATGACTCACCCCGGGTGTATATTATGTGCCAGGTAATGTTCTATTATTATCTCCAAGGCATCCAAAAATGCCATATCGGTAGCTGTGAACATCTTTCTCATCACTAAATAATGCTGGTAAGAGTAACAGTCACTGTTGTACAGAATGACATCTTGCGAATGGTCAGACGAGAGTTGGATGCAATCAAGGCTTTATTATACTAAGATGTGTGGCACACATATTTATACTCCGCCTACTGGGCGGAGCCAGCAGACGGGGAACTACCCCCGTACCTGTAGTACAGGGCCATACCATAAATCACCTACACCGATATCCTCTATATACAATATGTACATCAGTGGTGACTACCACATTCATTCCCTATTAAAAAAATTGAGTCAGGCGGGGGCGGTGGAGAACTATATACAGAAAGATGTGTTTTAAATGTACAGATAATATTACAAATTCAGGCAGTCCTGAGCCTTGAACTGTCGTTGAGAGTGCCTCAGTGCTGGCAGCGACTCCAGCATCAGTTTGGTTTTCGATCACTCCGGGAGCGTGTCGAAATCCTCTTCATCCCGTGTGTGAGGAGGGGGAGGACGGATTGTCCTGGAGCGGGGGCTGCGGCGGGGTGCACCGGGGGAGGGGAGGGGGGCACTGGGTCGGAGGGGGGGAGTGTGTGTGGAACCAGCTGGTGCCAGGTCCCTGAGGGAGATTGTGTCCTGGCGGCCATCGGGGTACGCTACGTAAGCGTACTGCGGGTTGGCGTGAAGTAGCTGTACCCTCTCAACCAACGGGTCCGCTTTGTGGAGTCACACGTGTCTACGGAGGGGAACAGGTCCTGGAGCTGCCAGCCATGTCGGGAGCGAAACCCCAGAGGTGGACTTCCTAGGGAAGGAAAAGAGACGTTCATGGGGTGTTTCATTCGTCGCGGTGCACAGGAGCGACCAAATGGAGTGGCTGTGGACGTAGGCGGGGAAGTCAACAGAGCGAAGGTGGTGTTGAGGGCTTTGATGACAGTGGCAGACATCATATCGGGGCGCGGGATGGCGAAGGGGAATCTGGAATATTCATCGACCACACTGAGGAAGTACGTGTCGTGGTCGGTGGAGAGGAGGGGCCCTTTGAAATCCACGCTGAGGCGCTCAAAGGTGCAGGAGGCCTTCACCAGGCGCGCACGGTCTGGCCGGTAGAAGGGCGGCTTACACTCCGCGCAGACCTGGCAGTTTCTGGTGATAGCCCTGACCTCCTCGATGGAGTAGGGCAGGTTGTGGGCCTTGGTGAAATGGTAAAAACATGTGACCCCCGGGTGACAGAGGTTGTCGTGCAGAGTCCGGAGTCGGTCCACCTGTGCACTGGCACATGTACCTCGGGAGAGGGCATCGGGGGGGGTCGTTGAGCTTACCGGGGCAATACAAAATCTTGTAGTTGTAGGTGGGGAGCTCAATCCTCCACCTCAAGATTTTATGGATTTTGATCTGGCCCCGCTGTGTGTTATCAAACATGAAGGCAACCGACCGTTGGTCAATGAGGAGAGTGAATCTTCTGCCGGCCAGGTAATGCCTCCAATACCGCACAGCTTCAACGGTGGCTTGGGCCTCTTTTTCGATGGAGGAATGCCGAATTTCGGAGGCATGTAGGGTGCGGGAGATGAATGCCACGGGTCTGCCTGCCTGGTTGAGGGTGACAGCCAGAGCGACGTCGGATGCATCACTCGCGACTTGGAATGGTAACGTCTCGTCGACTGCGTGCATCGCGGCCTTGGCGATGTCGGCCTTGATACGGTTGAAGGCCTGGTGAGCCTCAGCCATCAGGGGAAAAACAGTGGATTGAATGAGTGGGCGGGCCTTGTCCGCCTAGTTTGGGACCCATTGGGCGTAATAAGAAAAGAACCCCAGGCATGGTTTGAGAGCCTTGGAGCAGTGCGGGAGGGGGAGTTCCATGCGATCGGGGTCGGGCCCCAGAACACCGTTCTGGACCACATAGCCAAGGATGGTTAAGCGGTTCGTGCTGAACACGCACTTCTCCTTGTTATACATGAGGTTGAGGAGAGTGGCAGTGTAAAATTTGGAAAGGTTGGTGTCATGGTCCTGCTGATCGTGGTCGCAGATGGTGACATTGTCCAGGTACGGGAAGGTGGCCCACAGTCAGTACCGGTCAACCATTTGGTCCATCTCCCGTTGGAAGACCGAGACCCCGTTGGTGACGCCAAAGAGAACCCTGAGAAAGTGGTAAAGGCAGCCATCTGCCTCGAAGGCAGTGGATGGGCGGTCCGCCTTGCGGATGGGGAGCTGGTGGTAGGCAGATTTCAGGTCCACTGTTGAGAAGACCCGGTACTGTGCAATCTGACTGACCATATAAGAAATGCGCGGGAGGGGGTACGCGTCGAGCTGCGTGTACCGATTGATGGTCTGACTGTAGTCAATGACCATCCTGTGTTTCTCCCCAGTTTTCACAACTACCACTTGGGCTCTCCAGGGGCTGTTGCTGGCTTCGATGATGCCCTCCCAAAGCAGTCGCTGGATTTCGGACCTGATGAAGGTCCTGTCCTGGGCGCTGTACCGTCTGCTCCTGGTGGCGATGGGTTTACAATCCGGGGTTAGGTTTGCAAATAGGGAAGGTGGGTCGACCTTTAGGGTCGCGAGGCCACACACTGTAAGGGGTGGTAGGGGCCCGCCAAATTTCAGTGTTAGGCTCTGGAGGTTGCACTGGAAGTCCAGGCCGAGTAGCAGGGCAGCGCAGAGGTTGGGGAAGATGTAGAAGCGGAAGCCGCTGAACTCCATGCCCTGGACAGTGAGGGTGACGATGCAGTACCCCCGGATCGCCACGGAGTGGGACCCGGAGGCCAGGGAGATTCTCTGATTGGCGGGGTGTACCGCGAGGGAGCAGCACCTTACCGTATCAGGATGAATGAAGCTCTCAGTGCTCCCGGAGTCCGGCAGGCAGGATCTCATGCCCATCAACCTTCTCTTTGATTGAAGCAGTTGCAAGCTTGTGTGGACGAGACTGGTAAATCGTGACCGAGGCAAGACGCGGCTGGTCATCGGCAGTTGCAGGCGACGAGCAGCCAGGTGACGTTCCCGGGGGGGGGCATGCGTCCAGGGCCAGGTAAGATGGCGGCGCCCACTGGCTGCACGCATCGCGAGTCGAGCAAGATGGCGGCACCCACTGGCCGCACATTGTCAGAGGAGGGGAAGATGGCGGCCCCCACGTGCTGCACGGGGTCCGAGGAAGGGAAGATGGCGGCGCACATTGGCCGCAAGTGGGAGGTGCCGGAACAATAGCGGCGACTGAGCGGGCCAAGCACACCACAGCGAAGTGTCCCTTCTTGCCACAGGCCTTGCAGAGTGCGCTCCGGGCCGGGCAGCGCTGTCGGGGGTGTTTAGGCTGGCCACAGAAGTAACATTTGGGTCCCCCGGGGTTGGTTGGCTGCCACGCGGCACAGGCGTGGGGTTGGCTGAGGGCGGTCGCTGATGGGTCCATGATGGGGTGGCCGCCTGCGGAGTCCATGATGAACAGGGGTGGTGGGCCGTGTGGTCGGGGGCGTAGGCCTGGATGTTGCGTGAAGCGACTGTGAGTGAGAGCTTTAACTTTTTGGTTTCCGCGAGGTCGAGCGTGGCCCCTTCTAAGAGGCGCTGGCAGATGTAATCGGACCCTGTGCCCATGACAAATGTGTCTCTCATGAGCAGATTCGTGTGTTCCGTGGCCGAAACGGGCTGACAGTCACAGTCTCTAACTAGGGGAACGGGGACATGCCACAAATCGTCCACTGCTCACCGGGAAGTTGATGACGAGTGGAGAGGATGTGCCTGGCGTAGAGCGTGTTAGTCCGCTGGGCATAGTTTTCTTTCAGTAGCGCCATGGCATCTGCGTAGGTCGGCACGTCCTGGGTAAGTGGAAAGACGTAGGAGCTCAGCCGCGTGTAAAGGATCTGGATTTTCTGTTCTTCTGGGATGGGTCTGGCGCAGATCCGATGTACGCTTCGAAACAGGCTAGCCAATGTTCAAAGTCCTTTTTGGTGTTGTCTGCTTGCGGATGCAGCTGGAGGCGATCCGGCTTGATGCGGAGGTCCGTCTTCTGAAAACTTAGTGAAATAAATTGATGCCCGATCAATTACACAAAGACGCGAGTTGGATGCAATTACACTACGATGTGTGGCCTCTTACAGCAGCTGGTGAAATGGCTGCTGTATGTGGAGCACACATATTTATACTCTGCCTACTGGGCAGAGACAGCAGGCGGGGAACTACCCCCGTACCTGTAGTACAGGGCCTTACCATAAATCACCTACATCGACATCCTCGATATACAATATATACATCAGTGGTGACTACCACACTGGACATTGGTGTCCAGACGCCTTCCCAGCAATTATCAAATAGATATCCTGATACTCAGTAGTCTCCAGATATAGACTTGCGTTGGAATATGAATAATAATAAAAATAATCTTTATTGTCACAAGTAGGCTTATATTAACACTGCAATGAGCCATACCATACTCCCCGAACAGACGCCGGAATGTGGCGACTTGGGGCTTTCCACAGTAACTTCATTTGAAGCCTACTTGTGACAATAAGCAATTTTCATTTCAAGTTACTGTGAAAAGCCCCTAGTTGCCACATTCCAGATGTTCGGGTACACTGAGGGAGAATTCAAAATGTCCAAATTACTAACAGCACATCTTTCGGGACTTGTGGGAGGAAACTGGAGCACCCGGAGGAAACCAACACAGACACGGGGAAAACGTGCAGACTCTGCACAGACAGTGACCCAAGCCGGGAATCGAACCTGGGACTCTGGCGTTGTGAAGAGTGGCCCTAACCGTGCCCTTTCCTCCTTTCATTTCATAGACTAGAATCATAGAATCCCTACAGTGCAGAAGGGGGCCATTCGGCTCATCGAGTCTGCACCGACCCTTGGGACGAGCACCCTCTTGAGGCCCATGCCCCCACCCCATCACTGTAACACCACCTAAGCTTTTGGACATCAAGTGGCAACTTAGCATGGCCAATCCACCTAACCTCTGATTCTTTGTGGCCAGTCTGGACTCAATAAAATCTGAGATGGATGAGCAGGTATCAATTATTGTTTTATTTCCACCAGCTTGCAAGGCTGACTCACTTGCGGGACATTAGAACACACACAGCTGTCTTCTAAAGTTCCCAAAAGTTAGTGAGAGCTAAGACAAAGGAATCACAGCACATATTGATTGAATCACATCAAGATTCGCATACAAGCTTCCCATAGGCCAATGTATACACCTTCTGACCTGGCCATATATCCTGATTGGCTCACTTCGCATTTTCCCAATCCTGGCCTCTTGTTACCCAGCATCCTTTTCACTATTCTCTCCACGAGGCAAAGCTCCCCTCCCCCTTCCTAGCCATGCTGTGCTCATCCCTTTGTTCTCTGGCTGTGAACTCATTACCCTCAGGGTCCTACTGTCCATCATATTCGTTTGTTCACTTCCTCATTCCCTCCTTTTATCATTTCATGATAACCCATCGGTCCACCTGTAGCTATGGCCCCTCAGCTAAGAAAACTAATTGCTGCATTTCTAAATCCTATTGCAGCACCCCATCGTCCGCTGCACCCTCGTGGATCCTAACAGCCAAGACTCTAGGGGCGGCTATCCGTTCCAGCGCACCCTACATTTTACCCATCACGCATTTAAGGATGGCCAGGCCCACAAAGATGCAGGCGAGATAGTCAAGAGCATACCGGTTCTGCATGGCAAACAACCTGAGTTGAGATAATTGCTTGGTTATTGCCCCGAGGGCCCCCAAGGTTTCGTTGCCCAGGTAAGGCCCCAAATAACTGAACCTGCCCAGCGTGCCAACTGATGGTGCAGTATCCACGCAGAGGGGCAGGGGACCGTGGTAGGGACTAGAGTCCCGATAGCAATTTAGTGGGGAAATGGGGGTGACAAACCATTGGTCGCTGTGCCATTAAAATAGTATCCTTGCTCCGTGTACAGGCTAGCATCACAATCACTATATTGGTGAAGTAGGGATTCCCCAGTAACCCAGTTCATCCAGCTTCGGAACGCCCATTCAGGCCTCCTAGCCATGCAGAAAGCCCTAGTTCCAACAGTGATATGAGAGACATTCGCCCAGCCACAAAGGAGCTGGATGCCTGGCGTCAGCGGGACACAAGTGGCATTATAACCGGCGCATTGACCTGATGTCAGGGTTATGTAACACTTTGGATCAGTACAAGTGGAGAACAGACATGTTATATTCATTTTCATCTCTACCAGCAAACAGCCGTACCCCTCACTGCTGAAACAATTCTCGCACGACCGAGAGTCTCTATTGGGAGTGAAGGGGCTAGGTACATACGCCCTCCACCATTGCAGACTATCATACTGTGAGTGGGAATTATCCCGAGGGAGGGGAAGGCAAATAGCTGGTGGGGCCGAACCCGGATCGTAAGTAAGAGTAACTTGCTCGGGCGGTGGCTCGGAACTCTTGACAATGAGCCACCGCTTGGGGAGTTCCCCAAAGCGGTAAGATGGAAAATAACCTAGACACCAATGCGGGGTTTGGGTAGCAGACAACCGGCTCCTGGTCATACATGCAGTGGTAGATTTGGTAGAAGAGATTCATGCTGCCCAGGTTCCCTTCGTTCTGGGTCCTAAGTGAAGTAAGTATACCTCCTGATAACCTGCGTTCTGGTCGTACCTCCCTTCTTACTCGTTCCGTCCTCTTGCTATTCCTCCTCTCTCCCCTACAACCTTTTCCTACCCCCTCTGCACGGCCTGATTTTACCTTTATGGCACGAGTCTTATCACATCCAAAAGCAAATGTACATTTACTCCAAAATAAGGCAATGTCCATGCAATGTTCCCGTCCCAACGCCGGGACCGATATAAGTGTTTCATGAGCCCTTCATTGTCCTTTAACTTGATAACCTTCCATGAGTCGATACTGTGCCCTCGTACATGGGGGCATCGGAGAACGTCACCTCTGCATAAGTGAAATGTCTTTGTAGTTTGGTCGGGATTACAGGTACTGACGGTGTTCCAAGTGAGGCGAAGCCGAAGACAGCACAATCCGTCATGCTCCACACCTGTAAAACAGCGCTGGGGAAAGGAGGCAGGTTAGTGACCGACCATTGTGCAGTGGTGGACATGGACGCAAGCACTCCGCCCCTCCACTTTAACTGCAGTGGGGGTGGTAAGGAGAACTTTGAAGGGCTCTGTTCACTGTGGCTCCAACCCCTTCCGAGTCCAATTCTTAACCATGACATAACTACCAGGCTGCACTGAAAGCGAGCTATGTAATGGGGACAGTGACAGGTGAGCCGCTCGAACCTGGCTATGGAGTTCCTTGAGGGCGTTACTGAGGGCTAGAACATAGTTAGTCCGTTCTTTAGTCAGATGGTGAAACTGGACCAGTCTGGGAACAGGCAGGTTCCAGGGAGTTCTAATGGGCCTGCCGTAAAAGATCTCAGCAGGAGAGAGCCAGGCCGATCCTGCAGGTGTGACCCACAGCTGAAAGAGGGCAACGGGGAGCAACTTAAGCCATGTCAGTCCCGTGTCCGCTCTTAATTTAGCCAATTTAGTTTTGAGGGTCTGATTGTGTCTCTCAATCATCCCGGCCGCCTGCGGTCTGTACGCACAGTGTAACTGCTGGCGTATGCCCAACTGGGAGCAGAACTCCTTTTTAATCTGCCCAATAAAATGAGGCCCGTTATCAGAACTTCACTGAGCCGGTATTCCCAACATAAACACCTCATCACATTTTTACAGCCTCTGGCTCCCCGTCCTCTTCCGTCTGATGTGATGGTCACCAGTAACAAGATGTAATCTTTGGTGAATAATGATGGGCCAGGCCTATCGGCAGCATCCGAGCCCTAGCCAGCGTACAACACATATTAAGGCATCCAATGATTATGCAGTATACAATTATAATAACAAGTATTATCAATTCATGCATCAGGTAAAACCCCATGACCGAGCTATGAGAGAACTCTGAGCTGAATCCGACAAGATAGATAGCCATCCTCAATGCTACCGTGTTGCCCTTAGGATTTATATCTTTCTTATAGTTGTACTGACTAGCAACTATCCCTCAGCCTTGTCATTCGTATTTACATGTCATGATTTGTAAACTGTGCAGGAAAATCAATGGTAAATGCATCCATCTCGCAGACCAGTGTTGATAGACCCTTTGTGATGTGCTTTCCTCAAGTCCAATCACCGTGAACCATAGCTGGTGCCACTCAGGAAGGTAACACAATAGCCATTCCGGTTGTTCCACTACCTCCAAGGCATCTGACTACCTTGGGGTAGCAGCACCGTAAAAAGCTTCCTCATGTCCCTTAGAAGCAGCACATAACTCAGTCCATCAGTGACCAAAAGGTCCTTATCCCTCACTGGGGGTTTTATTTTGTAGGAAGTGCTTTCCGTTTCCCATAAGAATGGTAACTGATGATATCATGTATCATGCACTGATTATCTTGCTTTATTAATTGCAGGAGCTTCAACCAATCCTGTTTCTATTCCTGACTTCCTGACTCTGACGTCGAACATTGTACTGAACCATGTAGCCTGCCAGCCCTGGCTTACTTGAGACAATAGCTCAGTTTTCTTCAAACCCCTGTTGTCTGTTATCATTTTCCTTACAGCATGGAGTGTATACTTGCCATTATTCGTTTTTTTGTTAAACACCACTCACACACTTAGTACAGTTAACTTTTTGTGGTTACAACCCAATTGTGGTTACAACCCAATTGAATTTATACATAACAGTCCCTAACAACTTACAGGACATTTCATCTGTAATAACTGTTATACTCTCCAATGCTATATTGGTTGCTGCATTGGTTACAAATTCCCCTCGTGGCAGCAAGCTGCCACGGTTCTTAAACTATTGTCATTTAAAATACGGGGGTTCCTCGTCAGTCGCTGCTGTCTGCCGAGACCCTTAATAACTCCACCGTGTAATACGTCCCTCCTGGAGACCACAGATCACCCATCAGCTAACGTCCAGTTAGAGATGTCTGACCGGAGGTTTCAGTATTCAGTAATAATTTGATATTTTGATTTGTTGCTAACCCGTAAGGTTTTTCTTCCGGGCTCTATCATTTAATTCCCTCAAACATGTAGCCAATTGTATCATTAGTTTTTTCCCATACTGTCTGAAACATTCTTCACCAGAGTGTTGTTCGGGTTCTTCATCTGTATTATTGTTGCTTCATCTGAAACTAAAATGAACAGGTCAAAGGCGGAGAGGGCCCTATTTCTTGATTTGTATCTTCCTATCCTTACTTGGATATTCCAGAAGTACCATCTCCAGGACTTCCGGATTTCCATTGCCACCATTCCTCTTTTTCTAACTCAGTGATTCAATCAGGTCGAAACTTTCCCTGATACATTTTGAATATTGCTACTGCGTCTACTTCAATGCTTTTAATTCTGATTGTGACAGGATAAGTTCCGAACATAATATTTTCACTGTCTCATCTGTCCTATTGATGCTGCTAACAGGTTTCAATTCACTGGCATCCTGACACCCACACCCAAACATTCATTTTTCCGTTGTCTGAGCAAATTGGGGATATGATCTATCCTATGGCATGGCATCATTGCAGTGATACAGTCTTTAACACTGTTAGGCTAATTTTATGTCCCCAGGTCATCCCAACAGCATAAACCACGTACTTCCTCACGAATCAATACCACAAGTTTGTCACTTGTCCACAAACTTGCACAGCCTTTTAGAGTCACATTTTTGTCGGCCAAATTATCCTTGCAGTAATTGCACGTTGTCATTAATCTACCATCCCACTGACACTGACACTTCTTGGATTCAAAATCCACCCTGTGATCACAAACCTCAATCATTAAAGTTGCCTGATATTTCACAAAACAATCACGGCAAAACTGAATGCCCCAAATCTCCCTGTGGGGCAGCAGCATCGCCCCATCACTGTCTTTGAAAATGCATTATCAATTCTCCTGAATACCCAGTATCTGACCGTCTCCTGGGTTTCATATGACTACTACCAGTCCAAACAATCGGGCTACAGAATGCCCCACAGCCCTGACATGCTGTTTCCTGATGCTCACTGTGAACCATTTTAAACTGAGGGCCATTAATCACCGCCCTTGATCTATCATTCCATACATTTAAATCTTTACTGATTACATTCCTACGCTCATTACCCATAGACTGCGAATGGAGTATCATAATTCCTCTGTTACTGTTCAATTTGACCAGATTTTTAAAAATTCTGACACAATTTATTTTGCTCCAAACTCCATGGTTCTCGAATACAATTGTATGTTCACCCAAATTTTTTATGATTTTGTCTTTACCTGTCACAGCCTCAGCGATTACTTCTCCTGTGGTTTTATTCGGCAGTTTCACCCACACTGCCTCTCTGTTATCAATTCTTATTTCCTGATACTGCAAGTAATTCTCCTAATCTAACTTCGGGTCTAATGTTTCTATTGCCTAATACCCCCTCTATAATGTAATCTCCAACTTCTGGTCTAATATCTTTATTCCTTAAAGCTCCTTCTACAATGTATTCAACACTCTAAACTTAATTTCTTCTGCTAGTAACTTTCTTGCGATATATCGGGCACTAGGACCCTGATGGAGCTGTGCCATGTCAATTTCAACCGGTCAGCTGCACAGAGCTCTGACTGCTTGGGAGTAAAACTTCTCTTTGTGTTTATGCGAAGACCAATTTAGTGCTGAGCATACTGAGTTGCTACCTCATAATATTGATCACATTTCTTGCCTGCCATTTATAACTTCTAATTGATGTGAAACTATTTTATTTATTTATTTATTTATATATTTTTTTAGCAGCCAAGACTATGCCGAGTTGCAACTAATCATTTACAAATCCCAATTTATACATTTTGATTTCACTTTACTTCCTGAGAATTATGTTCTAATTAACTCCCACAATGTTAATCATTATTACTAAGTTTCTAAAGAACTTTCAAATACTTACCCCATTTTAAATCTCACTTTAATACCTCCTAAAACACAACATTTCACAAAACTAGGAACAGAGGCTATCACATTCTTATTAAACAGACTCAGACATTCATTGGAGATCTCCATTCAAACAAAAGAATTCAAATCATTATACTTTCATTCATCAACACGCGAGTTTGTCTCTGGTTCCCCCTAGTGGCAATTCATCTCCCAATTCTGTTTCATTCAAACAACCTATATCTTCCCATAATAAATGTTGGCGTAACCGATTATATTTGTACAGAATTGAACTGTCCGCAAACATTTCATCAGCGGTCGTTACTGAACTGTTCCTGCGACATCACATCAACCCGATAAAGACCTTAACCAATTTTAGCCAATTCGAATTGTACGGAATTGAACTGTCCGCAAACATCTCATCAGCGGTCTTTTACTGAACTGTTTCTGCGACATTACCTCAACCCGTTAAAGACCTTAACCGAATTAAAGTGTAATTTAATATAACCAATTTTTCATTTTCTACTCACATGTAACTGACTGACCAGGCAACATTCCATCAGTCACCAACTGAATTGTTACCTCATTCCAACCCTCAGCCGTACCTGCATTGACTGAAATCAATTCTTCTAATCCACCAGACTGACCTTTGATTTCGTCGAGACAATCTTACCTGATCAAATGCGAGTGATTAGACTGTTAGCAGAATACAAGAGAGAGGAAAATCGATATGGCGAGTTTTATCTACTCATACCGTGGGCCCATTTCCTTTTTCCCCTTCCGAGAGCAGTCCACTTCTGATTTCGCAGATGAAAGGAAAGCATCTAGAGAAATCCCCGATTTCGGCACCAAATATTCGGCACTACTTTGTGGCCAGTCTGGACTCAATAAAATCTGAGATTGATGAGCAGGTATCAATTATTGTTTTATTTCCACCAGCTTGCAAGGCTGACTCACTCGTGGGACATTAGAACACACACAGCTGTCTTCTAAAGTTCCCAAAAGTTAGTGAGAGCTAGGACAAAGAAATCACAGCACATATTGATTGAATCACATCAAGATTCGCATACAAGCCTCCCATAGGCCAATGTATACACCTTCTGACCTGGCCATATATCCTGATTGGCTCACTTTGCATTTTCCCAATCCTGGCCTCTTGTTACCCAGCATCCTTTTCACTATTCTCTCCACGAGGCAAAGCTCCCCTCCCCCTTCCTAGCCATGCTGTGTTCATCCCTTTGTTCTCTGTCTGTGAACTCATTACCCTCAGAGTCCTACTGTCCATCATATTCATTTGTTCACTTCCTCACCCCCACCCCATCACTGTAACCCCACCTAAGCTTTTGGACATCAAGTGGCAATTTAACATGGCCAATCCACCTAACCTGCATATCTTTGGATTGTGGGAGGAAACCAGAGCATCCGGAGGAATCTAACACAGGCATGGGGAGAAAGTGCAAACTCCACACAGACTCAAGGCCAGAATTGGACATTTGTCCCTGGCTCTGTGAGGCAGCATTGCTAACCACTGTGTCACCATGCCGCCCCCAGTTTGTTTGAAATGTACAGAATTCCCATGCTGGAAGTCGGGATGGATTGGGGTGATAAGCCATGGAGATGACCACACCAAGGTGAGGCATCATTAGAATTTCAAAAATCACTATTTTGACGCATAAAACAAAACATATAGCCGTATTTAAAATGTTGAGCAGTAATTTTGCTCATGCTAATAGATGAAGGTGTGAAGTTTGTGTGAGGAACACACCAGTTCAGGCAGAAAAGATACAAGGGACGAAAGGCGTTACATGGTGTCCAGTGATTGGGAGGGAGGTAGGAGCCAGAGACTGGAACCTGGGAGTGTGGCTGAAAAGACTGAGATGCCCAGCTATGAAGCTGCAGAACACAAGGACAACAGCATTTTAAAAACTAAATTTAGAGTACCAATTCATCTTTTCCAATTAAGGGGCAATTTAGCGGGGCCAATCCACCTAGCCTGCACATCTTTGGGTTGTGGGAGAGAAACCCACTCAAACACGGGGAGAACGTGCAAACTCCACACCGACAGTAACCCAGAGGCGGGATCAACCCTGGGACCTCAGCGCCGTGAGACAGCAATGCTAACCACTGCGCCACCGTGCTGCCCTGACAACAGCATTTTTACTTGAATACATAAAGTGGGATTTCAGTTAATGTTACAACCAAAATACCTTTTTGCCCCCAAATTGTTTGCAAGTGCTTCCTGATGTTTCATTGAGAAACAGCGCCACCCAATGGGCTCCTGAGTCATTTCGATCTGGAAATTTTTCAGGTTCGAAAGAGAGAATGGACATTTTACCCTCTGGGCCTTGGGCTAAAGTGGGGAGGAAATACAATAAAATAACCAAATCCAATTGCAATTCAGTAATGCCCCTCACTAGAAATCTTATGTGCACTGGGTTAAATAAAACAGAAAATGCGGGACTGCTCAGCAGGTTTGGCAGTATCTGTGAAGTGGGAAACAGTAGGCGGGATTCTCTGGAAAGATTTAGAAGTTTGGTAGTGAGCGGGAACTGCTGTGAGCTTCCCGGCGCTCGGCCCAGCGAGGCCGGCAACGCTATTCAACATTAATTGATCCACTTAACGAGGCCCCACGGGCTCCTTCTTGTAAATGAAGGCTCACCAGCTGATTCGCCGGCACTGTGCTCACCAGCCCCCCGCTAACAAGGTCGAGCAACATTTAAACTGCACTCGCTCAGCCGACCCCAGCCAGTTCACAACAATGGCATCCAGGAGACCAGCCCCAAGATTCAGGGATGCAGATCAGGGGAGGCTGCTAGACACAGTGGAGGTCAAGAGGGATGTCCTGTTCCCCGAGAGTCCCGGAGGATCAGCCACAAGGCAGCCAGTGCTGCCTGGGATGAGGTGACGGCGGCTGTGAGCGCCGGGAGTGTGACCAGGAGGACTGGTCTCCAGTGCGGGAAAAATGGTCAATGATCTACATCGGGCAGCACGAGTAAGTAGATACCAACAACACCACCCCACCTCCCCGAGACCTTTCTGCCCACTTGTGAGCTCCCACCCCCAATTCTCCATGGGACCCCCAACCCTCCCTCCACCCCTCTCTCCCTTCAATACCCCCGCCCCTTCCATCACACCCCACCCCACCCCCACCACTATGAATCGTGCATGTGGCTAACAAAGCCCTCTCAGTAGGAAAATCTCTCCCACAATCGCCGGCAGAGGGCCCAACCTGGCGATAGGTTGCGGACATAAGAATCCTCACCTCCTTCGAGGAGCATACCCTGGAGGTGACTGGGGTGGCCGAAGGCAGAGTGGTCAGCAACGCCGAGGCTGGCAGACACTGCATAGATAAGGAACCATCAGGCCCCAGCCAAAGGACCTGTTAAACGTGAGTTGTTATTGTCTTACTGACTGACTGGGCAGCACGGTGGCACAGTGGTTAGCATTGTTGCCTGCGGCGCTGAGGACCCGGGTTCGAATCCCGGCCCTGGGTCACTGTCCGTGTGGAGTTTGCACATTCTCCCCGTGTCTGCGTGGGTTTCGCCCCCACAACCCAAAAGATGTGGAGGATAGGTGGATTGGCCACGCTAAATTGCCCCTTAATTGGAAAAAATAATTGGGTACTCTAAATTTATAAAAAAAAAAAAAAAAAAAGTCTTACTGACTGACCCATCCCTCCCACTGACCACATGTTCATTCTCCCGCAGGTCCTCCAGGCGATGGCACTGGCCCAGCCAGTGGCCACCTCTCCAGCCTCCCATGACGACACCTCAAAGGAGAGCTCCGAGGATATCACCAAAATAGTCGCGGCACAGCTGTCATCCCCACCCTCCACAGCGCAGATACACACACCTCTGTGAGAAATGTTAGTGGTCAGGCTTCTGGGGCACAATCTGGTGAGCACCACACAGCTGCTGATGTACATCAGGTGGAGGCAGGAACCCCCGGCAAGACAGCAGTTGGAGGGCTGCTGGATCCCAGGACCCAGCTGGGTCCCAGCCTGATGCTGAGCCTGTGGAAGAGGTCATCCCGGAGCTGATGGAGGCATCAGGGTGCGGCCGTGACATTCAGAGGGAGATCTCAGTGACACTCCAGTGGGTCCATAGCCGATTGGAGGAGTCCCAGAGGCGACTGGAGCAGGAGATATTGCCGCCAATGAGTGGCACCGAGGCCATCACTGCTAGGGTGGCGACCGCAGTGGAGATCCTGGTGCACAATATCGGCACCGTTAGTGAAGGTGTCCAAGGTATCCCGCAGTTGGTTACGGCCATGGCTGAGGGTCTCAGCAGTATGTGTGCCTCACTGGGGGATGTGACCAAGTACCAGGCTGACCTTGGTGAGATTCTGTGGGCTATGTCGCGCTGTCAGATGGGAATGGCCGAGTTGCTGCAGAGCATGTCCCAGTTACAGGTGGGCATTGCCGAGGCGCTGCAGAGCATGTCCCAGTTACAGGTGGGCATTGCCAAAGCATTGCAGAGCATGGCCCAGTCACTGAGGAGCATCGTTGAGGGAGTCGACAGAATGGTGCAGACCATGAGAAGCTGCCAGGGCTCGAACCAGCTGCCCCTCGATCCCAAGGTTACTATGGGTACCGAGCGGGAGAAGGAGTGCCGGCTGCCAACCTGGACCCATCCCATGGAGTGGCGATGGTGGCCACCAGCCCCCCTGAGTTCCCCCTCTCTGATGCGGCTGCATCTCACAGTCAGCACATGGGACAGGTTGGCACAGGTTCATGTGCCATCGACATGTGATCCGGGGCCCTCTGGCCCCAGAGCCCAGATGGGCTGGCCGCCAGGGACATCGAAGGCCACAGGACGTAGTAAGCAGCTGGATACCTCTGCCTTGATGTGCCTCCTGGGGACACATCTATATGTAACGGTAGAGCTAGGAAGGCAAAGCACAAAGAGGATCACCGAGGGCACCAGGGTAGGGGGGACAGGGTGGAGCGGGGAGGAGGTAGGGCTTGGAGGGGGGGGGGGGGGTTGGTAATGGGGGTGTGGGCGGGCGCGGCACCATCGGGAGAGTGGGGAATTTTTACACACAATAAACACCCTTGAGCACAACCAGTGTGACGCCTCTGTCACTTTCTTCAGCAATGCGGGCAGACCTCCAAACTCTTGGCCCATCTCTCCAGGCATCTCCCCCTTTCCCCTGGGCACACCGCATACAGGTGATGGGTGTGAGCGAGCATTCAGCAGACAGAGGTCAGACTATGGCATAGACTGAGAAGCACTGGCACTCAGCTCTCTGGGGGTTATCACCCCCCTGCCCTTGACAGCAAGTGGCTGATGGTGCTGACACAGTCCCAGCACCCGGGAGTGATGTGGCACAGACCCCGGGAAGTGGGAAATGGGAGTATGGAAGTGGGGGTGGGGGGGGGGGGGGGGGGGGGGGACCAGGCCACGTCCCAAGTGAATGGGGCGAGTATATTGGGCCTCCCTGGCACTCCGAGCTTGCCAGACCCTCGCCGCTGCCGCCTGTGTTGCAGCCTCCGGCTGGTCCTCCAGTTCATAAGCCCAAATAAACATAGGAGCAGAATTAGGTCATTCGGCCCATCGTATCTGCTCCGCAATTCAATCATGGCTGATATTTTTCTCATCCCCATTCTCTTGCCTTCTCCCCATAACCCCTGAACCCCTTATTAATCAAGAACCTATCTATCTCTCCCTTGAGTGACTTGGAAGCCTAAGCCTTCTGCAGCAATGAGATCCACAGATTCACCACCCTCCGGCTGAAGAAATTCCTCCTCATCTCTGTTTTAAAGGATCGTCCCTTGAGTCTGAGATTGTGTCCTCTAGTTCCAGTTTTTCCTACTAGTGGAAACATCCTCTCCACATCCACTCTATCCAGGCCTCTCAGTATCCTGTAAATTTCAGTAAGATCCGCCCTTATCCTTCTAAACTCCAAAGAGTACAAACTCAGAGTTCTCAACCGTTCCTCATACAAGCTCTTCATTCCAGGGATCATTCTTGTGAACCTCCTCTGGACCTTTCCAAGGCCATCACATCTTTCCTAAGATGCGGGGCCCAAAACGGCTCACAATATTCCAAATGGGGTCTGACCAGAGCTTCATACAGCCTCAGAAGTACATCCCTGGTCTTGTATTCGAGCCCTCTCAACATGAATGCTAACATTGCATTTGCCTTCCTAACTGCTGACTGAACCTGCATGTTGACCTTAATGTTAACGGTTCCGCCTGGACCTCATCCTCCAGCCCCTGCTGGTCCATCGCCACCTCATCATCCTTGTCCTCCTCCTCCTCCTTATTGGAGGTGGCCGCATGTTCGGCATCGCCAACCTCCAGATCGTTGGCTGCTGCTGAACCAGGTTGTGGA
The DNA here is from genome assembly GCF_902713615.1 of Scyliorhinus canicula. Taxonomy (NCBI): domain Eukaryota; kingdom Metazoa; phylum Chordata; class Chondrichthyes; order Carcharhiniformes; family Scyliorhinidae; genus Scyliorhinus; species Scyliorhinus canicula. The sequence goes on along the minus strand of NC_052152.1, from coordinate 38,373,960 downwards.
GGGCACAGTAGACCACCACAAAGCGGGCGACACCCTGGGCGGTGTACTGCAGGGCACCACCGGAGTGGTTGAGGCATCGGAACCGCATCTCGAGGAGTCCAATGCACCGCTCAATGACAGCCCGGGGGGCCACATGGGCCTCATTGTACCGGATCTCTGCTTCGGTCTCCAGCCTCCGTACTGGAGTCATTAGCCAGGTCCTTAGCAGATACCCCTTATCCTCCAAGAGCGAGCCGCCCATTCTGGGGTGCTCCTCGAAGAGGCCGGGGATGACCGACTGCCACAGGATGTGGCTGTGCGTGGACACTCCCCGGGAAGCGCACACACACGTGCATTATCTTCATGTGGTGGACTCACATGAGCTGTATGAGTAGAACCCCTTTCTGTTAACATAGGGCACTCCTCCTCCACATGCTTCCAAATCCGTAAGGACATCGAACAGGTACCTGACAGTCTCCTTGTTGAGGCGAAGCCTTCTGCAGTACGCGGTGTCCATCATCTGTTCGAATGACCAATGACACTTGTACACCATGGGCCATCATGGGACTCCCCCTCTCGGAGACACATGGGTGGTCAGGATCAGTGCAGGATGACTCTCTGGCCCTCCCCCTGAAACTCAGGCACCTTGGCACAGCCCAGCAGCCTGGGTGCCAGGGTGGCAGTGCAAGGGTTCCTGGATGCCAGGGTGGCACTGCCAAGGGTCAGAGGATGAGGGGGCCATTCCCATGAAAGGAGGGTGGAGCGGGGATTTTGAAGGCTGGAGGTGAGAGGGCAGGTAAATAGGGGCCTCCAGGAGGTTGGGGGGTGACAGCTGGGGGTCCTGGAAGGGAGGGGGTGCCACAAGGGAGCTTATAAGACCATAAGACATAGAGGCAGAATTAGGCCACTCGGCCCATCGAGTCTGCTCCACCATTTAATCATGGCTGATATTTTTCTCATCCCCATTCTCCTGCCTTCTCCCCATAACCCCTGAACCCCTTATTAATCAAGAACCCATCTATCTCTGTCTTAAAGACCCTCAGTGATTTGGCCTCCACAGCTATCCGCGGCAAAGAGTTCCACAGATTCACCACCCTCTGGCTGAAGAAATTCCTCCTCATCTTAGTTTTAAAGGATCGTCCCTTTCGTCTGAGATAGTGTTCTCTGCTTCTAGTTTTTCTTACAAGTGGAAACATCCTCTCCACGTCCACTCTATCCAGGCCTTGCAGTATTCTGTAAGTTTCAATAAGATCCCCCCTCATCCTTCTAAACTCCGAGTACAGACCCAGAGTCCTCAACCATTCCTCATATGACAAATTCTTCATTCCAGGGATCATTCTTGTGAACCTCCTCTGGACCCTTTCCAAGGCCGGCACATCTTTCCTTAGATACGGGGCCCAAAACTGCTCACAATACTCCAATGTTGGCTACTGCATGTGTGATGTTGCCTCCCACAGTTGTCAAACGCAGTGTCCAGGCATAAATGTTTGATTGGGGCCAGGAAATGACTTCCACATGCTACATGGCCCGCACAACCATGGGAATACATTTGGGTTGTGTGAAGTGCTTAACCATGATTGCCCCTTCCCTATTAGCAATAGCCTTCAGCCGCATAGCCAGAGGCCTCAACGGTCAGTAGGGCAGACGGACAGGGACAAGGGCCGCCTCCGGAGCAGATACCCCAAGCGGTTGTCCCCCGATTGCCCTCCCCCCCCAGTGCCTCCCCCCCCCCCCCCCAACACCCCACCCTTCCATGACGGCAGTGCCCTGCAGAGGGTCCCTCAGCCCCAGCCGAGGGTTCCCCCCCCCCACCAGCCGAGACCCCCCCCCCCCAAGCACTGGGGTGGCAAGCCCAGCACCCCCTGGGCTATGAGCAAAGGTGGCTACTCACCTCCTCGTCTCCCCACAGAAGCCATTCCGCCAAATTCACGTTTCTAAAAAGGAGTACTAATTGGCGCCAGTATGACCACTTTCTGCGGAGGCCGCTGAATCATGGGAGGCTGTTGGATAAGGGGTGGCTCCGGTTAATTGTATGGAAATAGGGCTTAACTGGTGATAATTGGTTTCTTGCCTAGGGGAGCGGGCCGGTTGCATTGCAAACTATTTGGCGCCTGACGCGGTTCTCGTTTTCTGCTTCCCCCACTATTCACCGGTCTCGTTTTGCTCGAGCGAGAGCGCAGCTTGAAAATTGCGCCCAGTGTGACCGTTTTAGGTTCATTAATTTGATGCTCAGCATTTCCACCATTTTCTTTAATTTCAGATTTCCAGCATGCGCAATATTTTGCTTTCAAATGTGTCCGCTGGGTGTTGTACGAAGATTGCTTTTTATAAATTCAGAGTACCCAATCCTTTTTTTCCAAATATAGGACAATTTAGCGTGGCCAATCCACCTACCCTACACATCTTTTTCTGGAGAGCTGTGGGAGTGAGACCCACACAGACATGGGGAGAATGTGCAAACGCCACACGGACAGTGACCCGAGGCTGGAGTGCTAATCACTGTGCCACCGTGCTGCCCCTGTGTCGTACGAAGATAATATTGGCTTTGATTGTGGTAACAATTACTGTTGGTTTCTCTTCCTGCTCCCATAAGTAACCTTGAGTGTCCCCCAAGGATCTATCTTTTGCCCTCTCCATTTCTCATGTACGTGCTACCCCTTGACAACATCATCCAAAAGTACAATATTATTTTTCACACGGACGCCAACAGCACCCAGCTCCAACCCGATCTAGCAACTCCTCCACTGTCTCGGATTCAGACTGCTTTCCTGACTTCCAGTATTGGAGACTCTTCTGCCCCCCTCTCCAAATTCCATTCCATAGTGACTGACTCTATCCCCCTCCCTGGCAACAGTTGGAGGCGAAAACAGGTTGTTCACAACGTTAATGCCATATTTGACTCCAGAATGGGCAAGTGACCACATATCCATGCCATCGCTATGACCACATAATTCCACTTTCCTTAAATCGTTCAACAACGGCCTGCCTCAGATCACCTCCTGAAGGAACCCTCATCCATGCTTTTTATAGTAATCTAGGAGACACAAAGATAAAGGTTTAAACTAAATTTATTTTAGCTCAAAAGTAAAGCCGTACCCAGGATATACAACACAAGTGCCCCAGCACGTACTAACAGGAACCCCCATGTTACGTTCTGACGCTTAGAATCAGTGCATTAGAGAGTGTCTAGTTCATGGCTAGTTGAATGATTATTGTTAAACACTAACATGGGTCAGAATACTATGAAAACAACTAAAATCTACTAACTATAATTTACTATTATAAAATTATCTAAGAGCGATTACAAATGCGACTATCCACTGCGATATATCTCCAGACTTCCCGAGGTAACAGCGTCACATGGTTATTCTTTACTGCCGCCTGTTGGTTGGAGGTTGTATCTGTTAATATTTACACGACTGCTTTTGGATATCATCACATCCACTTTCCTTTGGAAATGAACAATATTTGCATGCATTACTTAAATTCAATACATATGCGGATAAAGAGGATTAGAAGTAATTTGTCAAAAATCATAGCTCTGTGCGAACTCATGACTGCTAAAATATGGGCCATTGTCGCTCATGACAACTTGTGGTATTCCATGACGAGCAAATGTATCCTTGGTATGTTTGATGACACACCTGGTTGACGAGTTGGCTACTTGTACCACTTCCGGAAAGTTACAGAAATAGTCGATCACTAACAGGTGTTCTTTTCCTGTGAGATAGAAAAGATCTATTCCCACTTTTTGCCATGGAATCGTTATTATTAAGCCCATTTGTAATGGTTCTTTTTGTTGTTTGTGCTAAAATTTCTGACACGTTGCACAGTTTTCTATCATCATCTGAAGATGATGCCTGGCCAGTGTACCGTGTTTCTAGCTCTTGGTTTGCATTTTTCAATGCCAAAGTGACCCGCATGAACCTTCTGTAGAATCATAGATCTTCGAGATTGTGGCAGGACAAACCTGTTTGGTCTGAACAAAAACCCATTGGCTGCACTTAGCTCCGCTTGCATGCTGCAATATTTGGAACAGAATCCTTTTGGCCATCCCTCACTGAGATATTTTATGATCCTTTGTCGCACTTCATCCTTCTTGGTTTCTTCTTTGATCAACTATGATTTTGCATTGGACACTGGAAGTGTCTCTGATACAAGATTTACGTGCACTTGGATGTCCTCATCCATGCATCGTTCTTCCATCATATCTGTAGCTCGTGAGAGTGTATCAGTAACTACGTTCCTGTACAGCCTCCCCGAACAGGCGCCGGAATGTGGCGACTAGGGGCTTTTCACAGTAACTTCATTGAAGCCGACTCGTGACAATAAGCGATTTTCATTCATTTCATTTCGATATGTTTTCCTGGAGTATAAATAAGATTAAAGTCATACCTCTGAAGTTTCATCATCATCATCTCATTCAAGTTTTTTCTTATAATTGCTACTAGCGGTCTATGATCTGTTTCAATCAAGAATGTTGGCAAGCCATATACATAATTGTGAAATTTGTCTCAGCCATTGGTCAGACATGAACATTCTTTCTCGATCTGAGCATTTCTCTGCTCTGTGCCACTCATTTACCGAGAAGCATAAGCAATTAGTAGCCGATTTTCATCATTGTCTTGCTGCATTAACAAGAAATTGTGATGATCCATGTGCTTCGGGGAAAATCTATATTTTCCTTTTGTGCAATGTACCTCACCTGACCTGAGGTCACCATGAGAATGAAAAGCTAAAAAGCAGAGGATAAATAGAAAGCTAATTGCAGTGGAGTCAAGTTTCAACCTGTCTTGTGGTATGTGATGAATGTAGGAATTTCACATAAGTTATATTATATGTATTTGGTGCAGTAAGGGTTAAAGGCCTGGCATAGTGTTTGACTGCTGCAGTCATGTTTTTTAAAAATCATGGTTCGAAAGACAGCTAGGCTTTTTGGAGCCAGTGGTGCAATTCAAGCATCATAAAAGTTTGGTCTGATGGACTTTTATTTGTATTAAGAGGATTCCCTGTGGAGACTTTGTTCAGCTTAGTAAGATGATGTAGTTCATGGGAAGAACCAGGGGCAGAAGCAGTCAGGTGTTAAGGTTTTCAGGGTTAGTTTTTGGCTGGAAGGTGAGCTGAGAAGGTTGCTGAAGAACACAGCCAGAAATTCTACATTATTCTGACAGGGTAACAAGTCGCTTTCTTTCAAGCAGTCTCAAAAGATTATCCTTTCTCAAAGTGGAGTGTCCAAGAAATCTCCTTACGGCAAGTATTCCTAGTCTGCTAACTGTATTTAAAAGTGGATTGGGACCTGAGATGGTTTTGATGTTTGAGTGGAAATAATGATAGCAGTTAAGGGTTACTGTGTCACTTTATTTATTAGCATTGTTTAAGGGGTGATTGTAAGCTATTTTCTTGGATGATGTTAAAGATATTTTAATGCTGTGTTAGTAATAAAGTTTGTTTTAATATACATGGCATGGCATGGCATGGCATTAAGGGTAAAGTAGAAGCATGGATAGAGGATTGGTTAATTAATAGAAAGCAAAGAGTGGGGATTAATGGGTGTTTCTCTGGTTGGCAATCAGTAGCTAGTGGTGTCCCTCAGGGATCCGTGTTGGGCCCACAATTGTTCACAATTTACATAGATGATTTGGAGTTGGGGACCAAGGGCAATGTGTCCAAGTTTGCAGATGACACTAAGATGAGTGGTAAAGAAAAAAGTGCAGAGGATACTGGAAGTCTGCAGAGGGATTTGGATAGGTTAAGTGAATGGGCTAGGGTCTGGCAGATGGAATACAATGTTGACAAATGTGAGGTTATCCATTTTGGTAGGAATAACAGCAAACGGGATTATTATTTAAACGATAAAATATTAAAGCATGCCGCTGTGCAGAGAGACTTGGGTGTGCTAGTGCATGAGTCACAGAAGGTTGGTTTACAGGTGCAACAGGTGATTAAGAAGGCAAATGGAATTTTGTCCTTCATTGCTAGAGGGATGGAGTTTAAGACTAGGGAGGTTATGTTGCAATTGTATAAGGTGTTAGTGAGGCCACCCCTGGAGTATTGTGTTCAGTTTTGGTCTCCTTACTTGAGAAAGGACGTACTGGCACTGGAGGGTGTGCAGAGGAGATTCACTAGGTTAATCCCAGAGCTGAAGGGGTTGGGTTATGAGGAGAGGTTGAGTAGACTGGGACTGTACTCATTGGAATTTAGAAGGATGGGGGGGATCTTATAGAAACATTTAAAATTATGAAGGGAATAGATAGGATAGATGCGGGCAGGTTGTTTCCACTGGCGGGTGAAGGCAGAACTAGGGGACATAGCCTCAAAATAATGGGAAGTAGATTTAGGACTGAGTTTAGGAGGAACTTCTTCACCCAAAGGGTTGTGAATCTATGGAATTCCTTTTCCAGTGAAGCAGTTGAGGCTCCTTCATTACATGTTTTAAAGTTAAAGATAGATAGTTTTTTGAAGAATAAAGGGATTAAGGGTTATGGTGTTCGGGCCGGAAAGTGGAGCTGAGTCCACAAAAGATCAGCCATGATCTCATTGAATGGCGGAGCAGGCTCGAGGGGCCAGATGGCCTACTCCTGCTCCTAGTTCTTATGTTCTTATGTTCTTATATCCCTATTTTGGGTGAAATTACTCCAGGTGCGAGGAAACCTTTCCTCACAGTCTTATAAAAATTAAAATAAAATCTTGGGGTTTCTGTCCAGTATCTGAGCCACTGTTGGGATCTGGTCAAGGATCATTATCGGCAGATAGTTTAGAACACAGAAGGAAGTAAATCTCTTTCAATGGATAGGTTTTCTATTCTGCAGTAAGAAATGAATACAACCGATTTGGAACAGATCCTGGTTTTGAAGCAGAACTCTGAGAATAGGGAAGGAGCTTCACTGTTGTTTGTGCAATGCAGATCGAAAGGGGGCTGAGAGGTGGAGACGGGGAGAGCAGGGGATTGTGGATTGAACATCTATGCTACTGTTTCAGCTTTGCTCGAGCCAACCAAACCATGTAAACTGTCCAGAGACGGGATTCTCTGGAGACTCTGCGCTGTCATAACTGACCTGAGTGAGAGAAGGTTCGGAGACATGTGCATTGTCGGGCACCTCAGATAGAATATGGCTGCTGGTGAAAGCAAAATGCAGGCCAAATCCATGGAGTGGGAAGTGAGAAATCCGACATGTCAGAGGCTGAGGTAGAAAGTCTATGAGATTGCATCGGAAGGTGATCCCAGTTCTTGGAACTATGTGAGGCATATCTTTGTTGCATCAACTACAGTAAGTCCCCACATAAGGGTGAATTTATTTAATGTTATTTCACATTAACGTCACTGATAAAGTAGTGAAAATATATATGTTTAATATCGCCAGTTCCACTTTAACACCACAGACTCCCTTTCTGTGGTCTACTTGCAAACATGCAGCGGGGTTCTCCGTTCCTCAGACTACCTGTTGTCACCGGGCAGGATTCATGGACTTCCACGACAGCAAAACTGGCGCCATACCTGGACCAGTTCTGCTCCTGTTAAGGGGCTAGCACTGGCACCATGTGGAACACAATCAATTCCAATGAGAAACAGTGCAGATTCGGCAGATATATAACTCAGGAGTCTGACAAGCTGCAGCCGCATATACACACTTCACTCTCCACACACCATCCCAGCCAACAAGATGGCAGCAAGGAGAGTGGCATCCCGTTTCATATACGCTGAGCTGGAGACCATCCTGGACGCGGTGGAGGAGAGGCCACCCTGTACCCTGACCCGGCACGGAAGCTACCAGCAGTTGCCGTTCGCCGTGCCTGGGCACAGGCGGTCAGCGCCACCAGCAACACCGTCCGGACCAGCCAGCAGTCCTGGAAGAAACTGCACAGCCTCCTCAGGATGGCCAGGGTGAGTAGGCAGCACTGTGCCCCTAGCACTAACCCCAGTCCCACACACGCGTAACCTGACCACCCCCAACCCGGAGGGGGGGTGAACCCCCCCCGCACCATATGTCGGCACTCATACCAGCCGCCATGGCTGTGTGCCCTGGCCACTGAGGCCATCGGCTACCCACCCCCTGGGCTGCATGAGTTGGACCATTTAAAGCTGTCATTCTCTTTCCACCCCCACCCCCCACCCCAGTAGAAGGCCACCCCTAACCGCTGGGAGTGGGAGAAAACTGGAGGGGGACCATCCGACCTGCGGCCCCTCACCGCGGCTGAGCAGAGGGCCCTCGATTTGGTTGGAGGACAGAGGATAGGGAAGTCGTCAGGGTGGAGATTGGCTGCGGGCGAGGAAGTGAGACCACGCTTAGTTTACTGTTCGCCATGCCACGTGTGTCAATTCTCCCCGATCACCACTCCACCCTACCCTCATCCTCACCCCCACCCTCACCCCCATACTACCCTCACCCCCAATGCACGCACTCCACCCCCCAGACCCGCAGACTAATCATGAATCCTGTCTTGTGTCTTGTAGGACCTGTTGGTGATGGGGTGCGAACGTCTGGTGTCCTCCGCCCCCAGCCAGTGTCGGCGGAGGGGTTGGGGGTGGTGGTATGCGGTGCCCGTGCCCCTGGCCAGTTCCTCCTCTCTCCCCACTCGGTGAACCTGTAGGCGATCAGAACGTCATGTGCGCATGTCATGCGGCCTCCCGTGCCTGCCTTGGCCCCATGTCCTGTCCACCCACGCCCTCCCCCGCATCCTCCTCATTGGATGAGGCCTGGTGTTCATCCACTCTTCCAGCACGTTGCCCTTCTGCTGCGCAATGTTGTGGAACATGCAGCAGGCTGCCACTAAGTGGGCGACCCTCTCAGATTTATAAGGGAGAGCCCCACCAGAGAGGTTCAGGCACCTTAACCACATCTTGATCACTCCCTGGATCCGGGGCATCCCATCGATCACTCCCTAGACCCGGGGCATCCCATCGATCACTCCCTGGATCCGGGGCATCCCATCGATCATTCCCTGGACCCGGGGCATCCCATCGATCATTCCCTGGACCCGGGGCATCCCATCGATCACTCCCTGGACCCAGGGCAGCCCATCGATCACTCCCTGGACCCGGGGCAGCCCGTCAATCACTCCTTGGACCCGGGGCATCCCATCGATCACTCCCTGGACCCTGGGCAGCCCGTCAATCACTCCTTGGACCCGGGGCATCCCATCGATCACTCCCTGGATCCGGGGCATCCCATCGATCACTCCCTGGACCCGGGGCAGCCCATCGATCACTCCCTGGACCCGGGGCAGCCCGTCAATCACTCCTTGGACCCGGGGCATCCCATTGATCACCCCTGGACCCGGGGCATCCCATCGATCACTCCGTGGACCCGGGGCATCCCATCGATCACTCCCTGGACCCGGGGCATCCATTCGATCACTCCCTGGACCCGGGGCAGCCCGTCAATCACTGCTTGGACCTGAAGCATTTCGGCGATAGTGGGGAACCACACTGCTCGGGCATCCTGATGGGCTCGGTCCACATTGAAATGGATGTACCTGTGTACTGAACTCTGTGAAATCCCGGATAAGTCCCCATTTGCGATTGGAAGGAGCCTGTGGTGTAAAGGTTCAGGGCGATCATCACCTTAATGGCCAGCGGGAGTGGGTGTCCTCTCCCATTCCCCCGCGGTCCAGGGTAGCTGCCTCCTGTTTCTCTGGGGCAGGCTCCACTGCTGCAGCTTGCTCCTCCTCGAGCAGCTCGAGTAGCAGCAGGGCATCCCCCAGGGCTGTGGTGACCAGCAGGAAGGCCACCATTGCTGGTTAAATTTCAATGTCCATTGTCTGCAGGGGGTGAAATGCCAATATGTTAACAAGGTGGGTACCCCTGTGCCCAACCAGGTCCAACTGGTTACAGGGTGCGCCCAGTTGGCATTGTGGACTCTGCCCCTGCATGTCCCCCCCCCTAATCCCCTCACCCCTGACCCCGTCGGAGCCCGGCATAGTGGGGACTCTGGCCATGGCACCCATCCCTGCTGCCAGGGATTCCGTTGGCTGGTGCTCCCCTTGCCAGTGGTACACTCCACAGTCCCCGCCTGCATCCCTATAGGGGCTACAGTGGGCGTTGCCCTGTGTGGGCCGCTGAATGTATGCACCGCCAGTGGGTGGCAACTGGTTAGATTGTGGGGGTTGGAATGGTGGAGGGTGGGGTGCGGGGTGGTGGAGTAGAGGGTGGGGGCTGAAGTTGGGGGTGGGGCGGGGACACCCATACGGCCGGTGTCGCTGTGCAGAACGGGGGGGGGGGGGGGGCAAGGTGGGTGTTCAGTGGGTGTGCGCAGCAAGGTGGCTGCCATACAGGCTGCAGCAATGGCGGTCCGTGGCTCCGCACTGCCCCAGTCCTGTGGGGGTCACCCCGGCCACACAGCCTGTTCCCTTGTCACTCCCCCCCCCCCCCCCCCCCATTCAGTCCAGCAGCCCACAGTGGTGTCTCTCTGTGTCCGACTTCCTCTTTTCCTCATCGGCCTTGACGCCATTTTCATGATTTTTAAAAGCACAAATGAACCCCGCCGTCGGGAATTTGGACCATTGGAGGGTGAGAATTGCGAAAGCCCCAGAGACTACCGGATCAGGCCCACTAATGATATGCCAACGGTGTTTACTGTACATGCGTTCCAGAATGCACTGTCGAGGCGATGGAGAATTGTGAATCGGCGTGAAATCGGCACCCACCGCGATTTCGGCGACGGAATCGATTCTCCGCCCAATCGCGTTTCCCGATTTCGGTGTTGGCCGACGGAGAATCCCACCCATGATCTTTCCCCAGCACCTCCTCCCTTGCCCACAGTACCTCTTCCCACTGCTCCCACCCTTGCCTCCCACTCTTGCTTCCCACCCTTGCTTCCTGCTCTTGCTTCCTGCCCTTGCCTCTGTGCCTTGCCTCCGAGCCTCGCTTCCCAGCCTTGCCCTCTGTTCTTATCTTACTTCCCAGGGTCTGTTATTTAGCTGCTTCTTTCTCTTCGCCCCTGACTCCCTTTCCCAACTTCTGGGCTCCATCTAGTGTCAGACATTGGTTGGTGCATGTAGTTCTGGAGCTTCAGTTGCGACTGGCAACTTCTGCCACTACATGGAGCCTAATGGACCTAAATGTATTGTACTGTAGGTGATTGTAATATTTTTCAGCATTTCACAGTATTTTGTTTATTTTATATTTAATTATGTGTTTCCGGACCTAAATGTATTGTACTGTAGGTCAGTGCTTCTCAAACTATCTGATGTGGCGTACCGGCAGTTTTTTTTCCAATGTGCCAGGGACCGGTGAGCGAAACAAGCCAATCCAGCTGGGGGATCGGGGGGGGGGGGGATGTGAACCCCGAGAAAATTATTTGAGATATGTCTTATTGCAGGGGCAATTATATTACATTATATTATATTATTGCAAATATAATGGATATATAATTTTTAAAAAAATATATAAAAAAAACAAGGAGATAAGTGTACACATCATGTATTTGGAAGTCTTGTTGAAGCACGTCCCAGACGGCAGACTGACCTGCTGTCTAACTTCTCACCCAATTAGAAACTTTTGATTCAGAGACAAAAGGAATATCAACTGAGGCAACGGGCAGTTCAGTGTTAATGTGCGAAGAATGTTGAATGTGTGATATTTCTACATACACTTTCATTTTATTGGAAGCTTTTGAAATGAGCCCAATACTTCTTTCCTTTCTGTAAAGAAAACTCTGTTTCCTAATGATTGTTTAAACTCAGATCTATTTTGTTTTTATTGAGCCATAGAAGAATATGGTGTTTAATCCAGAATTTGAAGGTGATTGATTCACCAACAAGCACAAGACCTGTTCACTTGAATTATTGTAGAGGTAATTAGCAACCTAACATTACGGGTTTCAGTGGAATGGCATGGACATTTTCCCTTTTTGCTGACCTATTATTTCTGTAGTGAGAGAACACACTGTAGGAATGGACCACTGTTTGTCTATCCAAGATTCACCAAACGCACGAACCAAGGCAGTAAATTGGGACTCACTTAACACAGGGTGGAGAAGTGGCTGGGGGGGGGGGGGGGGGAGAGTGCGAGAGAGAGAGAGAGAGAGAGGAGGGCACAGAGAGAGAAAGGGAGGAGGACACAGAATAAGAGAGGGAGGGGAATGGATAAGTGGGGGAGGGAGACAGGAGCAGCGAAAGCAAGAACAAATTTTAGTTTTGAAGCTGCTATCTCTCATTCAGCTGTTATCATGTCTGAAACCAAAAGGAATCAATGTTTTCACTAAATATTCATTATCAAGATATGAACAAGTCACATTGTCAGTGCAGTTTTACCGGCTGAGATAATGTAATATTTCTTTCATTTTTATAGCTGTACATTTTCCAGTGGAAGAGGGATGGGTCAGTGAATTGAGATCAGGAAAAGGGGATAGAAGTTGATCGCATTCTGAATCCATCAGAGGTAAATTTCTGAGCCCTCAATTGCCACTCCCAGAGCCCGGACACCTCCAGCTCAGCACGGCCCGAGGACGGAGCCTGGAACCACCCCCCCCCCCCCACCCCCCACCCCCACCCCAGCTCAGCACGGCCCGAGGACGGAGCCTGGAACCACACCCCCGCCCCAGCTCAGCCCGGCCCGAGGACGGAGCCTGGAACCACCCTCCTGCGTACCGGCAGACGACGGCTCGCGTACCGGCACCAGTACGCGTACCACACTTTGAGAAGCACTGCTGTAGGTGATTGTAATATTTTTCAGCATTTCACAGTATTTTGTTTATTTTATAGTTAATAATGTGTTTAATTTAACAAGTTATCTCAGTTAGGAATGCACAGAACTGCACATTTATGGTTACAACATTTCAAACTGCTCATTGCCGTTTAGTAAATTGGGCCTTTAATAAATTGGTATCTTCTGCATAGTATAGAACCCTTATGAGATTAATGAATACAGCATTGATTCCCTCTCCCTGGTGAGATAATTTCTAAACAGTCCCTGGAAACGCCTGGGCCACTTGATTCAGGCTTCCATGTTCACCATCCTAACTTGGGGTGGGGTCTTATGTGGTCCATATCCATGCAATTACTTAGAAAGGGTCAGGAAATGGCCCTCAGTGTGGTGTCAACCAAGATGCTGGCCTCACGCATGGTGGCGAACAGTAGGGAGCTGATCATCCGGACATTTGGGGTATTTGTCCTGTATCCATTGTTCACAAGGGTTTAAATAGATGATTGACACTCGTTGATCTTCCAGCCCCCAGAAAAAAGGGTATATTAGCAGATACTCGGGGAGAGGGGTCAGTCCGGCTCAGGTGAAGGGCTCATCGGCGGCAGCCTTTGTCAGATGGAAGAGGGACTAGAGTTGGAGGAGGAAGACTGGGGGTTGATTTCCCTGACACTGACTAGAGAGCAGAACGCTGTTATCACACTCTGTACCAACCATCAGATCATCCTCTGAGATCAGTGAACCACTCACAACTGTCACAGGCTGTTTACTTTTCTGGTCTATGTAACTAATGCATCGTATCTAAACTTTTATTGCTTAATAAACTTAAAATCACCTTGAACAATGATGAGTCAGAGTACAGAAGGAAGATAGAGAACCTAGGGGCAATGTACAATGACAAAATCTCCCATTCAATGTCAGCAAAACTAAGATGTGGAGATGCCGGCGTTGGACTGGGGTGAGCACAGTAAGAAGTCTTACAACACCAGGTTAAAGTCCAACAGGTTTGTTTCAAACACGAGCTTTCGGAGCACGGCTCCTTCTTCAGGTGAATGGAAAGGCTTGTTCCAGAAATGTTTATATAGACACAGTCAGAGATGCCCTGGAATGCGAGCACCTGCAGGCAATCAAATCATCAAAGATGCAGAGAGAGAGGTAACTCCAGGTTAAAGAGGTGTGAATTGTCCCAAGCCAGTTCAGTCGGTAGGCCTCTGCAAGTCCAGGCTTGTTGGTGGGGGCCGAATGTAATGCGACATGAATCCCAGATCCCGGTTGAGTCCGCATTCATGCGTGCGGAACTTAGCTATAAGTTTTTGCTCAGCAATTTTGCAGAGGCCTACCGACTGAACTGGCTTGGGACAATTCACACCTCTTTAACCTGGAGTTACCTCTCTCTCTGCATCTTTGATGATTTGATTGCCTGCAGGTGCTCGCATTCCGGGGCATCTCTGACTGTGTCTATATAAACATTTCTGGAACAAGCCTTTCCATTCACCTGAAGAAGGAGCCGTGCTCCGAAAGCTCGTGTTTGAAACAAACCTGTTGGACTTTAACCTGGTGTTGTAAGACTTCTTACTGAGCAAAACTAAGGAGCAGGTCATTGACTTCAGGAAGCAAAGCATCGGGACCATCATCGGGACCAAGTTGGAGATGGTTGACAGCTTCAAATTCCTCGGGGTGCACATCATCAACAATCTGTCCTGGTCCACCCACATCGATGCTACGACCAAGAAAGCACAACAGCACTTATACTTCCTCAGGAAACTAAGGAAATTCAGCATGTGCAGATTAACCCGTACCAACTTTTACAGATGCACCATAGAAAGCATCCTATCTGGCTGCATCACAGCCTGGTATGGCAACTGCTCAGCCCAGGACCGCAAGGAACTTCAGAGAGTCGTGAATACCGCCCAGTCCATCAGACAAACCTGCCTCCCATCCATTGACTCTGTCTTTACCTCCGGCTACCTTGGGAAAGTGGACAGCATAATAAAAGACCCCTCTCATCCGGTTTATTCACTCTTCCAACTTCTTTCATTGGGCAGAAGAAACAAAGTCTGAGAACAGATGAACAGGTTCAAAAACAGCTTCTTCCCCACTGTTTCCAGACTCCTAAATGACCCTCTTATAGACTAAACTGATCTCTTCACACATCTTCTCTACTGAGTAGTACTACACTCCGTATGCTGCACCCAATGCCTGTGCCTATGTATTTATATTGTGTATTTATGTATGTCCTATTTTTTTTCATATATGGAATGATATTGTCTGGACTATACACCGAACAATACCTCAGTACAATAAAAAAAATCCAATCCTAAAATTACATATAAATACTCGACAGTTTATCTTAGATATCCATGGCTCCCGAGTTCAAATTTTTATAATAATCTTTATTAGTGTCACAGAGGCGACCATGGAGTGAGCAGGCGCACCTTTGGTGGTTCCCGCTTGTGTTGAAATTTTTGAACATTTTCCCCGGCTAATGGTAGAGCTGAGTGATGGTATAAGGTGCAGGAGAGGTGGAAGAAGAGAGTATCCCACCGGTTTATGGATTTGTGGAGCAGAAGTGGTTGAAAAAGGAGGGAACAACTGTTGAAAGTTGGTGTGGAGCCTGCGACACAGGGGAAGGTGGCGGAGTGTCAGGGTGCGAGCCTGCCTGCCCAGAGGTCGATGGAGCAGTTAGTGATCTGCAGAGGAAGGAGAACTTGGAGGACCTGGCTGCGGTGGTGGATCCTATAAAGGCGGGGATCGACCGCCTGGAAATGAGGTTGGAGGCCCAGGGCCAGGCGATCCAGAAGGTGGAGGAGACGGTGGGGGAGCATGAGGAGCAGCTGGCCTCGGAGATGGGGTTGATGAGAGATCAACAGAAGAAGCTGCAAGATAAAGTGGACGACCGGGAGAATAGGTTGCGCAGGCAGAATTTGAGGATCGTGGGCCTGACTGAGGGCAGTGAGGGAACGGACGCATATGTGGCATGAATGTTCGAGAAGCTGCTGGGTGACAGAGCATTTGCTCATCCCTTGGAGGTGGACCGGGCGCACAGTGCGCTTATGAGGAAGCCGTAGAGAAACAAGCCGCTGAGGGCGATGGTGGCATGATTGCACCGGTTCCTGGATAAGGAGCGGGTTTTGAGGTGGGCCGGGCGGACGAGGTGCTGTACATGGGAAGGCAGCGAGCTGCATTACTATCAGGACCTGGGAATGGAGTTGGTCAAAAGGAGAGCGAGTTTCAACAAGGTGAAGTCGGCCCTCTTTAAGAAGGGGATGCAATTTGGCATGTTATACCCAGCCTGTCTGTGGGTAACGTTCGAAGGCCAAGAACTGTACTTTGGGTCACCAGAGGAAGCGATGGAATTTATTAGAGACAATGGACTGGCAGGAGAATGAGGACATTGAACTCTGGAGAGGATGTTCCTATCTTGCATTCTGGTTTTCTTCTGGTTTGTGTGAACCACTTTTACACTGTACACGGGGCCGTTGCTCGTGGTTTGTTTCGTTCTTGATGGGGGATGGTAGGTTGGTTTTTCCGTTGTGTTAGGTGGTGGAGATTGTAACGTTTGCACTGGGATGATGTTCGAGCAGAGGGTAGGGGAATCAGTGGGGGTGGGGGTAGGATGATTGGTGCCATGGGTGGGGGCTACCAGGCCAGCTGGGCGGGCTAGCTCACCGAAGTGCAGTGGGGGGCAAGCAGGTGGTAAGTGTGTTGAGGGGGGTTGGGATTCTTATTTTGTTATGGGGTGGAGGGGAGGGGGGTGCGCAGAAGTCTGCTGATGGGAGGGAATGACAAAAGGTGACAGGGTGAGGGTCGATGACGGTAGATGCCCGAGGGCGGGCCTGGAGAGGTGGGGGGGGGGGGGGGCGACCAGGCTGATCACATGGAATGTGAGAGGGTTCAATGGGCCAGTCAAGAGGGCCCCTGTATTTGCGCATCTGAAGAGCTTAAAGGAGGACGTAACAATGATAGAGGAGACACACCTGAGGGTGGTGGATCAGACTAGGCTGAGGAAGGGATGGGTTGAACAAGTTGGATGGGATGCCGGTGATACTGGTGAACATTAGTGCAACGAACTGGGACGACATAGAGTTTATGAGCTGGGTAATGGGAAAGATCTGGGCTCGCATCGATTCTTTCATACGTCTTTCGTCTTTCATACGGTTATAGATCCAAGGCTAGATCAGTTGAGTTCGAGGACTGGGAGGGTGTCAGCAGCTGCGAAGGAACTAAAAGGTTTTATGGAACAGATGGGAGGGGAGGATCCATGGAGGTTTGGGCGGCCGAGAAGAAAGGAGTTTTCCTTTTTTTCCCATGTACACAAAGTGTACTCCCGGATTGACTTTTTTGTCATGGATAGGACGTTGTTGGCGGGGGTGGTGGATGCTATGTACTCGGCAATAGTAGTGTCTGATCATGCCCCACACTGAGTGGATTTATGGGTGAGCAAGGAGGGGGGCCAGCGCCCACACTGGATGTCAGATTCAGGACTATTAGCGGAGGAGGAGGCGTGTGTGCGGGTGAGGGAGGCCATTCGGAGATATGTGGAGATAAACGATACGGGGGAGGTTTCGGCAGCTACGGTATGGGAGGCACTGAAGGCAGTGGTGAGAGGGGAGTTTATTTCTATACGGGCACACAGGGGGAAGGCGGAGCGGGCGGAGAGGGATAGATTAGCGAGTGAGATACTCCAGGTAGACAGGAGGTCCCGGAGGCCCCGGAGTTGGGGTTGTTGAAGGAGCGGCAGAAGCTGCAGATGGAGTTTGGGTTGCTATCTACAGAGAAGGCGGTGGGGCAGTTGAGAAAGGTGAAAGGGGCGGTGTATGAATATGGGGAGAAGGCTAGTAGGGTGCTAGCACACCAGGTAAGGAAATAGGAGGCAGCTAGGGAGATAGGGAAAGTGGAAGATACAGGGGGGAACACGGTCTTGGAACCGGTGGGGGTGAACGGAGTGTTTAGGGACTTTTATAGTATGCTGTAATAGTTGGAACCCCCAGCCAGGGTGGAGTGAATGAAGTGGTTTTTGGAGGGACTGGAGTTTCCGAGTGTGGAAGAAGAGCTGGTGGAGGGCCCAGGCGCCCCAATTGGGCTATTTGAAGCGGTGGAGGGGTTGGAGGCAATGCAGTCGGGCAAGGCCTCGGGGCCACATGGGTACCGGTGGAGTATTATAAAAAGTTTTCAGGAGAGCTGGGGCCCTTGCTGGTAGGGTGTTTAATGAGGCCTGGGAGTGACGGGTTCTTCCTCCAATTATGTCACAGGCCTCGATCTCTCTTATCCTGAAGCGGGATAAGGATCCGGAACAATGTGGGTCGTACAGGCCAATCTGCCTTCTAAATATAGACGCCAAGTTGCTGGCCAAGATCTTGGCCTCGAGAACAGAGGATTGTGCGCCAGGGGTCATAGGGGAGGACCAGATGGGGTTTGTGAAAGGGAGGCAGTTAACGGCCAACATCAGAAGGCTGCTAAACGTGATTATGATACCCTCCGAGGGGAGGGAGGTGGAGGTGGTGATCGCCATGAACGCGGAGAAGGCCTTTGTCCGGATGGAGTGGGAGTACCTGTGGGAGGTACTGGGGCTGGTCCTGCACAGTGGACTAAACAGCTGGCTTGTAAAGCAGAACAATGCCAGCAGCGCGGGTTCAATTCCCGTACCAGCCTCCCCTAACAGGCACCGGAATGTGGCGACTAGGGACTTTTCACAGTAACTTCATTGAAGCCTACTTGTGACAATAAACAATTATTATTATTATTATGTTTTACAGACTGGGTCCGGTTGCTGTACCACACACTGGTGGTGAGTGTGCGGACAAACCAAGTGAACTCGGATTATTTTAGGTTGCACTGGGGAACGAGGCAGGGATGTCCACTCTCCCCACTGTTATTTGCCTTGGCTACACAGCCACTGGCAATGGTACTGAGAGAGTCAAAGGACTAGCAGGGGATAGTACGGGGGGGGGGGGGGGGGGGGGGGGGGGGTGGAGCACAGGGTCTCGTTATATGCGGATGACCTACTTTTGTATCTTTCTGACCCGCTGCGGGGGGATTGGAGAGATTATGGGGATCCTAGGGGAATTCTGCCGGTTTCCGGGGTACAAATTGAATATGGGCAAAAGCGAGGTCTTTGCAATTCAGGCGAGGAGACAGGAGAGAAGATTTGGGGGGGATGCCGTAGGTGATGGGGGGGGGAGTTTTTGGTATTTGGGATACCAGGTGGCGGGGGTGTGGGAACAGCTACACCAGCTGAATTTGGCTTGGTTAGTGGAGCAGATGAAGCAAGAAGGACTTTAGAAGGTGGGATACACTCCCGTTGTCACTGGCAGGGAGGGAGCAGACGGCAAAGATGATGGTTCTCCCGAGCTTTTTGTTTGTGTTTTGGTGCCTGCCTATTTTTATCCCAAAGGTTTTTTTAAGTGGGTGAAGTGGGTGATCTCTGGGTTCGTATGAGCGGGTAAAATCCTGCGGGTAAAGAAGATGCTGCTGGAGCGGGGTTGAGTGGGGGGAGGGGTGATGGCTCTACTGAATTTTAGGAACTACTATTGGGCGGCGAACATAGCAATTATCAGGAAGTGTGTAGTGGGAGAGGGGTCGGTATGGATGCGGGTGGAGGCGGCATCATGTAAGGGCACAAGTTTAAGGGCACTGACAACGGCACCTCTGTCATTCTCGCCAGCTCGGTACTCCACAAGCCCGGTGATAGTGGCGGCTTTGAGGGTGTGGGGACAGCAGCAGAAGCATATGGCAGTGGAGATATGGGCTCCAATATGTGGCAACCACCAGTTTGCACAGGGGGAGCTAGTTTGGGGGGTTTCGGAGGTGGCAGCGAGCTGGGATCGAGTGGATAGGGGACCTGTCAGGTGGGAATGGGTTCCGGTATCTGCAGGTGAGGGACTTTGCACAGAGGCAGGTATCGACCTTTCCATTCCTACCACCCCAGGGGCGACAGGACAAGGTAGTGTCGAAAACGGGAGTGGGGAGGGGGAGGTCTCAGAAATTGATAAAGAGCTCATGGAATGGGAGGGAACCCCGATAGAGGAGGTAAAGCGTAAATGGGTGGAAGAGTTGGGCAAGGAATTAGAGGTGGGATTGTGGGAAGATGCCCTGAGTAGAGTCAACGCGTTCTTGTTGTGTGGCAGACTTTGCCTGATACAGTTCAAGGTGGTTCGCGGGGCACAGATGACTGTGGCCCGAATGAGCAGGTTCTTTGAAGGGGTTGAGGACAGGTGTGGGTAGTGTGCAGGAGGGCCCGCAAATCATGTCCACATGTTTTGGGCATGTCCAAAGCTTAGGGTATTCTGGCAAGGATTCCCCGATGTCATGTCGACGGTATTGAAGGTACGGGTAGTTCCGGGTCCAGAGGTGGCGGTTTTTGATATGTCGGAAGACCCGGGAGTCCAGGGGGCAAGATAGGCTGATGTGTTGGCCTTTGTCGCCCTGGTAACCCAGAGATGGATCTTATTGGCGTAGAGGGACTTGGAGCCCCCGAAATCGGGGATATGGGTCAGTGACATGGCCGGGTTTCTCAGGCTTCAGAAGGTCAAGTTCGCCCCAAGAGGATCGATGCTAGGATTTGCCCGGAGGTGGCAGCCGTTTATCGACTTCTTTGTGGAAAATTAAGCTGTCAGCAGATACAAAAAGGGGGTGGGGGGTTCAGGGAAGGAGGGAGACGGGGGGGGGGGGGGGGGGGGGGGTGCGTTGGTTGAGGCGGGAATAGTTAGTGGGGGAGGGGAACTGGGGAACTGTGTATGTAAGCCATGTTGGTTGAGTGCGGTTGTAGATTGGGTGGGTGTTATTTACTTTGGTGTGCGTTTTTCCTCTTGAAAGTTGTTGTCAAAAATGTATAAATGCCTTGATAAAAATATTTTTACAAAAGAAATCAGAGAAACAACAGGCTTAGCTCGTAATTCAAAGCATTGAGTGGTTATCAAGTGAAGCCAGGAGTCACAATGACATTGGCATATGCTGGGGGATGATTGATTGTGTGTTTGACTGAGAAAACAGGTATGTCTGGATCGGGAGATATGTTGGTAGGGGCAGGCGAGTGTGACAGCGATTATGATAAAGGTCCAGAAAGGACAGATCAAGTTAGAACATAGAACACAGAACAGGCCCTTCGGCCCTCAATGTTGTGCCGAGCCATGATCACCCTACTCAAACCCACGTATCCACACTATACCCGTAACCCAACAACCCCCCCCCTTAACCTTACTTTTATTAGGACACTACGGGCAATTTAGCATGGCCAATCCACCTAACCCGCACATCTTTGGACTGTGGGAGGAAACCGGAGCACCCGGAGGAAACCCATGCACACAGGGGGAGGACGTGCAGACTCCACACAGACAGTGACCCAGCCGGGAATCGAACCTGGGACCCTGGAGCTGTGAAGCATTTATGCTAACCACCATGCTACCCTGCTGCCCAAGTTGAAACAGTCCAGAATAAGTTGGCTGGCAGTGCAAGTGTATTTGCCTGACAGCTGAATGAAAAGTGCAGCGTGTTCAGGAACTGGTCAACAAGTTACAAAAGGAGTTGAACCCTTCAATTAGCTGCTCTGTGAAAAGGAGGTACATGACATAGTACATCATACAAGGAAAAAAAACTAGATCAAATGCTGGAACCCGTGAGGGTTGAAGTGACCCAGGAGAAGCCACTTGAATCTTTCTTTTCAGAGTTAAACAGGGATAAGGTAAGTTCCAAAACAGAGAAACAGTGGCAGAGATGTCTCACCAAGTTGAATAGCCACAAGCCAGGGCAGCTGAAGCTAGCCAGCATGCTGCGAAAAATGGTGTTTTGAAGGACATGAGTTCAGACCCCCTTCTTCTCATGCCAGAGTGGGAAACTTTAAGATCTCTGTAGCGCTAACAATTATACTCAAAGACGAGAGACTAGTGCAATAGAGGCTTTATTGCTGTGCGATGCTATTCCTCCATCTGCAACTGTAGACTAGGGTCTGAGTGACTCACACGCATATTTATACACAAGCTCCCTGTGGGCGGAGCTAGCCGCCAGGGGCTTACCGGAGGATCTGTATTACAGGTACAGGCATACATCCCCCTACTGCAAGTACACATCACTACAGTGGTTATATCATCACAATCTCAGACCCAGATTTAGACAGCAATGATTTTAAACAGATCCTCCTCACTGCCTGCTGCCTATATTTAAAGTGAGAGATGGATTGGGACGCTCACAAGGTCCTTCATAGCATTAAACAGGTCCCAAGAAGTTCCATGACTGTTACTGTAAGACACAAAAGGAGGAGAACGATGTTGGTAATGTGGAAGACTGTCGGCAATTAATGATAGTTTTAAAAAATAAATTTAGAGTACCCAATTCATTTTTTCCAATTAAGGGACAATTTAGCATGGTCAATCCATCTAGCCTGCACATCTTTGGGTTGTGGGGATGAAACGCACGCAGACACGGGGAGAATGTGCAAACTCCACACGGACAGCGACCCAGGGCCGGGATCGAACCTGGGACCTTAGCGCCGTGAGGAAGCAATGCTATCCACTGCGCTACCATGCTGCCCAGGCAATTAATGATAGCTGACTTCACCGACATCGTCCACAATCTTTACCCCGATCCTATGAAGGAGCACCTTTACCCAGCTGAAGGTACACCGTATATTCCAATCAAGTTATTGTTAAAGCAGGGAGTTGTTTGTTAATATCAAAGATTCAAAATTTGGATTTGAGGAGCAAGATAAAAGGTTTAAAACAATTAACATCAATTTAAAATGCTGTGGAAGTTTGTACAGCTGTGAAAGGACTCCAGTTTGTTCCCAAAATATAAAGTTAAGTTATTGAAGTTTAGCAGAACTCCAATTTGAACTTTTCAAAACATATCAGCATTAAAGAAGAACTGCTAAAATTGGCCTTCCAACCAGAATTTTATCAAAACATCTTGGGTGAGAAACATTGCATGACTGACATCCAATCCTGGCTGAGAAGAAATTTCCTCCAACAATCGGGAAGAGGTAAGCCTTTGTCTTCTGCCCCCGTTGCCATCTTGATCTCTCTCCCTTGTCACTGTCTGAGGCTCAATCTGACCACTTTACATTCTACTTGACCTCGAAATGAACATCCAATCACATAGCCAGTCCATCACCGAGATCACCTACTTGCACTTTGGTAACATTGTCCATGTCCACCCACATACACTCATCTACATAGATTTACATAGAATTTACAGTGCAGAAGGAGGCCATTCAGCCCATCGAGTCTGCACCGGCTCCTGGAAAGATCACCCTACCCAAGGTTAACACCTCCACCCTATCCCCATAACCCAGTAACCCCACCAAACACTAAGGGCAATTCTGGACACTAAGGGCAATTTATCATGACCAATCCACCTAACCTGCATATCTTTGGACTGTGGGAGGAAACCGGAGCACCCGGAGGAAACCCACGCACACACGGGGAGGATGTGCAGACTCCGCACAGACAGTGACCCAAGCCGGAATCGAACCTGGGACCCTGGAGCTGTAAAGCGATTGTGCTATCCACAATGCTACCGTGCTGCCATCTCTGTCATTGTTTCCTTTTAACTGACTAGTCCAATGTTTTGCTGGCTGTCTTCCTGTCTTCCACATTCCATAAACCTGGAGCAGGATCCTCCATTCGGAATACGCAGCAGGTGAGACGCGCACAATGGAGAAGTCCGTTGACCATGGGCGGGATTCTCCGGCAGTTGGGCGGTGTGGCCTGCGAATCCCGCCCTAGGTGTTACCACCGGGACTGAATTGCTTCCGGTTCACATTCCCGTTGGGGGGGGGGGGGGGGGGGGGGGTGCGCTATTTAGGAAGCAAGTCAGGAAATGTTAATGGGTCAGCATCCTGCTTACATGAATCTCATTTTCGCCGGCTCCTGATTCGCTCGGGCCAGAATTGGTACTGGAGAGCTTGACAAGTTGGAGTTGCTTATAAGCACTCTGCAACGTTCTATAATTGGGCTTGTTATGTTCCTTGTATTCTCCAATATAGCCAAAGTCATAGTATTTACAAAGAACATAGAGCTGTATGTTTAAATCAAAGCAAGTTTATTTTACACTACTGGAAATGTTTCGCACACTCTACTGAGTAACAGCTAACAAAAGAATAGCATTGAATCTATGTTACAGTAATTAATTATCTCTCTCTAATACAACCTACACTCTAACTCAACCTCACACTATGCGTCTCCACGGGCTTCTCCCACAGCTTCTCCCAGAATGCTTAGCGACGCAGCCTTTTATAAGACTACTCAGTGATGCCATCTAGTGTTGATATACATAAACATCATCTTGTTAACCCTATACTCTCCTTAGATTATACATATCAATACAGGGCTGATGTTAAATATTGATATTGTAGTGTGAACAAAGAACATTAGACTTTGTTTTACAAACAAAGTTATTTGTTACTAACACTACACTAACAAATTACTAAAATGCCGTTGGAAATTATGGTCTAACACTAACATTATAGACCTACACTAATATGCGACTGCTGCAAACTCCTTACTAACACCTTCTCCTGGAACACGTGGTGTGTCCGGGTCACGTGTCTGCATACTTACACCACCTGGTGGTCGGATGCTGGAACTACAACAGTTATACATGCATTATTATTTACAGAAAGATGATAATACAGATGACAATATACTTATCATCACTTCCCCCTTTCTTTGGAAATGTTTTTTTTTCTTTTTAGATACATTTATAGCTTCAAATTATGTACATTTTTATTAACAGTGTTGATATAACTCTGTATACGTATGTTGTATTTTATATTTTCCCCGCGTCTTGACTGTGATAGAGAAATTCAAACAGCATTCATTAGGTAAGCAAAACTGAACTTTATTTCCGAATTTAGAACTGACTGCTAGCAGTATATGGCTGATACTTGGAGTCGGAAAGCAGTCAATTACAAACTGCTGAGTCCGTCTCAAGTCTGCGATCGTACAGAAGAATAAGGCGATTTTTATACATTATAGGATCAAGATAACATGAATACAGCTTGGTCAGGAATTTGATCGAAAGTAAAACATAAGTAATAATCGTTACAATGGCGTCACCTTGCGGACCTTTAGGGGACTTGAGTTTCATATCATTATCTTGTCTTTGTTTTAAGAACTGGACAAACTTGTTTACATACAGGCAGAGACAGTTTTTTAGCTTATCGTATATATTTAGACTCCTCTGGTCTCATGACGAACGCGTCTTATCTGAGTGTTAGAGTCAGCCAGTTCTTGGTTGACCTCGGCTGTTTGTATCTGTGCCTTAGGTTTAAATTCAATTGTACCAAGAAGACTTGACTAGTTTTCCCATCATGCCATTATTTGCTTCACACAATACCACACTCCCCCCTTTTGTCATATCATGACAACTAGCTAAATAGGTATATCCATGATTCGTTTGAAAATGCATTTACACAAGCAGGAAAGCAATCCTATCCCTAATAGCATTAGTAGAAGTAGAATAAAGGCCTTAAAGATCCAGTCAAATAATCCATGACCCAACCACCCTAGCCAACCCGGCGGGTTATAGTCGTGAAATTCACTGCCAATTTCTTGAATTTGAGCAGCCTGTTTCTTAATATGGTCGGCCAGGTTAGTGATATTTTCAGAGCCATCTGGAATGTAAGTACAGCACTCTTGGCCTATGATAGCACACGTTCCTCCCTGCAAGGCTAACAGATAATCCAAAGCCAGTCGATCTTGTAATGCCACGGTCCGGACAGCCACTAGCTCAGCTGAGACCTCGGCCAGTGCCTGTCTAGTGTCCCTGGCTTCTGTTGCAGTTACGTTTGCCAGATGTTCCAATGCTGAGGCCATGTAGATCAGTTCGTTCATGCCTTGCCCGTTCCGTTTTAGAAATTGTTCTTTTTGCTCGCGAGGGGGAGTGCTTAAGGATGGGTCGGTGATGCATTTGGGGTATGACATATCCCAAAAAGCAGGATCCTGTCCAATCAATGGGGAGACACGGATATGCTTTAGTGCCACATATGAAATAGGTTCCATTGTAGGCTGTAAAATCATCAGCTGATGTCATCCAGGGGATTGTATTGGTAGGTTGCACCTACTTTGCCCCATTAACTTTCCTTTCCCTGATTTATTAAAACATATGGAACCTGGAACATTATACGAGTGGACAGTGAGGGAGGGTGGAGTTAAGGCATGATTATAGGTAGGTTGATACAAAGCTGAAAATTTAGTCATGTCATAGCCAGCAGATCTCCATATTTTCATATTCCCCCTATCTCCCCTGATGCCTGTTTGATTTTGTCGTAAAATCCATTCAGCTGTCTCTGTGGTATGAAAGGGGAGAGATTGGAGAGGTATTCCTTCCCTTGAATGGACAGGGATGTGGGTGCAAACCCAACACTTGCTAATATTCAATTTTTCGGCGTAAAGATATGACATATGTAAATAGGTATTGGAAGGCAGGTCTCGTTTAGTTCGTTTTTTTTTACTACCGAGTGGCCATCAAGGCTAAGTAGTCCAGAAAGTCCAAAAATTATACTGAAGATCTTCATCCTGTGTTCTCGTCTGGGTTGGAGACTATCTTCTTGCAATCGGATAGATGTATCTAACTTGAACGTCCTTCAAGTTTGACCGAAGTTGGCGTTGTCAGTAATACGAGGAATGGTCCGCTCCAGCGTTGTCCTAGTTTCTTTCTGTCCCAGTTTTTTTACCAACACGAGGTCTCCGGGTTTGACCACTGGATATCGAGGGACGGCTGTCCCTGTCGTTACTGGTAGATTTACCTGTTTTACCTGTGAGTGAAGAAACATCAAAGAAAGTGTTAATTGATTCAAATAGTTCTGCATTTGTTCCCCCATCACATGGAGGTCTACTCCCTCTAGGGGTTTTTTTCATGGGCATCCCAGGGAATCCTCATTGGCCGACCATAGACTATCTCTGCAGCTGACAGTCCGGTCCGCGAATGGGGAGTCACTCGCATGTGAAACAGTGCCAAGGGTTATACTTTTAGCCAATTTAACCCAGTTTCTTCAGTTAATTTAGATAATTTTTCTTTTAAAGTCCCGTTGGCTCTTTCCAAAATTCCTGCTGCCTGCGGGTGATACGCGCAGTGCAGTTGCTGTTTAATTACAAGGGCTTTGCACAATTCAGTATTGATCCGAGCTACAAAATGTGGTCCATTGTCTGAGCTTACCATGACTTCCGTTAACAACAACTTCACTACTGTATGTGCCGTACAATTAGTGGTGGGGAATGCTTCAATCCATTTACTAAACACATCAATTATTACTAAACAATGTTTATAGCACTGTGCTTTTGGCAATTCAATAAAATCAAGCTGTATACAAGCAAAAGGATCATCTGGCAAGGGGGCGGTTCCCGAGGTCATTTAATACCTTTACCCTTATTATGTTTCATGCAAATGACGCATCGATCCAGCCGCGTTTGTGCTGCTGTATTCAAATCTGGGTGCCGCCAAGTTTTTAGGAGTAGCTGTACCACTCCCTCCTTGCCAAGATGGGTACAAGAATGCAAATAATCAACAAGTAACGGCAATAAAGAATTCGGAATACAAACTTGACCAACTGGAGTCAGCCAGAGGTCTCGTGTCAAGGAGTGCGAACACCTCATTGACTTCCATAGTGTTCAGAATCAGAGGCGTCCCTCTGTAAATTTTGAACTTCAGCTATCTCTGGCATGCCCTTCGTCCGTAATGCAGGTACCTGGTTTAGAGCCTGATTAGCCCCACTGGGAACAATTAAAGAGGTTGATGAAGCTGCAGTTTTAGCAGCTGAATCAGCACGGGCATTTCCTAATTGAGCAGGAGTGTCACCCTTCGTGTGCGCAATGCATTTAATAACTGCCAATTGACGGAGTAGCTGAATAGCATCGAGGAGATTTTTAACCCAAAGTGCATTTTGAATGGGAGTTCCAGCAGAGGTGAGAAAACCTCGCTGTTGCCAGAGGCGGCCGAAATCATGGGGTCACGCCAAAGGCATATCTAGAATCAGTGTAAACATTAGTACTTTTATCTGTGGCTAAAATACATGCTTGAGTAAGGGCGAATAGCTCAGCTTTTTGTGCAGAGACAGGGGTCTGGAAGGCTGCTGCTTCTTGCACGTCAGTGTCGGTTACCACGGCATATTTCGACTGTGGGACGGGAAATGGGGAAATGGAAAAACTGCCATCAACATGAAAAATTAGATCTGGATTATCAATAGGCCTGTCTGTTAAATTCGGGCGAGGTGCAGTAAGGAAGTGATTCTGAAGTAAACAATCGTGTGGTGGGTCCTCAAGGTTATCGGGGGGCTGTTCAAGGAACACAGCAGGATTTAAGGTTGAACAATAATGAAACGAGAGGTAGGGGTTTTGCAATAGTGAAACATCATAGCGGCTCAATCGCGCTTGAGTCAGATGCTGGGTTTGCTGAGACATTAGGAGAGCCACGATAGAATGTGAAGTATGCACTTGTACTGGTTGGTGAAGGGTTAGATTAGAGGCTGCCTGTGCTAACAAATGGACAGCAGTAAGAATTTGGGTGAAAAGGTCTGTCATACATAGGTCGTCCTAGCGCTGGGGCGGTAGCCAGGGCATTTTTCAGAGTAATAAAAGATAGCTTTGCTGAATCAGGTAGATCAAACTTAAGAGGAGCATTTTGAGAGGAGTACGGAGTTAATTCTTTAGTATGCACAGTAACATTCGGAATCCATTGTCTGCAAAAGTTTACTAATCCTAAAAAGGCTCGCACCTGCTTGGGCGATGGAGGAAATGGGGTCTGCAGTATAGGAGTAATGCTTTCCTGAGTAAGGGAGCGATCCGTAGCACTAATTAGGACATCCAAAAATTTGACCTGTCGTTGGCCTTTATGAACTTTAGCGGGCGGGATCACATATCCCCATGAATGGAGACGGATGAGCAGGTAAAAAGGTGTCACGTTGGTTAGCGATGAAATCAGGGCTGGCAAGGAGTAAGTCATCAACATATTGAATGATGGTAGAGCCACCAGGAGGTGCTAATGTCACTAACTGGGAGTGCAATGCCTGTGAGAAAAGGGTTGGAGAATGAATGAAGCCCTGTGGAAGTCGAGTCCAAGTGTATTGCGTCTTCTTAAATGTAAAGGCAAACAAATACTGTGATTCAGGGGCGAGGGGTATCGCAAAAAAGGCATGTTGCAAATCAACAAGGGTAAAAATAGTCACTTCCGGTGGGACATTGCTAAGGATTGTCGCTGGATTTGGGACAATAGGATGTAAGGTTCAACTATCTGATTAATAAGCCGGAGGTCTTGGACTAAATGCCATTCGGATGGTCTTCCTATATTAGGAACTGGAAGAATCGGGGTATTACAGGGCGATTGGCACGGTATCAAAATTCCCTGTTGAAGGAACGATTGAATCATGACCGAGACTCCTTTTTCAGCCTCGGGACGCAAAGGGTACTGTGAAATCGAGGGCAAGGGCATATCAGGTTTGATTCTAATAACAACAGGAGGGACATTAGTGAGACCAACTTCGTGTTTGGAGGCTGCCCATAAATCTGCGGGTAGTTCAGGAGTCATAGGTTGGGCTGAACAATGGTGGTGCAGTGTGCCAATGTGGAAAAATGGGCATTTGAAATATTCTAAAGTGCCTGCGGGTAGGGTTTGACTATCATTAAGGAAAGGATCAGCTTGTCCTCATAGTGCAGCTGCCAGAAATCCCAAGGACTTGGCACTGTAGCCTTCGTTGACAGAAAGGGTCACGTGGGGTGACACAAGTCTCGACTGACGTCATAGGCTGTGGGGTAAATCGACAAGAAAGGCAGACCCTTCTTTTGTCTTGGTAAATGCTCTCCAAATTGGGCGAGGTTACTGTATGATCGTAGCAAAGAGTGACATGTGGATTGGGAATTTACGTCTTTTCACGCAATCTAAAAACTTATTCACATTTCAATTACTCTTATTCGTAAAGTTACTTTCTTTTAAACTGATATAGTGTGAACTGAACAACTTTGAAAACATTTTGGGAAGCTTGGGAACATTTGCAAGAGGAAATATGAATGTTTTGCCAATGGTTTAAAAACAATTTGAGTACGCATTTTGTTGTCCTTCAGAAGAACCACTTGTTATCATAATAAGGCCAGTACAACATTCCAAGCAGTAGTCAGTTAACATCATCTGATGTACTAAATTTCGTTCAAAAACAATGTTAAAATCCAGTCATTATTGCCAGCATGCTTCTAAATTGGTAACTTATTAACTTCACTTCTATAATTTCCTTATTGTGGATCTTTTAATCAATACCTTTTAGTCAATTATCATGTTTTCCGTAGAGAAGGGTTGTTCGATATTTACGGCTTGCGTCTGTGACCGAGTGCGTGTCGCTAAGGGGGAAACGTTAGCAGGAGTTTCATTGGTAATGGGATCAGAAGTGGGAGTCAGGACTTGGGAAAGTGGAATTGTAAAATCGGGGAGCGCAAAATGAAGGTGGGGTCCAGGGTTCAAATTCTCCTCGTCTTCCGTATCGCTTGAATAGGGGAACATCGGCATGCCAGAGCAACTGGGAGGATCCTCCTTTCCTATAATCTTACGAGCTAGCCCTATTTGTCTGGTGAGAGGAGGTTTCTTATTGCCGAATTGCTTTTTATCATTTTGACTGTTTTCTATCCCAAAGCTCACATTACAATTTTAAAGTCTCCCAATTTTTCGCTTTACCGTTCACACACTCATTAATATCTCTTTTGCGGGCTTTAACTCTCCAACTCATTGTGATTGTTCGTTGCGTTAAGTGGACTGTTTCTTTCCACTGTAAAATTAAACAATTTGAAACCGGCATTTTTTTCATTCCAGATTGCTTTTTTTCTGAATCAATGCTATTGTCAAAGTTCCAAGATCCCTGTGTAACCTAGTGGCCAGATATCGTTACCTAATTTATTGTTTAAAGCAGCGCTGCAGCCAATCTTCGAATATTACGTTCTTGAGATGGGGTTTCTAAACACATGAAAAATAGAGGGGAGTCGCCGCTAGTTTTGTCTAAAGTTTGTCCCATAATGTCAGTAAAAATGTGCCCCAGGCAAAAACAACGCTCAAACAAAATTTCTGGTACCAAATCAAATTGGAGGGTCCTTGACCCCAAAAATTACTGACAGGGTCCCTGACCCGAAAAAATTATTGACAGGGTCCCTGACCCCAAAACTTATTGACAGGGTCCCTGACCCCAAAACTTATTGACAGGGTCCCTGACCCCAAAACTTAATCAAAGGGTCCCGGACCCAAATTTATTGACAGCCTGTATAAATCTGATGCGGATGAAAAACGAGATCAACAAGGTCCCTGACCTGCGGCTAATTACACAAAAAAAATGTACTCACAGTCAAATTTAGATTCGAGAACCGTCACCTGTTTAGTTACTTCCGTCAGGGATGAGGGGTCGCAGCACAGATCCGAGAGAGAGAGAGACCAAGGTCAATCTTACCTTGTGTCGGCGTCTGTCTCTTTACTCCGGTCATGGCTTTGATCACTTTTTCTCAGTCCCTCATGGAAGCTCACTTCAGGATATTGGATTTTTTCTCGCAGCGCCAAATGTTGTATTTTATATTTTCCCCGCGTCTTGACTGTGATAGAGAAATTCAAACAGCATTCATTAGGTAAGCAAAACTGAACTTTATTTCCGAATTTAGAATTGACTGCTAGCAGTATATGGCTGATACTTGGAGTCGGAAAGCAGTCAATTACAAACTGCTGAGTCCGTCTCAAGTCTGCGATCGTACAGAAGAATAAGGCGATTTTTATACATTATAGGATCAAGATAACATGAATACAGCTTGGTCAGGAATTTGACCGAAAGTAAAACATAAGTAATAATCGTTACAATGGCGTCACCTTGCGGACCTTTAGGGGACTTGAGTTTCATATCATTATCTTGTCTTTGTTTTAAGAACTGGACAAACTTGTTTACATACAGGCAGAGACAGTTTTTTAGCTTATCGTATATATTTAGACTCCTCTGGTCTCATGATGAACGCGTCTTATCTGAGTGTTAGAGTCAGCCAGTTCTTGGTTGACCTCGGCTGTTTGTATCTGTGCCTTAGGTTTAAATTCAATTGTACCAAGAAGACTTGACTAGTTTTCCCATCATGCCATTATTTGCTTCACACAATACCACACGTATAAATAATCAGGCTGGTAATGTTCATAAATTAAGTCTATCAGGATGTCTTCGAACCCTGGAGGACCGTCACAGTGCTTGAGGTGAAGATGAGGTAGTCTGGTTATTTTCCAGTAAGGTAACTTGCTCGTTGGTTGCTTCAATATTTAGCGTTTCCACATCCGTGTACATAGTCTCAGGCATGCGAGGAAGAGCAACCCATCATCCAGTCTTGATTGAAGAGTAAACGGTTGATTCACTTTGAGCTTTAGCAGTGCTCTGCAATAGCGTCTCAATATGGAGCCTTGATCCGTGAGAATGACAAAAGAGTTGGGGCCTGCCTGTCTTATGACTTTGGCAGTCATTGGCCATCCTTGTGGTGTCTCAACCCTTACAGTATCATCTGGTCCCAAATCGTCCAAGATTCTGCTGCAGCGGTTGTAGTTGTGTGTTTGTTTCTGCTTTTGAGCAGCAATTATTTGCATCATGGATTTATGGATTATTATGGATTTTTTCAGGAATGCTGGGAAGCATTGTCCGCAGCTTCCTACCCATTAGCAGTTGAGTTGGAGCATATCCACTGCTCAGTGGTGTGATACGGTATGCCAACAGGGCTAGATACAGGTCACTGTGGAGCAATGGGCTTCTTGAACAGAGTCTTAGTGATGTGGACCCTTTTTTCTACTTGCTCATTGGATTGAGGGTAGTGCGGACTGGAGGTGATATGCTTGAAATCATATCACGTAGTGAAATCTTGCCACTCTCACCTGTCAAATCAGGGGCCGTTGTCACTCATGACAATTTGTGGTATGCCATGACATGCAAAAACTTATTTTGCACATCGGATCACGCTTGGGGAAATCTACTTATTATTTGCTCAATGGAGGCACAGTGAGGTTGTTGCATCGCGCTGTAGACATGCTTCACCATTCGTAACTGCTCGCAGGCATCTGAGCCCAATAACAATGTTCTTCATGATTGAACTATTATGAACTTGATTAAATGTTTCTGCCTCTTAACTTCCACCTGTCGGTTACAAGCACCCAGAATTGTGATATTTTTTCCATTATAGTCGCTCTGGACGCAATCTGTGTTTTGGATATTCGGTTTTATTTGCAACTTCATCAAATCGGCTTTGTTAATTAAGTTTGAACAAAGAACAAAGAACAAAGAAAATTACAGCACAGGAACAGGCCCTTCGGCCCTCCCAGCCTGCGCCGATCCAGATCCTTTATCTAAACCTGCCTCCTATTTTCCAAGGTCTACTTCCCTCTGTTGCCGCCCGTTCATATACCTGTCTAGATGCCTCTTAAATGATGCTATCGTGCCCACCTCTACCACCTCCGCTGGTAAAACGTTCCAGGCACCCACCACCCTCTGCGTAAAAAGCTTTCCACGCACATCTCCCTTAAACTTTCCCCCGAGCTCCGGTGTCTAACTTTACTTTTACAATTGTATTGTTTATTTTGAGTGGTGTAGTCCACTCATCTGCTGTTTTCACCATCTGAATTTTTTGTGCTCTTTGTCGTCCAGCATTTTCATGAATTATGTTCACAAAGACAAAACCTTCAAGGTTCATCATTCATTTCATGTTGCCTTCTGGATCACTGTCCGTGTGGAGTTTGCACATTCTCCCCATGCTTGCATGGGTTTTGCCCCCACAAACCAACAATGTGCATAGTAGATGGATTGGCCATGCTTAATTGTCCCTTAATTGGAAAAGAAAATGAATTGGATACTCTAAATTTATAAATAAAAATAAAAATATTTCATGTTGCCTGTTCAAGGCTGCACTTTGTATAATTGATGAAGCGCTAGTTTTTGTAGCCTAGGCTATTACATTCACACTCTTTGGTTGCTGTCTACTTTCATTGAACAGGCAATGCTGCGCAAAGTGATATTTTTCTGGCTCGCCTGCAGGGCATTTTCTTGGAAAATGCATTCTGCTGCACCTCTGGCACAAAATGTCGTCCTCTGAATTTTTTTTAAAATGGCCGCCACTTGGACCACGTTTCTGAATTTGCTGCAACACAACAAAGACAGTGTCTGTCCCACCCAATTTTTTCCTCCCTCTTTCTCGGGTCTGGATCTCAGTGATCTGCTTTTGTGCAATCTCAACGACCTTGCAGACTTTACTTGCACCTGCTAATTTTAAATCGCTTTCCCTCAGCAATCGCTCACGTAATTTATGACATTGTGAACCGTATACGATTTGGTTTTTTATCAGTGATTCATGGAGGTCTGCAAAATTGCAGGATTGCGCTTTGAGACTGTGGTGAATGTATTTCACCTAATGCATGAGCTGTCTGTACTGTTTGTATAATGATGTGACCCATGACCTGGAAGTGATGATAAGGGCTACTTCCAGGTACTGTACTGGAATCCCGGTGGGCTCTGCCTCTGGCTCCGCCCTCACCGGGGCCATATATAGTCCGGCCACCTGTGGGTGGCACTCATTTGTACAGCCGACTCTGGCAGGTGCGTTCATGGATATTAAAGCCTAATGTTCACTCGTTCTCACAGTCTCACAGTGAATTGACGGTATAACAGAGACAAGGATCCGTGACAAAACAGTCAAATGTTTCGCCCAATTTTTGCAGTCTTACCCTGAACATGTAGCACTCAAATGTTTTGTTTTTCAACGATAGCAATAGTTATCGGACTGCTTGATTAACTTTAAGTAGCTCTTCCTCCACAGAGAATTGAAAGATATTGTACAAATCAATTGCTTGGGGACTGGCTACTGTCATTTGCAGCGCTATTTTTCTCTCGCCTGAAGCTTCTTGGAAACGAAGAGCCTGCACGTAAAAAGTGAAGTGTTGCTGAAAGCACGCCGGTTCACATCTACATTGCAGTCAGGAGCAGTTGGTTGGGAGTCTTCAATGCTTCCATTTTGCTTCGATGATCCTGGTGGCATTTTGTTTTACTGGTGATTTTCTTCAAGTCTCTGATTGTTCTCTTGTGTCTTCTTGACGTAACTTTCCCTTTCGACATCCACTCCTTGGTACCATGTAATGTTTTTTGATTGGGCTGATGTTGAATCTTGACCCCACCTGACATTGGCACATCTCATGGATAGAACAGGGTGGTACCTCATCACCTGTGACTCCTAAATGTTGGCTGGGCCCATCCGGGTCCAGGCTCGCCAGGGGATGGACCGGCAAAGGCATCTCAGGACAGATATGGAGCAATGCAACAGGCCACCTCCACGTCTGATTTGTTGTCTGGGGTCACACCCAGAAGGACCGGTTGGCCATGTAAGATAAGTTAGACAGCAGTGACGTTGGTATGGGTGCATCACATAGGTTAGAGTTCGGGGTCAGGATGCATCAATGTATATAGTCACCATCTTTCACCAACATTCCAACCTGCCTCAATCCTCTGTCTGAAAAGTGTGAGGGATGGACTAGGCTGGGTATAGAGGGTTTGCCGGGTGAGGGTGTCGGCTGGGCAGGGAGGGGTGGGTGAGTGTTGGAGGATAGCACAGGGCAGGGCCCCCTGCACGCTTAGAACATTCCAATTGGGGTCACCCTCAGAGGTGGGAGGGAACGGGGCTAGAAGTGTGAGGCCACCTTGTGGACACCTTACCCAGTGAGTGACCTATCACCACTCACCATCTCGATAACCATACCCTCCACCCCACACTCCCAAATTATATACGGGCTCGTGAGATGGAGTGGCCAGTACACATGCAGCGATCACCCAGGTGGACAATGGAATGTGATCCTGAAGGCAGGAGTCAGACTATGTCAAACAATGAGGAGCACCTGAGCTCATCTCACAGCGAGCCGTCATCCTCCTCCATCCCATGCACAAGACCCACTGATTCTGCCTTTGGTGATGTTGGTAAGACCCTCGGAGGGGGAAGCTAGGGCAGGAGGATAGAGTGAAGGGAGGAGATACAGGAAGGTGCAGTGACGGGAGGAGAGATGGGGAGGAGGTAAGCAGCTGTGGGAAAGGGGGCACCACTTGTAAGAAGGGGGAGGGGGAGTACGGAGAGGTGGTTCAGGTGACCAGGCCTCTCAGTAGGTAAATCAACAGGTGATGAGGTCGCCCCATGTGCGGCGACCCTATAGCACATGTTGAGCGACCTGCCCCGCCAGCCGGGCTTCACGCCCAGTCCTTCCTGGCCACCCTCCTAATAAGGTGAGACCTGCCGTTCTTCCTCCTCCTCCAGCATGTCCCCCCTCTGCTGCCCGAAGTTGTGCGGGATTCAGCAGGCCAACATGATGCTCAAGACTCTCCTGGGGCTTTATTGGAGTTACACCCCACCAGAGCGGTCCAGGCATTGGAGGCATATATTGAAGATGCCGATGCACCGCTCAGCGAGGCTCCTGGTTGAAGCACAGGTGTCGTTGTAACAGGTCTCCACGTCGGTCTGTGGCCTCCACACAGACATTTGTTTTTGTTTGTTTTTATAAATTTAGAATACCCAATTCATTTTTTTCCAATTAAGGGGCAATATAGTGTAGCTAATCCACCTACCCTGCACATCTTTGGGTTGTGGGGGCGAAACCCACGCCAACATGGGGAGAATGTGCAAACTCCACACGGACAGTGGCCCAGAGCCGGGATCGGACCTGGGACCTCGGCCCCGTGAGGCAATAGGGCTAACCCACTGCGCCACACAGGCATTATTAACCAAGAGCTCAGCGAGTAACCCTTGTCACCCAAGAGCCAAACCCTCACCCGAGGGAGCACCTCAAAGCTGCAATATGAGGAGAGACACAGTCGTTTAGGATTATATTAAGTGGAGTTTAGAAGAGCGATAAGGGATATCATAGAAACTTACAAAATTCTAACAGGATTAGGCAGGGTAAATTCAGAAAGAATGTTCCCAATGGTGGGGGAGTCCAAAACTAGGGGTCATAGTTTGAAGATAAGGGGTACACATTTTAGAACTGAGGCGAGGAGAAATTTCTTCACCCAGAGAGTTGTGAATCTGTGAAATTTACTACCACAGGAAGTAGTTGGGGCCAAAACGTTGTGTAATTTCAAGGAGGAATGAGGTATGTGATCTATTGGCTGTGCCGCCTCCGTTCAGGCGATTGGGGGCACGGCCGGAAGATGCTGGGAGATCCCTCTTCCGGGATCTACCCAGCTCACCACACCTCGCGAGATCTAAAGGGTTCTCATAGAATCATACAATTTACAGCGCAGAAGGAGGCCATTCAGTCCATCGAGTCTGCACTGGCCCTTGGAAAGCACACGCCTCCACCCTATCCCCGTAACCCAGTACCCCCACCTAACTTTTTGGACACTAAAGGGCAATTTAGCATGGTCAATCCACCTAACCTGCACATCTTTGGACTGTAGGAGGAAACCGGAGCACGCAGAGGAAACCCACGTAGACGCGGGGAGAACATCCGAACTCCACACAGTCACCCTAGGCCTGACTTGAACCCAGATCCCTGGAGCTGTGAGTCAGCAGTGCTAACCCCTGTGCCGCCATAGCTCGCAAAATGAATCCCACCCATTGTGGGCAAGGTCTGTATTTGGCAAATCTGCATATTGGAGTGAAACAGATGGAACAGCACTTGGTAGGGACTCTCAGGGGATCAGAGGCCCCCAAGTGGTTGCCCTCTGGGCAGGGTTGCACCCTGGCACTGCTGGTGCCACCTTGGCACTGCCTACTTGGCACCCTGGCAGTGCCACCTGGGTGCCAGCCTGACACTGCCCAGGTGGCACTGACGTTTTATTCCCTGCTTGAAGCCCTGCGCTGGAGCTGCTCAATGAAAAATGCAAGGTCGGGACTTCCGGTTGCGGCTATGACCAGCTAAGTCGCACGTTTGGCTGCTCCTGTTAGGAAGGTGTTTTCGGGCCGATTGGAGGGCCCCTAACGGCGCTGGAACGGCAATTCCCGGTGGGGGAAGGTTCCCAGAGGAGAACCCCGTCAAATTTATGGTCGTCACCCGAAGTGGGGCAGGAAAAAAAGCGGCAGCAGCTCCCCGAAAAAAGCGGGGGAAGAAATCCAAAATGGCGGCCGGCGGCGCACCCGAGGACTGGAGGACATGGGCGGCGGAGCAGCAGGCCGCTCTCCTGCGCTTCTTCACGGAGCTGAAAGTGGAGCTGCTGGAGTCGATGAACGCGACGACCACCAGGCTGATGGGGGCACAGGCGACTCAGGAGGCGTCAATTCGGGAGCTGCAGCAGGAGATGACTGTGAGGGAGGAGGAGGCCACGGTCCTCGTGGGAAAGGTGGAGGTGCACGAGGCACTCCACCTGAGATGGCAAAACCGATTGGAGGAGATGGATACCCGCATGAGGCGGAAAAACCTGAGGATCCTGGGCCTGGCAGAAGGGCTGGAGGGGTCGGACCTCCAGGGGTATGTGGCAGAAATGCTGGGCTCACTGATGGGGGCAGGGGCCGTCCCTTCGCCCCTGGAATTGGAGGAGGCCTACAGAGTAATGGCCAGGAAGCCAAGAGCAAACGAACCCCCGAGGGCGGTGCTGGTTCGGTTCCAGCGATTCAGTGACCGGGAGAGGGTGCTGAGGTGGGCCAAGAGAGAGAGGAGCAGCAAATGGGAGAACTCGACGGTGAGGATCTTTCAGGACTGGAGTGCGGAGGTGGCAAAGCGGCGGGCCCGGTTCAACCGGACGAAGGCGGTGCTGCATGCCAAGAGAATTAGATTTGGGATGCTGCAGCCAGCGCGCTTGTGGGTGACCTACAAGGACCAGCACCACTATTTCGAGTCCCCGGAGGAGGCGTGGGCCTTTGTCCAGGAAGAAAAGCTGGACTCGAACTAGAACCAGGGGATACTTGGCGGTCGTTGCCGCTCTGGTACTTTAAGCTGGACACGTGGCTTTCTGTTGGTTGGATTTTCACTTGGCCGTATTTTTGGACCCTTTTTGTTCTCTATACCAGTTTTTTCTCTCTTTTTCCTGTTATTTATAATGTTATGGTGGGAGGGCGGGGTGGGGGGAGAGTGCCGAGGGTATGTGTTTCTTGTGGGGTTTTTGGTTGTTTTGTATTTATCGGTGGGAGATCGGGGACGGGGGTGGAACTGAAGATGGAGGGGCGGGGAGGGGCAGGGCGGAAGCGCGGGCTTTCCTCTGGTTTCCCGCGCACGGGGCAGAGGAGGGAGGGGGGTGGGAGTAAGGGGCGTGGTCAGCAATGGCTCCCTTTCCCGCGCTGGAGCGGGGTCAAGGAGGGGTGGTAAGGGGGGGGACGTCCCCCCATGCCGGGAGGAGCCGGAGTGTGGCAGGGGCAGCCGGGTCAGCGTAAACCAGCTGACTCACGGAAGTACTATGGAGGGTGCATCGCGGCTAGGAAGGGTCCTAGCCTGGGGGGGGAGGGGGGTGGGGGGGGGGGAGGGGGGAAGGGGGGGGGGGGCCACCGGGTTGCTGCTGAAAAGGCCAGGGAGGAGAAGTTGAGGACTGGAGGGGTGGGGGG